>NW_024068089.1:0-312449 GCF_009389715.1 Phoenix dactylifera | reverse complement strand
TGTCCTCTCGAGTCGACTCGACTGTCCTGGGAGTCGACTCGAATCTCAGAGCCCGAACTCCCGATCCTCTGTCTTTTGGCTCGTCCAGTCTTGGAGTCGACTCGAACTTCCTTAGAGTCGACTCGGCTCTCAGTTTGCGAAACACAGCCTTCTGCCATCTTGGTGTAGCGCTGCCTTGGAGTCGACTCGAGCTGTCTGGGAGTCGACTCGAATCTCAGGAGGCAGTAACTTGGTTTTTCTGTCTGTTGATGGTCGCGGAGTCTCGGAGTCGACTCGTGCAATGCGGGAGTCGACTCGAATCTCAGAGTCCCAAAAATGCTCTCTGACTTTTTCTTTGTGTTCCGCTGAGAGTCGACTCTTGCTTTCTTTGGAGTCGACCTACCAACCATCGGAGTCGACTCGCGTTCCACTGGAGTCGACTCGAATCTCAGACCCGAAAACTGCTCTCTGACTTTTCTGTCTGTGACTCCTAGGAGTCGACTCATACTTCCCCGGAGTCGACTCGGTAAACATTGAGTCGACTCGAATTCCTCAGGAGTCGACTCGAAGACTATTCTTTCGAATTTTTCCTTTGATTTTTACTCCTCCAATTTGAACCTTTTGAACTTTAAACTTGGGCCAATGAATTGTAGCTTTCTTCTAACTTTTCTTGAGAGCTTTTGGAGGCCTTCTTGTGTTCTTCCAACTTGCTATGTTCCTTGCAAATAAATATCTTTCTCCTTGCAACATAAACATTAGTATCCATACTTCAAGGTTTGTGATCATCAAAATCAATCTATGAATCAATCTTTGGGTCATCAGTTTTGCTATGGATAGTGAACTCAGTCAGGATTTGATCCTGCAATCACTGCCTGATTCATTCTCTCAGTTTGTTGTGAACTTTCACATGAACAAGCTGAACACCTCCCTGCCCGAGCTGTTAAATATGCTCAAAACAGCTGAAGGCCATATTAAGAAGGATAAAGGTCCACTCCTTCTTATAGATGGCACTTCTAAAAGGAAATCGGGAAATAAGGGTTCTAAGAAACGATGAACCCCAAGAGTAGGATCAAAAAGAAAAAAGGAAAGAAAAGCTCCGGATCAAGTACCTGTTTTCATGCGGCAAAGCTGGCCACTGGAAAAGGAATTGCAAGAGTTTTCTTGCAAGTATGAAGACCGATGCAAGAGTTGCATCAAAAGTATGTTTATGTTACATGCCAACTTGTCATTAAGTTCTTCAAATTCAAATTCATGGGTATTGGATACCGGCTGTGGTTTTCACATTTGCAAATCTTTGCATGGACTACAGAAAATTAAAATTTTGAAGAAAGGTGACTTCGAGCTGTATGGCGCTGGAGGAGAGTCCATCCAGGCTGAAGCTGTTGGAACCTACAACTTGGAGTTACCTTCGGGAGAGCTCCTACAATTAGAAGATTGTTATTATATGCCCAAAATTATTAGAAATGTAATTTCCATTCCTTTGTTGTTAAAGAAAGAATTTGAAATTAATGGAAAGGGCAATGGTTGCTCTATTTATTTTTTCTAATAAGCATCTTTGCAATGGCATTATGGAAAATGGTCTTCTTGTTTTATTACTTAATGACAATGTCTTTCATATTAATAAAAGCAATAAAAGAAAGAGAGAGGAAGTAAATAACACCCTTCTTTGGCATTGCCGACTTGGTCACATAAGTGAATCAAGAATCAACAAGTTATACAAAGAAGAGTTCTTTGATCCTTATGATTATGAATCATTAGGAACTTGTGAATCTTGTCTTATGGGTAAAATGACTAAGTCTCCATTCACTGGACATGGAAAAAGGCAAGTGAGTTATTAGGACTTATACACACAGATGTATGTGGTCCTATGACAACTCCAGCTAGAGGTGGATACTCTTACTTCATCACATTCACTGATGATTTATCAAGGTTCGGATATGTGTATCTTATGAAACATAAATCCGAAGCTTTTGATAAGTTTAAAGAGTATCAAAGTATGGTTGAAAAACAAACCGGAAAGTGTATTAAAATCCTTCGATCTGATCGAGGAGGTGAATACCTTTCTAGTGAGTTTTTAAATCATCTTAAAGAAAAGGGCATTCTCTCTGAATGGACACCTCCGTATACGCCACAATTAAATGTGTAGCTGAACGAAGGAATCGTACTTTATTAGATATGGTACGGTCCATGATGTGCTTTACTGATCTTCCTATTTCCTTCTGGGGTTTTGCCCTAGAGACTGCTGCACTAATATTAAACAGGGTACCTTCTAAGTCTGTACCTAGCACTCCATATGAGATATGGAGAGGAAAGAAGCCTAATCTTAAGTATCTTAAGATATGGGGTTGTCAAGCTTATGTCAAAAGAAATGTTGGACACAAGCTAAGTGCTAGATCAGATAAATATATTTTTGTAGGTTATCCTAAAGATAGTATAGGATACATCTTCTATCATCCTACCGAACAAAAAGTTTTTGTAGGTAGGCATGCCATTTTCTTAGAAAAAGAGTTTATCTTAGAAAAGGGCAAGGATAGAAAAATAGAACTTGAAGAAGTTCAAGACCTACAAATAGAAACACAAGAAATTCTTCAACCAGATGTACCTATTGATGAGGTACAACCACAACACATATCTCCTCTCCGAAGGTCAGATAGAGTGCGAAGAGCACCTGAGAGGTATGGGTTCATCATTGAGAATGATGAAGCCCACATTGTTCAGAATAATGATCCTCTGACCTATTCGGAAGCTGTCATGAGTAATGACTCCGACAAATGGCTAGAAGCTATGAAATCCGAAATAGATTCTATGTATACCAACCAAGTATGGACTTTGGTTGATGCACCAGAGGGTGTAAACCCTATAGGTTGCAAATGGGTCTATAAGAAAAAGATTGGAGCAGATGGCCAAGTAGAAACCTACAAGGCTAGATTGGTGGCAAAAGGTTTCAGGCAAAAGCAAGGAATTGACTATGATGAAACTTTTTCGCCAGTAGCTATGCTCAAATCTATTCGGATTTTGCTTGCAATAGCTGCATACTATGATTATGAAATCTGGCAGATGGATGTCAAAACCGCCTTCCTTAATGGTTATCTTGAGGAAGAGGTTTACATGACACAGCCAGAAGGATTTGTCTCAAGTAAGAGAGCAAATCAAGTATGCAAGCTTAAGAGATCCATTTATGGATTAAAGCAAGCATCGAGGAGTTGGAACATCCGTTTTGATACAACAGTCAAAGAGTTTGGTTTTATCAAAAATGTGGATGAACCATGTGTGTACAAGAAGACTAGTGGGAGTGCCATTGTCTTCTTAATATTGTATGTAGATGACATACTGATCATTGGAAATGATATTCCAATGTTACAATCGGTCAAGACTTGGCTGTCAAAAAGCTTTTCCATGAAAGACTTGGAAGAAGCATCCTATATACTTGGTATAAAGATCTATAGGGATAGATCTAAAAGGATGCTAGGCTTTGTCCCAGTCTAGGTACATAGATAATGTGCTGAAAAGATTCAGCATGGAAGAAAGTAAAAGAGGTTATTTGCCTATGAGTCATGGCATACGTCTCTCTAAGAAGATGTCTCCTAAGACATCTGAAGAGAGGAATAGAATGAATTCTATTCCCTATGCTTCGGCAGTAGGATCGATTATGTATGCTATGCTATGTACTAGGCCTGATGTTGCTTATGCCTTAGGCATAACAAGTAGATTTCAGGCTGATCCAGGAGAGGATCATTGGATAGCTGTGAAAAATATTCTTAAGTACTTGAGAAGGACTAAAGATATTTTTCTAGTTTATGGAGGATCTGAGTTGAAACTAGAAGGATTTTCTGATTCTAGTTTTCAATCAGATCCAGATGATAGCAAGTCCACTTCAGGGTATGTCTTTACCCTAAATGGTGGTGCAGTGAGCTGGAAGAGTTCCAAACAGTAAACTGTAGCTGACTCAACTACTGAGGCAGAATACATTGCTGTAAGTGAAGCCGCTAAGGAAGCTGTCTGGATGAAGAAGTTCATCTCTGAGTTAGGAGTAGTTCCCGAGATTGCTGGACCAGTCCCAGTTTATTGTGATAACACTGGAGCTGTTGCTCAAGCGAAGGAACCAAGGTCTCATCACAAATCCAAGCACATTCTAAGACGCTTCCATCTTGTTCGAGAGATTGTCGAGAGACAAGACATAGTCATTGAACGAGTAGACACCAAGAACAACCTAGCAGACCCATTCACTAAAGCTCTACCACAACAGCAGTTCGATCGCCACCTCGATTGTATGGGGATAAAATATAAGAGCGATTGGCTTTAGTGCAAGTGGGAGATTGAAAGAGTAGATGCCCTACAAGCCAATTGCAATATGTATTGCGAAGAGTTTTTCTTTTGATTTGTCCAAATCATGTACATGACATTTAAATATGAATAAAGGCATTATATTTTATCACATGCTGTTGATTATATTTATGATAAACTCCTTAGATTAGGACAATGGTTTTAAGACTATGATGAGATCATACTAGTGAGACTTAAAATCCTAAAATCCTAATCTTAAATATTCCCAGTCATTGGTACATTGAGTCGGGGATCAATGATTACCGGAAAGACTGGCATGTCTTATGTATGCTCGATGCAGAGGATGATTGATCTCACAATCATTTGTGTGGAGACACTAATACAAAGATATGGGTGCTCATTAGAAGAATGAGTTCACTGAATTGACCTACAAAGAGAAATCTTATGAAGTCTTACTCACATGTCAAAAGATGATTCTCTTAGTGGGAGTTGTGCAACTGATCCTTTGACCTGAGATCACCATGGTATCTTGTGCACATGAACCTATGTTTTGGTTTACACTCATTCATGTCAATAAGTTATGTACGAGGTCTTCTGGATATGGTGGATTGTGTACGAAGATTATGAGTAGGTCAACAAGGAATTAATCACTTCTAGTAAGAGAAGATAGCATCCTATTTATTCTAATCATATGATAATTCAGGAAGCCTTTGATCAAAGCAGAATGAAAATTAGAAAGAGTTTCTAATGTTTCATTATTTGAATTATCATTAAAAGATTGAGAAAAATATGAATATGAAATTGAGTTTGACATATATTCATACTCATATACATATTTGGGATGCAGTTTGATTAAAGGATTGAATTGCATGGTAACTTGCCACTGAAGGATATTTTTGGTATTTCCACCAAATTCCATATTTTCCGGGTAGACATGACATGTTGCTAGACGTCAATCTTGTCTTATAGGTTTGATCGAACTAAAGAGTTTAATTCGATCATCAATTAGAAAGGATTCTAATTGTTAAGTTCGGGTTCGCGCAGTTTGGACTTAAATCGATTAGAAGAGTTCTAATCAAGTTGGGTCAACTCGCACTCACACCTATTGCTGGCTAAGTATGGAACCCAATGGGTCACACACAAGAAAACTTATCAAGGGTCTAATTGGATTAGATCATGTTTGCAAGATAAACATCCTAGCAGGTGTTGCAAACCTTAGCTCCTGATTCGAACTGGATTCGAATCTGATTCGAATTGGATTCGAATCTGATTCTTAATTGATCTAATTTGATTAGATCATATTCTAATATGGGTTAGCCAAGAGTTGGCACCTAAATTGGCTTGATTTGAGTCTAATTGGATTAGATTTGATAAAACATTTAATTTTGACCGTTGGATCAACATTTGGATGAAGAGAAGGATCAAATGGATGGCGCCATGGATTAGAGCCATTGGATCTTCATCATGGGATGATGGGAGATCATGATCTCGTGATGGACTTGTGATATTGACTTAGTCAACATCAGATGGCGTGAGAAAGAAGGGAATACGGTGAATTTAGAATGGCGCCTCATGAAGAAGTGCCACTTGGATTGGATAAAGATGACACGTCATCATATCCTAACTACTTTCCCTTCAACCGCATCATTCTCTCTCTCCTTCTTTCTTATGGCGCCACCAATAAGGGCCTTTGGATCATCATCTAGCCTTGATCAATGGTTGAGATTGCTCCCTATTTTTCATGCGTGAGAAGAAATGAAGAGAGGCATGAGTACGGTGGATTTCATGAAGAGATGCTTAGGGAATGGATAAGGATGAAGCGCCATATCATAAGCACTTCATCTTATCCTAACTACTTCTGATATGCCCTCTCATCAAATGACACATCACTTGATCTCACGCCCCTCTTCATGCATGAATGGATGGCTACAATGCATCCGTACGCCATCTATAAATAGGGAATGCTCCCGGTGTTTTTTAAATCATCGAAAATCAATCCAACTCTCTCTCTCTCTCATGTCCCTTCTTTCTTACATTAGTTTCTTTCTTTCTAACATTGCTTCTAGTGTGTCCTAAGCCAAGACAAGGTGGTCTTCATTAGGACAAAAGGATTAGAAGTGATTTTAGAAGGCTAAAGAAAAATAGAAAGGAAGGAAAGCAAGCCGTTAGAGTTCTTTAGAAGAATTCTGCATTAAGGATCAAAAGTCTTTGGAGCTAAAGTCTTGATCAAGTTTTCGTGTGGATCACCATTGGAGGGCGGACACTTGGACGCCTCGTAGAGATTGTACACTTTGGATTAGCATTTGAGGTATTCTACTAATTCTGCATTTATTTTATATTATTTGATTGTAATCATTAAGGTGATCTAGGCTTAAAAGGGTTTCATGCATAGGGACTTTATTAAGAAAATTTTAAAATCCCTAGCTTCCGCTGCCCATTATGACATGCTAGAACCCTTCAGTGAGTAGTGTCCGGGGAAGAAGATGAGAGACAATGCACTACAAACACAAAGTTTTATAGTGGTTCGGAGCTAACCCTTGCTCCTACGTCCACTTCCCAAGTCTCACTTGGGAATTTCACTATAACCCCCTTGGATTACAGCCGGTTGTTTTGCAAGCTCACAACCAAACTTGTTGTTTTACGAGCTCACAACGAACTCGGTCGGTTTTCCCAGGCTCACCGACTAGAACCAAACCCCGATTGTTTTCCCGGGCTCACAATCAAACCCCTACACACGTTGGTTTTAACTTGGCTCACCAACCAACCTTAAACCCCTTGATTCAATCCCCCGATTGAATCAAGTAAATACAAGAGATAGAAGAAAACAGAAAATAGCTTCTCAAAAAGCAGATTTAAAACAATATAATCGTAAAGGAGTTAGAAGCCCTCAAACGCTTTTAAGCTGGTGAAGAGGTATGGCTTCTGGAACTCCGGTCTCCTCTTGAAAGAGTGGTCGACTTGAATGCAGGAGGAGGAAGCTTTGATTGTTGGGAAGAAGTTGTTGGAGCAGTAAATGCAGATCTCCCCTTTTTCGTTTAAGAGCACTTGGAGAGCTTGAAAGCTTGAATGCTTGGAGTGGAATGTCTATTCTCTACCTTGCTACAGTCCTCTGTGGCTATTTAAGCCAACCCCCCACGGAAACTAGCCGTTACTCTGCTTTTTCTGGCCGTTCTGCACACTCTGCGCAGCCTGACAATATGACCGTTGGTGGGTTGGAGTCGACTCGCGCGATCAGGAGTCGACTCGGCTGTAGCAGGAGTCGACTCACGCTTTTTCGGAGTCGACTCGGCAACTGTTCCAAATTTGAATTAAAGTTGCAGTCTTGACTGGGAGTCGACTCGTCTTGACCTGGAGTCGACTCGCCAACTTCTGGAGCTGACATGGCAATTTTGGAGTCGACTCATCCACTGAAGTCCGTGGATCCAAATTTGAATTTTGTCCACTCGAGTCGACTCGACTGTCCTGGGAGTCGACTCGAATCTCAGAGCCCGAACTCTCGATTCTCTGTCTTTTGGCTCATCCAGTCTTGGAGTCGACTCGAACTTCCTTGGAGTCGACTCGGCTCTCAGTTTCCGAAAGTTGGTCTTCTGCCTTTTGACGTGAAGCTTGTCTCGGAGTCGACTCGAGCTGTCTGTGAGTCGACTCGAATCTCAGAGGCAGTAACATAGTCTTCTGTCTGTTGATGGTCGCTCAGTCTCGGAGTCGACTCGCGTACTGCGGGAGTCGACTCGAATCTCAGAGTCCGAAAATCGTTCTCTGACTTTTTCTTTGTGTTTCTCTTGGAGTCGACTCTTACTACCCTGGAGTCGACTCGTTGAACATTGGAGTCGACTCGCGCACTTCGGGAGTCGACTTGTTGACAGTTTCTGAGTTGAAGCTTTCTGTCCTTCTGTCTGTTCTCAGTCGGAGTCGACTCGTACTGATCTGGAGTCGACTCGAGCTCGTGCCAGTGAACTTGATACGCTTGGAGTCGACTCGTGATACTCGGGAGTCGACTCGAGTCTCAGACATTGGTTCATGCAGACTTCTTAACTTATCCAAAATACTATAAACCAAGTCTAGAAACACTTGGACAGGATTTTCACTGAAACACTCAATTGAATTCATTAGTAATCACAAGATATACTCAAATGCTTTGAGCTCATCAAAATCAAATGGGGTTTTAATCAATCACTCCACAATCTCCCCCTTTTGATGATGACAAAACTTTGAGTATATGTAAAGTGAATTGCTCAGAAAACAATGAAGTAAAATCCATAAATGAATTCAAATGTCTGATAATTTAATTTATCCAAGTTTGAAAGGAGTGAAACATTAAATTTCGGAGTTAAAGCTCCTCCTTTCATTTGGAATTATATAAGCCTTCATATTATGCAATCAATTGTTCGGCTTATATGTCATTAATGATTTAGCTTGATTAAAATTCAGATTCTCCCCCTCAACATATGCATTCAACTATGTTTTGATTCTCTGAATTTCCTTTTAATGCTTTGAAGTTTTTGAACTGAATTTTATCTTTTTAGAGGGAAAATCTGTCAATTTGTTCTTGAGTAGGATTCAGCTAATCTCCGAATATCCCTTGAATAGATTCTGGAGATTACTCCATTAGGAGCCCCAAAAGAGAGATAATGAGCCTCGAGGTACCGAATCCACTTAGAACAAATTTGTGTGTGTTATTAAGAGTTTATCTTTTTATTTATTTCCATTGATTTCTTTTACATATTTTTTCATATTTCTCCCCTTTTTACATATTTTATACATATTTCTTCCCCTTTTTGTCATCATACCAAAAAGGAGGTAATCACACACAATCAATGGCACAACCAATCATCAAATGGCACATAATTGAAGATAAAATGTCTACTCATTGTATTGATATGAATGTGAATACATGTGAGAATACAATAAGTAAAGCAAAGCAAGACAAAACACAACTCAAACACATCTATGTCCTCCTCGAGGATGAAGCTCCCCCTCTCGAGGATGCATCTCCTCCTCTGGAGGGTGTGGCTCCTCCTCTCGAGGATGTGGCACCTCCTCTGGAGGATGGTGCTCCTCCTCTCAATCGGCTCTGCTCCATGAGGAGGGTGACTGCATCTGTCACATGTCCGAGCTGCGTGATAATAGACGTGGTGGCTCTGCTATGTGTAGTGGAGAGCTCTGTCACCGACGCCTGAAGTCCAGTCACCGATGTCTGTAGTGCGTCCAGCTTGTCGATGAGTACATTCGACAAGCGCTCGGCCCGCTCGGTGGTGGTGTGCATGTCACGACCTATCTCCTCTCGCATCTGTCGAGTGGAGCTCGTGACCTCACTCATGCTATGGAACTGGGCCTGGACCAAACTCCGGATATTGTAGATCTCTTCCCGTACATGAGCCGTCATGTCAGTCACGACTGTCAAGGAAGGGACCAGGGCAGAGGAAGTGGGCGCAGAAGAGGGAGCAGGCACCGAGCCGCGGATCTCCCGAAGCAGCTCGTCCTTCAGATCTCGGACGATCTCCTGCCGCGGCTCCCGGAGCTGCTCTGTATCAATACGGACCTCCATAGATGGTGGAACTGAGGAGGAAGGTCCGGCAGAGGTGGTAGGAGCAGGAGGAGTGGATGGGAGGTCTGGATGGTCTGGAAGGTCTGGGTAGTCTGAATCTGGCTCAGGACTGGGTGATGGTCTGGTGGTCTGAGCAGTGAGAGTGGACTTCCTAACCTAGATCCCTTCTCTCTTCCGAAACCCCATCTTGTGCATAGTCCCCGTACATAAGCGATCAGTCCATCGCAAGGCACGAGAGGGTTCCCTCTCAGGAATGGAAATCTCGTACTGCCTAAAAAGAAGAGTGAATAACATCCCATATGGGAGTGAGAGCCTAGGTCTATCTAGGGGCTCACACATATACCTATAAATGAGCTTTGGGAAGTTGATCGGGGTGTCCTGAAGGATATAAGACATAATAGCTAAGTCCCTCTCATTCACAAAATCAAATCTCCCTGTCTTAGGGAAGATGGACCTGGACAGAATGCTCAAAAGGATTCTCACTTCAATAGGAAGTGAGCTAGCAGATACCTCATCTAGGGGGGACTGAGGTGGATGCCCTAAGACGACCATAAGGGCCGCAACTCTATCCTCAGGGTGTGCGGGAGCCACCCCTACTAATGGAAGGTGAAGGATATGGGCAATGAGGTCCTCTGTGACACGCAACGGGACACCTACTACCGTGCCCTCGATACCTCCATCTCCCCGATGGACGGTACTGTAAAACTCTTGAACTAGGCCAGGATAGGTGGGAAGGTCCAAGGTGAGGAAGTACTCTAGGCCCTGGGCTCTAAGCCTATCGCCTATGGTGAACCCCTCCCGGGAGAGATAGTCGAAATCGACAAACCTCCCGGAGGTGACGGCCTTCCCGGCCAACGGCCTAACGAGAACCACCCTAGGCGGGGAACGATCCGGAGGTGGTTGCCTCGCGGGATCGTGCCGCGCCTTGGAGCGCCGCTCGGGACCGGCCTCGGGACGGGACCTCTTCCTAACGACGGTCTTACGAGGCATCTTGACCTAAACGGGAAGAAAAATACCTAGAGGACGGTGAAGGACCGACAGAGGAAGCTCGGGACGGACCGGAAATGACCTAGGAACGGACGGAAACTCAATGTCCGGCGAAGAATCGACGGGAAAAGGGCTTGGAGACGATCGGGGATGACCTAGGAGTCGGCTCTAGGGCTTTGTGAACAGTGGCGGCTTGAGGAAAAGTGTTTGCGAAACGACAACCCTAGGGTTAAAAAGTCGGATCCCGACTGCGAGTCGACTCCCCCTTAGGAGCCGGCTCTGAAACTTACTCGAGTCGTCTCTAACCTTGGCATGCACCTAAAAACCATGCCATAATCGTGCCAAATGAGGGAAAATCAGCTAATTAAAGACTGATTTGATGATCACTGTATAGAAACTCTATTTTAACCTCATTCTAATCATCAAAATCAATTAATCTAGTGAAAGACTTCCACTAGGATGGATCAATCACTCCTAATCCCCTTCTAAGCACACTAAACCTCTCTTCACTTAGGGGTTTTGTAAAAATGTCTGCTAATTGATTATCAGTACACACAAATTGGAGTGACACATCACCATTCAATACATGATCTCTTATGAAGTGATGTCTTATCTCAATGTGTTTAGTTCTTGAGTGTTGAATTGGATTTTTAGTGAGATTTATGGCACTTGTGTTATCACAATTAATGGGGATTTTATCTTGTTTAATGCCATAATCTTCTAATTGTTGTTTAATCCATAAGATTTGAGCACAACAACTCCCGGCTGCAACATATTCAGCTTCTGCAGTGGATAATGCAACCGAGTTTTGTTTCTTGCTAAACCATGAGATTAGGTTTTCTCCTAGAAATTGACAGGACCCGCTGGTACTTTTTCTATCCAGCTTACATCCAGCGAAGTCTGAATCTGTGTACCCTATTAAGTTTAGGCTAGATTCTTTAGAGTACCACAGCCCTATGTTCTTAGTTCCAATTAAGTATTTAAAGATTCTCTTAACTGCAGCTAGGTGTGATTCTTTAGGATTAGCCTGATATCTAGCACACATGCACACACTAAACATAATATCAGGCCTACTTGCAGTAAGATACAGTAAAGAACCTATCATACCTCTATAAAGTTTTTGATCTACAGATTTACCTGATTCATCTTGGTCTAACTTGCATGATGAGCTCATGGGGGTGCTGATTGACTTGTTTCCTTCCATATCAAACTTCTTGAGCATCTCCTTGATATATTTTGCTTGATTAATGAAGATGCCTCCTTCAGATTGTTTGATTTGAAGCCCGAGGAAGTAGTTCAGCTCTCCCATCATGCTCATCTCAAACTCACTCTGCATCAAATCAGCAAATTCCTCGCAGAGGCGATTGTTAGTAGCACCGAAAATGATATCATCAACATAAATCTGTACTAATAACATATCCTTATTTTTCTTTTTCAGAAATAATGTTGTATCTACATTTCCCCTAGAGAATTCATGTTCTAATAGAAATTTACTAAGTCTCTCATACCATGCTCTAGGTGCTTGTTTTAGTCCATAAAGTGCTTTGTTCAGTTTATACACATGATTAGGGTATTGATGATTTTCAAAACCAGGAGGTTGTTCTACATACACCTCCTCATTAATAAACCCATTTAGAAAAGCACTCTTTACATCCATTTGATATAGTTTGAAGTCCTTAGAGCATGCATATGCTAATAGAAGTCTAATTGCCTCAAGTCTAGCTACGGGAGCAAAGGTTTCATCAAAATCTATGCCTTCTTCTTGATTATAACCCTTTGCTACTAGTCTAGCCTTATTCCTTATAACAATTTCATTTTCATCTAGCTTATTTTTATATATCCATTTAGTACCTATAATTGGATATTCAGAAGGTCTCTCCACTAGATCCCAAACCTTGTTTCTAGTAAATTGATTTAGTTCTTCTTGCATTGCATTTATCCAATTTACATCATTTTCGGCTTCTTCTATATGTTTGGGCTCAAAGTGTGAAACAAAAGCTAGATGATTATTCAAATTCCTAAGGGATGCTCTAGTCCTAACCGGTTGTGATGGATCATCTAGAATTAGTTCCTTAGGATGCCCGTGAGCATACCTCCAAGCTTTAGCTAGCCCATGATCCACTATAGGCTCTTGGTTTGACGATTCTCCTTCAATCAACTTTTGATTATCATCTTGTAATCCCATCTCATCTATCTTTTCTTCAAGTATTTCAATATCATCATCAAAATTAACCTTCTTACTAGATGAGATGTCACTAGAGTCATCAAAAACAACATGTATAGATTCTTCTATAACTAGGGTTCTTTTATTAAAGATTCTATAGGCTTTACTAGTTGTAGAATAACCTAGGAATATTCCTTCATCAGATTTAGGATCAAATTTCCCTAGATTATCTTTCCCATTATTATGTACAAAACACCTACATCCAAAAACATGAAAATAGTTAACTTTTGGTTTTCTGTTTTTCCACAGTTCATAAGGTGTTTTCTTTATAATGGGTCTTAATAAAACTCTATTTAATATATGGCAAGAAGTATTAATGGCTTCTCCCCAAAAGTACTTAGGGAGGTTACTTTCACATAACATCGTTCTAGCCATTTCCTCTAGAGTTCTATTCTTCCTTTCCACAACTCCATTTTGTTGTGGTGTCCTAGGTGCAGAAAAATTATGGGTTATCCCCTTTTTACTACAAAATTTGTCAAATAATTGATTTTCGAATTCGGTACCATGGTCACTTCTAATGGCTATGACTGAAGACTCTCTAGCATTTGTTACTTCCTTATGGAATTTTTTAAACATAGAAAATGCTTGATCCTTATGTACTAGGAACATGACCCATGTGTACCTAGAGTAATCATCTACTATAACAAGACCATATTTATTTCCACCTAGACTTGTTGTTCTAGTTGGACCAAATAGGTCCATGTGTAATAATTCTAGAGGCCTAGAGGTAGAGACACATTTTATGGATTTAAAGGAGTTCCTAGATTGTTTGCCAAATTGACATGCTTCACATATTTTGTTCTTTTCAAATTTTAATTTTGGCAAACCTATCACGGAGTCTCTTTTAACTAATTTAGTTATTGTGTCCATGCTTGCATGACCTAACTTACGGTGCCATAACCAACTAGCATCATTATCTTTAGTTTCATTTACAACTAGACATTGGTTATGTTTTGCAAGATCTTCTAGGTCTACAACATATACATTTCCACGTCTAATCCCTTTAAAAACTAAGCTATTATCATTAGGATTTGTTATAATACATAGTGATGGTTTAAACATAACATCATATCCTTTATCACATAATTGACTGATGCTTAACAAGTTATGCTTAAGACCATCAACATATCTGACATTATCTATAAAAGTAGAAGGGGTGATTTGAACTTTACCAATACCAATGATGTGACCTTGGTTGTTGTCTCCAAACGTCACAGCACCTTCCTTCTTAGCTTCAAGGGTGAAAAATTGGTCTTTATCACTCGTCATGTGCCTTGAGCAGCCACTATCCAAATACCAGCAATTTTTGTTGACCTTGGCTGCAAGACACTCCTACACAAGCAAATCATGTCATCTTAGGTACCCAAGTTTTCTTGGGTCCTTCATGGTTAGTCAAGTTGGTTCCTTTTGGAACCCATACCCTTTTAATCTTTCTTTTAGTTTTCCTTTTCCTATAGTCACATGCATTTGCCTTATGTCCTATATTTCCACAACAAAAACAGATCATTTTCTTAGTTTTATTTTCCCCAGCTTTGACAAAGAAGTTACTAAGAAGTTTTTGTTTATTTTTCGGTTTATACCCTAAACCCGCTTTATTAAATACGGCTCGTTGACTGTTAAGTATCATGTTTAACTTTTCAGAACTATATGTGAATTTTTCAACTAAGGGTTTGTATTTGTTAAGTTCTTTAGTTAATGTTTGATTTTCGGCTTTTAGATCATTTAGTTCTTTTGTTAGATCCTTGTTTAAGACTTGTTTATGGTTTTTGAGTTCTGAAAGTTCCTTAGTTAGTTTTTCATTATCTTTAGTTAAGGTATTAGTTTTCTTAATTAAGAGTTGGTTGCTTGTCTTAAGTTCTAGATTTTCTTTGGTAATAGCATCTTTATCCTTAATTAAAGAATCATTCTTACGGATATAAGTTTGGTTAGTTACTTTTAGTTCCCTGTTTTTAACATTAACATCCTTATATTCAATCATTAGTTCGTTAAACGCATCATAAAGTTCATCAAATGAAAAATCATAGTGCGTATCAGAAGTTACCTCATTTTCGTTGGCCATGAAACAAAAATTGGCCTTCTCTTCTTGTTCTTCATCCGATGATGAGGATGATGCGTCGGAGTCCGATAGGGTGGTGACAAGGGCTTTCTTCTTCTTCTTGTACTTGCTGCTCTTCTTTAGTAAGGGACACTCAGCTCGGATGTGTCCCGGCTTTTTGCACTCATAGCACCCGATCCCCTCACTTTCCCTTTCCTTACCTTTGTCCTTGCGGTAGGAATTTGAGGGGCCTCTCCTTTGATGATAGGACTTCTTGTGGTTGATGAATTTCTTGAACTTGCGCACAAGAAGAGCCTCACCACCATCTTCCTCATCTTCTTCTTCTTCACTGCTGCTGCTGCAAGACAAGTCCTTGTTAGAAGAAGTAGATTTTAAAGCTATTACCTTTTTCTTTTGGGAGGACTCTTCCTCGTTGTGTTGTTTCATGGTAAGCTCATGCGTCATAAGGGATCCAAGGAGCTCTTCAAGTGGAAGCTTGTTCAAGTCTTTAGCTTCTTGGATTGCCGTCACTTTAGCTTCCCACGACCTTGGTAGACACCGAAGGATTTTCCTGACAAGTTCACTGTTAGTATAGTTCTTGCCAAGGCTTTTTAGGCCATTGACAATATCAGTAAACCTAGTGAACATGCATGTAATTGTTTCGTTAGAGTCCATTTTAAATAGTTCATATTTATGAACCAAAATATTTATTTTGGACTCTTTCACTTGATTCGTGCCCTCATGGGTCACTTCAAGTCTGTCCCAAATCTCTTTTGCCGAATTGCAAGTAGAGACCCTATTGAATTCATTACGGTCTAAGGCACAATAGAAGACATTCATTGCTTTAGAGTTTAATTGTGCCTTCCTCATGTCATGTTCATCCCAGTCCATTTCTAGTTTAGGTACCTTAACACCATCTACGTATATGGATGGGATGTAGGGCCCATTTACTACAATGGACCACATCTCATAGTCTTGGGCTTGGATGAATATTCTCATCCTAGCCTTCCAGTATGAGTAGTCAGATTCATTGAAGAAAGGGGGTCTTTGGGTGGACTGACCCTCAATGTGAGAAGATCCAAATGGGGTTGTCATTTTGATCTTTTAACTCTTGAGTGGAAGAGTTTTTGGCTCTGATACCACTTGTTGCCCAGATAGACAACCCAAGAGGGGGGGGTGAATTGGGTTTTTAAATTAACTTGAATATTTAAAACTTTGTGGATAATTAATTTAAAGCTATAGCAAGTTGTTTAATTAAAGCTAAGTGCTGTGAGTAGTGTCCGGAGAAGAAGATGAGAGACAATGCACTACAAACACAAAGTTTTATAGTGGTTCGGAGCTAACCCTTGCTCCTACGTCCACTCTCCAAGTCTCACTTGGGAATTTCACTATAACCCCCTTGGATTACAGCCGGTTGTTTTGCAAGCTCACAACCAAACTTGTTGTTTTACGAGCTCACAACGAACTCGGTCGGTTTTTCCAGGCTCACCGACTAGAACCAAACCCCGATTGTTTTCCCGGGCTCACAATCAAACCCCTACACACGTTGGTTTTAACTTGGCTCACCAACCAACCTTAAACCCCTTGATTCAATCCCCCGATTGAATCAAGTAAATACAAGAGATAGAAGAAAACAGAAAATAGCTTCTCAAAAAGCAGATTTAAAACAATATAATCGTAAAGGAGTTAGAAGCCCTCAAACGCTTTTAAGCTGGTGAAGAGGTATGGCTTCTGGAACTCCGGTCTCCTCTTGAAAGAGTGGTCGACTTGAATGCAGGAGGAGGAAGCTTTGATTGTTGGGAAGAAGTTGTTGGAGCAGTAAATGTAGATCTCCCCTTTTTCGTTTAAGAGCACTTGGAGAGCTTGAAAGCTTGAATGCTTGGAGTGGAATGTCTATTCTCTACCTTGCTACAGTCCTCTGTGGCTATTTAAGCCAACCCCCCACGGAAACTAGCCGTTACTCTGCTTTTTCTGGCCGTTCTGCACACTCTGCGCAGCCTGACAATATGACCGTTGGTGGGTTGGAGTCGACTCGCGCGATCAGGAGTCGACTCGGCTGTAGCAGGAGTCGACTCACGCTTTTCCGGAGTCGACTCGGCAACTGTTCCAAATTTGAATTAAAGTTGCAGTCTTGACTGGGAGTCGACTCGTCTTGACCTGGAGTCGACTCGCCAACTTCTGGAGCTGACGTGGCAATTTTGGAGTCGGCTCATCCACTGAAGTCCGTGGATCCAAATTTGAATTTTGTCCACTCGAGTCGACTCGACTGTCCTGGGAGTCGACTCGAATCTCAGAGCCCGAACTCCCGATTCTCTGTCTTTTGGCTCATCCAGTCTTGGAGTCGACTCGAACTTCCTTGGAGTCGACTCGGCTCTCAGTTTCCGAAAGTTGGTCTTCTGCCTTTTGACGTGAAGCTTGTCTCGGAGTCGACTCGAGCTGTCTGTGAGTCGACTCGAATCTCAGAGGCAGTAACATGGTCTTCTGTCTGTTGATGGTCGCTCAGTCTCGGAGTCGACTCGCGTACTGCGGGAGTCGACTCGAATCTCAGAGTCCGAAAATCGTTCTCTGACTTTTTCTTTGTGTTTCTCTTAGAGTCGACTCTTACTACCCTGGAGTCGACTCGTTGAACATTGGAGTCGACTCGCGCACTTCGGGAGTCGACTTGTTGACAGTTTCTGAGTTGAAGCTTTCTGTCCTTCTGTCTGTTCTCAGTCGGAGTCGACTCGTACTGATCTGGAGTCGACTCGAGCTCGTGCCAGTGAACTTGATACGCTTGGAGTCGACTCGTGATACTCGGGAGTCGACTCGAGTCTCAGACATTGGTTCATGCAGACTTCTTAACTTATCCAAAATACTATGAACCAAGTCTAGAAACACTTGGACAGGATTTTCACTGAAACACTCAATTGAATTCATTAGTAATCACAAGATATACTCAAATGCTTTGAGCTCATCAAAATCAAATGGGGTTTTAATCAATCACTCCACACTCTCAAAACATCAAATAAGATGCATGCAAGCATCTGAAAAATTACATGACATCGCAGGTCATTACATTTGATACCAAAAGGGTTTGAATCCTATGAACATCACCGTATGCAACAATTATAATTTTCAGATCTGAAAACTAACTGATTATATCATGACATAGGTCGCTGATCATGCTAATCATGATTCTAAACTTTGTAATCCCATTAACAATGCAATTAGAATCATCTTTTTATCACATAAAAATCAGCATGCAAAAATCAGCACCCCTGAAAAATCTGCATGCAGAATTTTTCAGCATGCATGATCATTCAATTTTCAGATCCAATAAGCCTTTAGATATTTAATTCTTACCTTAATCTACGAAGCCTGGCTCTGATACCACTGTTGGGAACCCGCCCATGCCGCTGATATTTCAAAAATTTTTCAGATGGCAGCGGAATCGGCATGCACGGAATCTACGTTCATCGCATGAACGTTGTTTCGAGACCTTTCGTAATTAGGTAAGAATTAAAACTTTTAAAACTAATAGGAAGATCAGATCTTCACCTTGCGCGGGTAGATGAACCGCAAATCTGAATTCGTGGTTTTGGAAGAGGGTTCGCTTGAAGCCGTTCAAACGTCCGGCCTCTACGGGTATCCACACGAAGCAGGATCCGATCCAAGCTTTCTATCTCACCGGGGTGCTAGCTCCCTTACAGAGATAACTTTTGATGGCTGATCTCCTCTCTTTCTTTCAACTCATGAATGTACTTGAGAGGAGGAATAAGAAGGAAGAAGAAGAGGAAGAAGCAAGGCCCCTGCAGCCTACTTTCTTTTTCCTGCGTTGGAAGGAGGAAAGGAGGAAGAGGAGGGCGCCATGGCTTCTTTTTCCCTTCTTCTTGCTGGCGGCTGAACCAAGGGAGGGAGAGGGTGGCCACGTGATGGAGAGGAGGGGGATTCCTATTTCCATTAGGTCAGCCCCCAAGAGTCCTCCTTTTATAACATCTAGGGCTCCTACAAGTTAGGAGCCCTTGATGTATTACCAAGAGGGGTGCCGGCCCCTCTTGTTGCCGCACCAAGAGATCCAAGGAGGAGGGGCGTGAGCCCCTCCCTCTCATGTTGCCCTAATCCTCATCTAATGAGGATTGGGAGGCCCTAATGTGGTTTAGCCTTAATCCAATTAGGCTTAGCCCAAGGGTGAACCAATTTGGATCCAATCTAGGCTAGTCCTAATCCAATTAGGACTTGAATGAACCATGACTCAATTGAACTCTTCAATCCTAATCCAATTAGGAGTCATGTTGATTCATTAGATTAATAATTAATTTAGACTTAAAGAATCCTAATCCAATTAGGATGTATTTAATTTTAGTCCTAATCCAATTAGGACTCTATTTGAATCCGAAGTTCTAATCCAATTAGGATTTCTAGGAATCCTACTCCAAGTAGGAATCCAATTTTAATTCAAAATTCCTAATCTCATTAGGATTGTAGGAATCCTATTCCAAGTAGGAATCCCAGTCCTACTCCAACTAGGATTCCCACTCCTAATCCAATTAGGACTCTAGGAATCCTACCCGAAGTAGGACTCTTGTTTCAAGTCCAATTAATTAATTCCCTTTGTTCCTTCTTCAACTTCTTATCAATCAAATTGATTACTTGTGATTCCTAATCACGATTTCAACCATCAGATCGGTCAATACTTCTAGTGTGTGTGACCCCATAGGTTCTATTCTGACTGGTAGTGAGATATATTGTGATCTCTATCTCAATATCATTGAAAACTCCTTTTAATGGGTTGGAACGATTCCAACTCAACTCATTAGGGTTTATCGATCATCAAGATAATCCCTATGAGTCCCACCATCCACCAGTGACACCTAGCAGCATGTAGTGGCTACCCAGCGGAATGGAATGATGAACCTCTAGGTGCAGTTAACGTGTGATACAGTCCTACTATCGTGGATCCCTATAGGGCGGAGGTCATGGACAACTCGTCAAACCCCATCGTCTGTCATATGTCAAGATTTATTCGACTTGAGTTCGCTAATGAAAAACTCTTTTTCCACTTTATGTTACTGCCCTGGCCAAGGTCTTAGAACTCAGTCTAACAAATCACATAGGATCACTCCTCTTCTATCAAGGTCGATAGATTCCTTATAGGTGCATACCCTACTCCTACAGTGAACTTACTGCAGCCAATCTACACTGCATGGACCCATATGGCTAGAGACCATGTATGTGTGCAGTCAAACTACAATAACCTCACTGTGAGTAGCCGAAGCACCGCAGGTCAAAGGACCAGTCACACTACTGCAACATCAAGCAAGTCACTGACGAGTGGATAGACATCCAAGTGACTTCTTGTCTTGGTCACGCTCAGTACCCTTGTTCTCTAACAAGCACCTACACTATCACTTCAGTGTCCCTATACTGTGGACTCAAGTCTCATCCATCCAGAAGGAAAGTGATCTGTGCACTGATCGGATCGATCACCGTCCTCGTGATGATCCATTGATCAGGAGCATTTAGAAATTAATCACCAATGATACATGCCTTAAATTTTCAACTCTTGAGAATATGTATCATCATCTTATTAATTCCTTGGACGATTCATAGACACATAAATAATATGAATGAAAAAATGCCTTTTATTTATTCAATAATAAATAGTCAAGTACAAAATTATGTCCCTAGAATCAACAATGTGTCAGCCAAATTGGCTTCTAGGGCATACATCTAACATTATTATGTACCTGCTGCTAGCAGAAATTTGATTTCTGTTTCATGTCTAGCATAGGATGGTCATATTTTTATATTTGACAAAGACTGCTGTTCTATTTATTTCAGAAATAAAATAGTCGCATGTGGTTTTATGATTGACAGTCTCTACCATTTGCATATGGATGTGTCTGTAAATGTGTCTGAGCAAGAAGTGAGTGCCAAAGGATCCAAGAGATCCAGGGATGAGATAAACCAAAAGTATTTGTGGCACCTCAGGCTTGGCCAAATTAGAGAGGACAGAATGAACAAAATGGATAAAGATGGGCTTCTCGGCTCATTAACTTCCGAGTTATATCCAGTTTGCGAATCCTGTCTTCAAGAAAAAATGGCTAGATTGCCCTTTGTAGGATATGAGGAGAGAACCACTGAAATACTTACCCTAGAACATATAGATGTATGTGGCCTATTCGATGTGCAAGCCAGGGGTCGTTATTCGTACTTCATTATCTTTACCGATGATTATTCACGGTATGGATATGTGTATCTTATGAGACACAAATCTGAATCTTTTGAAAAGTTCAAAGAGTTCAGAAATGAAGTAGAAAAACAAACTGAAAAACTCCTTAAGGCTCTTCAATCAGATGGAGGAGGAGAATATCTTAGTGGGGAATTTCGGGACTATCTCAAAGAGAATGGCATAGTCTCACAATGGACTCCTCCAGGTACACCTCAACTCAACGGGATGTCAGAGAGGAGAAATCGGACTCTATTAGATATAGTTCGATCCATGATGAGCTTCACTGATTTACCTAGTTTCTTTGAGGAGATGCCTTACTTACCGCAATTTATGTACTGAATAGAGTTTCCTCTAAATCCGTTCCTACCACACCGTATGAAATATGGCATGGTAAGAAACCAAGTCTTGGTCATCTCAAGATTTGGGGATGTCCGGCCCACGTCAAGCGACTACAGGCGGACAAGCTAGAGGCTAGGACCATAAGTGCTCATTTTATAGGATATCCTAAAGAGTCATTAGGATATAATATTTACGTCTCAGAGGATCACAATGTGTTTGTGAGACGACATGCCATCTTCTTGAAAAAATAGTTTATCCTTGATAGAGGCAGTGGGAGGAAAATTAAGCTTGAAGAGAAAGTCTCTGAAAGGCAACGAGTCATGGATCCTATAGAACCCATTCATACAGAGCCAGTACACATTGTTCCTCCACCTCGCAGATCTAGTAGGATCTCCAATCCTCCTGATAGATACTTAGATATGCTTAAAGAAGATACTAAGGAAATGTTCCTCATGGGAGATAGGGAACACATACAGGATCCCAAAACCTACGACGAGGCGATATCAGATATTGATTCCGAGAAATGGCTGGAAGCTATGAAGTCAGAGTTAGACTCCATGCATTCCACCCAAGTCTGGACTTTAGTGGATCCAGCAGAAGGTATTGTACCTATTGGATGCAAATGGATCTACAAAAGGAAGATAGGTTCGGATAGAAAGGTAGAGACCTATAAGGCAAGACTAGTAGCGAAAGGGTATAGTCAATGCGAAGGCATTGACTATCAGGAAATCTTTTCACCTGTAGCCATGCTGAAATCCATCCGGACATTGCTTGCCATTGCAGCATTTTATGACTATGAAATTTGGCAAATGGATGTAAAAACTGCTTTCCTAAATGGATATCTTGATGAAGATATCTATATGGAGCAGCCTTTGGGTTTCACCTCCAGTGATGAAGATCACAAAGTCTGCAAACTGCAAAGATCCATTTATGGACTAAAGCAAGCATCTCGAATTTGGAACACTCGTTTCAATGATGCAATCAAAACGTTTGATTTCATTAAAAATGAAGAGGAACCATGTGTTTACAAGAAGGTTAGTGGGAGTGCTGTCGTGTTTCTCGAATTGTACGTGGACGA
Organism: Phoenix dactylifera; assembly: GCF_009389715.1. Classification (NCBI taxonomy): domain Eukaryota; kingdom Viridiplantae; phylum Streptophyta; class Magnoliopsida; order Arecales; family Arecaceae; genus Phoenix; species Phoenix dactylifera. Next base: position 289,767 of record NW_024068089.1, on the reverse strand, counting down.
CATTCTCTTGATAGGGAATGATATTTCCATTCTAACCTCGGTCAAGGTCTGGTTATCAAAAGAGTTCTCCATGAAAGACCTTGGAAAAGGATCCTATATTTTGAGGATAAAGGTCTATACAGATAGATCTAAAAGGATGCTTGGCCTATCACAGAAGATGTACATAGAGGAAGTGCTGAAAAGGTTCAGCATGGAAAACTCCAAAAGGGGTCCCTTACCCCTTAGGCATGGAATTCATTTCTCCAAGAAGATGTGCCCCAACACATCTGAAGAGATTAAACGCATGAGCAAGATCCCTTATGCATCGGCAATAGGGAGCCTCATGTATGCCATGCTGTGTACACGACCTGATATAGCCCTTGCTGTGAGTGTCACTAGCAGATATCAGTCGAATTCAGGTGAAGAGCACTGGACAGCTGTGAAGAATATTCTAAAGTACTTAAGAAGAACTAAAGATTTATTCTTGGTCTATGAAGGAACATCAGAGTTAAAGGTAGAAGGGTACACAGATTTGGACTTAATGACTGATATCGATGATAGAAAGTCTACATCTGGATATGTATTCTTATGCAATGGTGGTACGGTGAATTGGAAAAGTTCTAAACAACCGATCATTGCTGATTCTACTATGGAAGCTGAATATTCGCCGCCTCTGAAGCTGCTAAGGAAGGCTTCTGGTTCAAGAAATTCATTGCGGAATTGGATGTAATGTCATCAGATGCCATAACACTCTGCTACGATAATAATGGCGCCATAGCTCTTGCTAAGGAGCGAAGGTCTCATCAGAAGTCCAAGCATATAGAGCGGCGCTTCCACCTCATACGCGACTACGTTGAGAAGAAGTATGTCGAGGTGCAGAGAGTAGACTCCGCGGACAACGTGGCGGACCCGTTCACTAAGCAGCTAAGTCAGCAAAAGACTGAAGCCTACCTTGAGAAGATGGAACTTAGATATATGACTAATTGGCTTTAGTGCAAGTGGCAGATTGTTAGATGTATGCCCTAGAAGCCAAACTGGCTGACACATTGTTAATTCTAGGACATAATTTTATACTTGACTATTTATTATTGAATAAATAAAAGGCATCTTTTTCATTCATATTGTTTATGTGTCTATGAATCGTCCAAGAATTAATAAAATGATGATGCATATTCTTAAGAGTTAAGAATTTGAGCCATGCATAATTATGATTAATTTCTGAATGCTCCTGATGGATCATCACGAGGACGGTGATCGATCCGATGAGATCAGTGCACACATTGCTGTTAGATGTATGCCCTAGAAGCTAATCTGGCTGACACATTGTAAATTCTAGGACATAATTTTGTACTTGACTATTTATTATTGAATAAAAAAAAGCATCTTTTTCATTCATATTATTTATGTGTTTATGAATCGTCCAAGAATTAATAAGATGATGATGCATATTCTTAATGTTACGGGGGAACTTAGCCACCATGCCCCACGTGACCGGCACGCGCGCCCAGGAAGACTACGGCTGCCCCTTGATCCAGCAATCCGACCTCGGGTCGGATATCTTCGGCTCCGCAGCCCGACCCCGAGTCGGCTGCCCCTTGGTCCAGCAATCCGACCTCGGGTCGGATATCTTCGGCTCCGCAGCCCGACCCCGAGTCGGGTGCCCCTTGATCCAGCAATCCGACCTCGGGTCAGATATCTTCAGCTCCGCAGCCCGACCCCGAGTCGGGTGCCCCTTGATCCAGCAATCCGACCCCAAGTCGGCAATCTCTTGACAACAACAGACTGTTCCCCTGAGGCATGCCGCGGCCCCCTGCTCCACTACTCCCTGCAACGGCCGTATCCGGCGCTGCCCCACGATCCCCTGTAACAGCCGTACAAAGCGGAGCTCCACTACGCCCTGCCATGGCCGTACCCAGCGCTGCCCCACGACGTCCTGTAACGACCATGTCAGTGGCAACCCCATCGTGCCACACGATGACCAATCCCCAGAAAAACCCCCCAGCCTGATATATATGCGGCTGGGGGGGAAGGGGAGGGTAAGCAAGATTTTCCAGAGTATTATCTTACCTGCTACCTCTTCTTCTCCTTCGATCTCCCCTAACTTGATCGTCGGAGGGCCCCCACTACCCCGGTGGTGGTGCGAGGCTTGCTTGCAGGTTTCCCAGTGGAAGGTGGAGCGCAACCGAAGTAATTCCAAGGGAACCCCGTTCATACCGCTGTGCCAATCGTTCTCGGTTTGGACCCCCAGCAACACTTAAGAGTTAAGAATTTAAGCCATGCGTCATTAGTGATTAATTTTTGAATGCTCCTGATCAATGGATCATCACGAGGACGGTGATCGATCCGATAAGATCAGTGCACACATTTCTTTCCTTACGGATGGACGAGACTCGAGTCCACAGTGTGGCGACACTGAAGTAATAGTGTAGGTGCTTGTTAAAGAACAAGGGTACTAAGCGTGACCATGACAAGAAGTCACTTGGATGTCTATCCGCTCGTCAGTGACTTGCTTGATGTTGCAGTAGTGTGACTGGTCCTTTGACCTGCGGTGCTTCGGCTACTCACAGTGAGGACAGTGAGGTTATTGTAGTTTGACTGCATGTATACATGGTCTCTAGACATACGGGTCCATGCAGTGTTGATTGGCTGCAATAGGTTTACTGTAGGAGTAGGATATGTACCTATATGGAATTATCGACCTTGGTAGATAAGGAGAGATCCTATGTGATTTATAAGACTGAGTTCGTAAGACCTCGACCGGGGCAGTATACACAGTGGAGAATGAGTTTTCCACTCTCGAACTTAAGTTGAATGAATCTTGACATATGACAGACGATTGGGTTTGACGAGTTGTCCATGACCTCCGTCTTGTAGGGATCTACGATAGAAGGACTGTATCATACGATAACTGCTCCTAGAGGTTTATCATTCCATTCTGCTGGGTAGCCATTACATGCTGCTAGGTGTCACTGGTGGATGGTGAGACTCACAGAAAATATCTTGATGATTGATAAATTCGGATGAGTTGAGTTGGAATTGTTCCAACCCATTGAAAGGAGTTTTCAACGATATTGTGATAGAGATCGCAATATATCTCACTACCAGTTAGAATAGAACCTATAGGGTCATACACATTAGAGGTATTAACCGATCCGATGGTTGAAATGTGATTATGAATCACGAGTAATCAATTCGATTGATTTTCAGTTAAAGAAGGAACAATGGGATTGATTAATTGGACTTAAAACATGAATCCTACTTGGAGTAGGATTTTTGGAATCCTAATTGGATTAGGACTGGGAATTCTACTTGGACTAGGACTGGGAGTCCTACTTGGAGTTGGATTCCTACAATCCTAATTAGATTAGGATTTTGAATTCAATATGGATTCCTACTTAGAATAGGATTCCTAGAAGTCCTAATTAGATTAGGACTTCGGATTCAAATAAAAGTCCTAATTGGATTAGGACTAAAATTGAATAAATCCTTATTGGATTAGAATTTCTTATGTCCTAATTAATTATTAATCTAATGAATTATGATGACTCCTAATTTGATTAGGATTGAAGGGTTCAATTGAGTCATGGTTCGATCAAATTCTAATTGGATTAGGATTTGAAGGGAAACAAGTGCACCCAATCCTCTTTGGAAGAGGATTGAACCAACTAGGCTTAGGCCCCACACCCCACTTGATTAGATCAAGTGGGGGCGTGCGTGATGAAGGGTTAGGAGGGAAAGGTTGGCCGAAATCAAAGAGAAAAGAAGAGGGGCGTGCGCCCCTCCTCTTGGTTCCTAAAAGGAAAATAATGAAGCTCCTAAAAGGTAGAAGCTCCATATGCCTTTATAAGGAGTAAAAGGCCAAACCCTAGGGATTATTCTTCCTCTCCTCTCCCTTGTGCCGTGGCCCCTTCCTCCTCTTGGTCTTCAGCCGCCATCAGCAAGGAAGAGAAAGGAGGAGGCGTGCATCACCTATTCCATCTTCTTCCCTGGTTCTAGCGCAGGAAAAACAAAAGGCTGCGAAGAGCCTTGTGTTCTTCATCCTTCATCCCTTCTTCTTCCTCTTCCTTCCTAAGGAAATCAAAGGTTGATTCAAAGAAAGAATTTCAGCCATCAAGAGTTGTCTCTGCAAGGGCGCTAGCACCCTGGGGAGACAAGAGAGCTTTGATCGGTTCTCTACTTCGTGTGGATACCCGTAGAGGCCGGACGCGTGAACGGCTTCAAGCGAACCTTTATCCTAAACCTCAAACTTCAGTTTGCGATGATCATCTACCCGCACAAGGTGAAGATTTGATCTTCATAATTTGTTAAAAAGTTTTTAATCCTATTCTATCTACGAACGGTTTTTGAATAACATTCATGAGATGAACGTTGATCCCGTGCATGCCACTTCCGCTGCATCTGAAATTTTTTTAATTTTCTGCGGCATGGGTGGGTTCCCAACAGTGGTATCAGAGCCTAGGCTTCGTAGATTACGATTAGAATTAAAATGATTAAGGCATATTAGATCTGAAAATTAAAGGATTAAGCCTGCTGATTTTTATGCATGCAGAATTTCAGGTTGCAGAATTTTTCTGCATGCTGAATTTAGTATGCATTGATTAATGATTCTGCTGTGTAATTAATATGATTACAATTATTTAGAATCATCCCTTACATGATCAGCGACTCATGAAATGAGGTAATTAATTTATTTTCAGATCTGTAAATTATATTTATGCATGTGATGCGTACGGTGATGATCATGGATGACCCTTTGTGAATGTGTTGAAATGTTCTATGATGTAATCTGTGATGTTATGTGATAACATGTAAATCATTTTTCAGGAACCTGCGAGCATCTTAAATTCATGTATTAGAGACATGCGTGTCTCATCAAAAAGGGGTTGTAATTATTCTTTTATTTTTGAATTTTTTCTAGGATGTAATCTGTGATGTATGATGCACGTCGATGGTTGATCGATGCACGCCTCCTACAAGTAAGCTTTGCACGGATCAAGATCATAGGTTGATTGAAGATGGATCAAGGAGTTGATTACAATTGAACCTAAGGGATCAAGATCGAGTCAAGAGTTGAAGACGATCAAACCAATTGACGTGCATGTGCTTGTACTATGACCCATCCTGGATCCATGATCATCACCAGTTACATTTACTTTCTTATATATATGCCTGGATGTTTAATGTTTATACCTATGCATAGCGGGTAGATGGATGTGTGCATGAGATGCGAATAGTCAATCGACAGAGACCTAAACTAAAACCTCCTCAATCAAGTCGACAGTGAACCAACATAAGCTAGTCATATTAGATTAATTGATCTAATTGGTGTCTAGGAAAGTATGAAAGGTGGTTACTTAATTAGGACCTTACTCTCTGAGTAAGGGGAGTCTCCCACCTGCTTACCTGGCCAATTGTTCGATTACCTCTTATGAAGAGCTCAAGTTGCAAATACTAAGACATGATTAACCAATATTAAGTTCATAGGTCTTCTACCATAGTAGAGCTGCTAAGATTTTTCTGGTATTGATTTGTCTCGACTGGACACAGTGGGCAAGTTGCATCGGAGGGCTGGACGTCTCTATAGACATAAGATGTTGTAGGGGTAAAGGTGGGGTTGGGCACCAATAACTGTTAGGTGAGGACCCAATGACGACTTTATTTCTATGGTTATACGGTGGGTCTGACATAACTAAGGAATGGGACCAATAACTGTTAGGTGAGGTCTTCATGACTTAGAGACCAAGCAGCACTGCAACATGCTTGAAAAGTATTGTACAAGAGTTCTACACTCATCCATTTATGTGTCACCAATAACTATTAGGTGAGTTGGCATGTAAATCGGTAGGACCGCAGTACCCACTAGAAACCTTAGTCGTGTAGGATTTTCGTTTTCCTTCCAGAGGAGTGTGAGGAATTCGAGAAAATAGTGGGAGGTATATTTGTTCTAAAAAGATCCTAGAACAAATTAGGATCAAATACAAAATTCTAACTAGAATCTTTACTCTCTGAGGATTATAAAGTCAGCTTCTAGACTTTTAATTCATATCCTATAGAACAACCGTTTGACCAAACCCAATTCTAAAGACTGGCTCAGCAAATTTCAAAATAGTTTTGAATTATGAAAAATTAGGGTATGTGCTAGACCATGAAATCCCCGTGTTACTAATCTGTCCGATCACTGATCAGCGTAAGACGCATTCTAAGTGGACGAACAATGACAATAAAGTTAGGTGCTGCACAATGGCATCCATGTCTAATGAATTACAATGCCAGCATGAGAACATGAGACTGCCAGGGACATATTAAATCACCTGCAAGAGTTGTATAGTGATCAGAGTTGCGCAGCATATTTTGAAGTGTCCAAGAGGCTCTTCAAGGCAAAGATGCGTTAGGGGCAGTCTTTCCACGATCACTATTTGACCATGATCAAGGACCTAGAGGAGCTTGAGAAGCTCGGTATGACCATGCATAAGGAATTGCAAATAGATCTGATCCTGCAATCCCTTCTAGATTCATATGAACAGCTTATAATAGACTACCATATGAACAAGATTGTATGCACCAAAAACAAAATTGTTAAATAAATTGGTAACTACCTTAGGGACCTTGAAGAGTTCAAGGGGCATCGTTCTCGCTGTCGAGTTGGTTTCTACTTCCAAGAGAGAGTATATCTGGAAGAAGAAGAAGCCTGCCAAGAAGCAGAAGACCGAGAAAATGCCAAGTAAGAAAGTTCCAAGAAAAAGGCCAATTGAAAGGAAAAGTATTTCCATTGCATAATGGACGGCCATTGGAAGAGGAACTGTCTTACATACATGGAAAGCATAAAGAACATGAAGGGTGACAGACCTTCAGAAGGTATGTCAGATATGCTCAGGATACTTAGGGACTGTTACCTATTGCTAGCAGAAATTTGATTTATGTATCTTGTTTAGCACAGAAAGATTTTTATAAGACTACTGTTACATTTATTTGAGAAATAAATTGGTTCATCGTAGTTTTATGATTGACAGCCTCTATCACATAAATATGGATGTATCTGTAGATGTATCTGAGCAAACAATGAGTACCATAGGATCAAATAGATCCAGAAATGAGATAAATCTAAAGTATTTGTGGCACCTCAGGCTTGGCCATATGGAAGAAGATAGAATAAACAAATTAGAGAAACATGAGCTTTTGGGCTCATTGACTTTCGATTCATATTCGATTTGTGAATTCTGCCTTCAAGGAAAGATGGCCAAATTATCCTTTGTAGGACACAGGAAGGTCCAATAAAATATTTACCCTAGTACACACTGATATGTGTGGCCCATTCGATGTGCAGGCTAGGGGTTATAATTTTACTTCATTTACCGATGATTACTTACGGTATGGATATGTGTATGATACACAAATCTAAAACTTTTGAAAGGTTCAAAGAGTTGAGATATGAAGTAGAAAAATAAACAGAAAAACTCATTAAGGTTCTTCGATCAGATTAAGAAGGTGAATACCCTAGTGAAGAGTTTCGTGATTATCTCAAGGAGAATGGTATAGTTTCATAATAGACTCCTCCTGGTACACCTCAGTTCAACGGAGTGTCAGAGAGGAGAAATCGGACTCTATTGGATATGGTCCGGTCCATGATGAGCTTCACTGATTTACCCTTATTTCTTTAGATAGATGCCCTATTTTCAGCTATTTACTTATTGAATAGAGTTTCCTCTAAAGTCCGTTCCTACCACACCATATGAGATATGACATGGTAAGAAGTCGAGTCTTGGTTATCTCAAGATTTGGGGATGTCCAGCTCAACTCAAGCGACAACAGGCGGACAAGTTAGAGGATAGGACAATTAATGCTCGTTTTATAGGATATCCTAAAGAGTCATTAGGATACGACTTTTCGTCCCAAAGGATCGCAAAGTGTTTGTGAGCCTACATGCTATCTTCATGGAAAATAGTTTATCCTTGACAGAGACAGTAGGAGGAAAATTGAGCAACGAGCCATTGTGCCTATAGAACCTATCTATATTAAGCCAGTACACATAGTACCTCCTCCACCTCGTAGAGGAAGTGTTCCTCATGGAAGATAGGGATCAAGGTAAGGATCCCAATACCTACAATGAGGTGATGTTAGACATCGATTTCGAGAGATGGCTGGAAGTGATGAAGTCAGAGATGGACTCCATGCATTCCAACCAAGTCTGGACCTTGGTAGATCCACCAGAAGGTATAGTACCTATTGGGTGTAAATGGATCTACAAGAGAAAATTAAGTTCGGATGGCTAGGTAGAGACCTATAAGGTAAGGCTAGTGGCGAAAGGTTATAGTCAGTGCAAAGGCACTGATTATAAGGAGACCTTTTCACCTATAGCCATGCTGAAATCTATCCGAACATTGCTTGCCATTGCAGCATTTCATGATTACGAAATTTGGCAGATGGATGTGAAAACTACTTTTCTGAATGGATATCTTGATGAAGATATCTATATGGAACAGTATTTGGATTTCACCTCCAGTGACGGAGATCACAAGGTCTGCAAGCTGCAAAGGTCCATTTATGGACTAAAGCAAGCATCTCGGAGTTAGAACACTCGTTTCAATGATACAATCAAAACGTTTGATTTCATCAAAAATGAAGAGGAACCATGTATTTACAAGAAGGTTAGTGTAGTGCTGTCGTGTTTCTCGTATTGTACGTGGACGACATTCTCTTGATAGGGAATGATATTCCCATGTTAACCTCGGTCAAGGTCTGATTATCAAAAGAGTTCTTCATGAAAGATCTTGAGGAAGCATCCTATATTTTGGGGATAAAGATCTATAGAGATAGATCCAAAAGGATGCTTGGCCTATCACAGAAGATGTACATAGAGAAAGTGCTGAAAAGGTTCAGCATTGAAAACTCCAAAAGGGGTCTCTTACCCTTTAAGGCATTGAATTCATCTCTCCAAGAAGATGTGCCCCAACACATCTGAAGAGATTCAACGCATGAGCAAGATCCCTTATGCATCGGCAATAGGGAGCCTCATGTATGCCATGCTGTGTACACGACCTGATATAGCCTTTGCTGTGAGTGTCACTAGCAGATATCAGTCGAATCCAGGTGAAGAGCACTGGATAGCTGTGAAGTATATTCTTAAGTACTTAAGAAGAACTAAAGATTTATTCTTGATCTTTGGAGGAGCATCAGAGTTAAAGGTAGAAGTGTACATAGATTCAGATTTCATGACTGATATCGATGATAGAAAGTCTACATCCGGATATGTGTTCTTGTGCAATGGTGGTACGGTGAATTGGAAAAATTCTAAACAACCAATCCTTGCTGATTCTACTATGGAAGCTGAATATATCGCCGCCTCTGAAGCTGCTAAGGAAGGCCCTGGTTCAAGAAATTCATTGCGAAATTGGATGTAAAGTCATCAGATGCCATAACACTCTACTGCGATAATAATGGCGCCATAGCTCTTGCTAAGGAGCCAAGGTCTCATCAGAAGTCCAAGCATATAGAGCGGCGCTTCCACCTCATACGCGACTATGTTGAGAAGAAGTATGTCGGGGTGCAGAGAGTAGACTCCGCAGATAACGTGGTGGACCCGTTCACTAAGCAGCTAAGTCAGCAAAAGACTGAAGCCCACCTTGAGAAGATGGAACTTAGATATATAACTGATTAGCTTTAGTGCAAGTGGGAGATTGTTAGATGTATGCTCTAGAAGCTAATCTGGCTGATACATTGTTAATTCTAGGACATAATTTTGTACTTGACTATTTATTATTGAATAAATAAAAGGCATCTTTTTCATTCATATTATTTATGTGTTTATGAATCGTCCAAGAATTAATAAGATGATGATGCATATTCTTAAGAGTTAAGAATTTGAGCCATGCATCATTAGTGATTAATTTCTGAATGCTCCTAATCAATGGATCATCACGAGGACGGTGATCGATCTGATAAGATCAGTGCACACATTGCTTTCCTTGTGAATGGATGAGACTCGAGTCCACAGTGTGGCGACACTGAAGTAATAGTGCAGGTGCTTGTTAAAGAACAAGGGTACTGAGCGTAACTAAGATAAGAAGTCACTTGGATGTCTATCCACTCGTCAGTGACTTGCTTGATGTTGTAGTAGTATGACTGGTCCTTTGACCTGTGGTGCTTCGGCTACTCACAGTGAGATTATTGTAGTTTGACTGCACGTATACATGGTATCTAGACATACGGATCCATGCAGTGTAGATTGGCTGCAATAGGTTCACTGAAGGAGTAGGGTATACACCTATATGGAATCTATCGACCTTGGTAGATAAGGAGAGATCCTATGTGATTTATAAGATTGAGTTCGTAAGACCTCGGCCGGGGCAGTATACATAGTGGAGAAAGAGTTTTCCACTCTCGAACTTAAGTCGAATGAATCTTGACATATGACAGACGATGGGGTTTGACGAGTTGTCCATGACCTTCGTCCTGTAGGGATCTACGATAGAAGGACTGTATCATACGATAACTGCACCTAGAGATTCATCATTTCATTCTGCTGGGTAGCCACTACATGCTGCTAGGTGTCACTAGTGGATGGTGAGACTCACAGAAAATATCTTGATGATTGATAAATCCTTATGAGTTGAGATGCGATCCGATAGAATTTGATCCGTATCCCAAGATTCTTGACTCTTCTTGATTTCTGGAAGGATAGTTCTGACCTGATTGTAGACACAATTTCTAAAGATCCGTTCGTCAGATCGATCTCAATTTTGGATATGTTGTAGATCTCCGCGTTAGCTTTCCAGTGGTAGGTCGTGGGTCTAGAGAAGACGTCGGGATCTTAAGATATCAGCCTCCGACTGATGACTGCGCAGGGAAGGACGGGCTGATAATCCAACGGGATGGAGTTGTTTGTAGAAGCTGGAAGGGATCAAGGAGGAGAGGAAGAAGAGGGAGGAGGTGGCTGGCCTCTCGGGACAGAGGTGGTGCAGCCGGATGAAGGAGGGGGCGGCGGCCTTGGACGGCGGCCTAGGGAGAGGGGGAAGGCGTCGCAAGAAGAGAAGAGAGAAGGGAAGAGAGCTAGGGCAAAAGCCTTTCAATTAATTTTTGCATACTGAAATAGGTGCTCACCACATCTATTTATAGGTGGCTACCTGACCCCTTAACTTGACTTGATCTAATTGAATTCAAGAAACAACTAAACCCAAAGCGACTCTAATAAAGGCCAAGTCGGCTAACCCGAGCAAGGCTATGCTGAAATAAAATTAACATCAAGGACTCAAAAGCAAAAATAACCAAATGATTAAGTCCGAGGCGGTCTAGTGGATCCAACCGCATCACTCCACCACGCTTCCCTTAACCTTGTCCTCAAGGTCGGAAGTCAGGGAAACGATCAAGTATCTCAGTCTCAAACTCCCATGTGGCCTGGTCTGCTGCTCTCCCCAGCCACCCCTCTAGTATCTGGGTTTCCAGTCGTCCTTCTACTCGTATTCTGTGCTTCGCCAGCACTCGAACCGGCTCCACTACCTCGTCCTCCGGTGGCTCATGTATGATTGGGCCGACAGATGTCTTGGGTCCAAGCCGGGCCCTCAGAAGCGACACGTGGAATACCGGGTGAACTCTCGATGTAGTCGGCAAGTCCAAGCGATACGCCACGGGTCCAATGCGCTCCATTATCTGAAAGGGCCCATAGAAGCGATGAGAGAGCTTCTGGTTTGCCATGGGCCGCAGTGTCAACTGTCGATAAGGCTGCACCTTGACGTATACCCAGTCGCCCACCTTGTATACTGGATCTCTGTGCTTCCGATCATGCAGCTGCTTCATCCTGTTCTGCGCAGTCGTTATGTGGAACTTTAACCGCCGTAAGGTAGCATCGCGGTCTAAGAGCTCAAAATCTGCCTCTGTCCGGTCCGCATGTGACAGTGGATCATAAACTCGCAGCGTCGGTGGTACTCGTCCATACACCGCCTCAAAGGGTGTCATCCCTATGGCTGAGTGGAAAGCGGTGTTGTACGAATACTCGGCCCAAGGTAAATAAGAAAGCCACTCTCGGGGCCGATCACCAATCATACAGCGCAAGTACTGCTCGATGCAGCGGTTTACCACCTCCGTCTGCCCATCGGTCTGAGGGTGGTAAGCCGAGCTCATGGCAAGCTTCGTCCCTTGCTGTTTGAAGTAAGCCTGCTAGAATGCGCTAACAAAAATGCGGTCACGATCAGAAACAATAGTTCGAGGCATACCATGTAATCGAGCAATGTCCCGTATGTAGACCTCTGCCACCCGTCGAGCAGAAAATGGATGTGCGAGCGCCGAAAAGTGGGCATACTTGCTGAGGCGGTCCACAATGACCATGATCACTGAGTACCCTCGAACTAATGGCAGCCCCTCAATGAAGTCCATCGACACATCCTCCCAAACCTGATCAGGAATCGGTAAAGGCTGAAGTAGACCCGCAGGTCGCAGTGAATCCGCCTTCGCCCTTTGGCACACATCGCATTGCTGTACATAAGCTCTGACCGCTGCCTTCATGCCTACCCACGTACAGCTCTGGCTCAGCCTCTTGTAAGTCCTGAAAAATCCCTCGTGTCCAGCAAAAGGAGTATCATGGAAGTGCTGGATCAATACCTGCCGCATGGCTGAATCGGTGGGCACGCGGATCAACCCATGGTCCAGAATCAACCCATCTCGGTCCTCCATCTCGGGATGATTGCTCGGATCTGCTGCCAACTCCCTCTGGATCTGTACTAGGTCTGGATCCCGGCATGTGGCGGTCCTCAAGTCTGAAATAAAAGGAAAAACCGGCGTAGTCAAAGCCGCCAACTCGCCGGACTCGGGATGGCGCGATAGTGCATCCGCCACTCGATTTTCTGCGCCCTTTTTGTACACCATCTCATAGTCGTAGCCGAGAAGCTTCGACACCCACCTCTGCTGGGCTGGAGTATGTATGCGCTGCTCAAGAAAAAATGGAAGGCTCTGCTGATCAGTCCGAACGATGAATCGGCGGCCGATAAGGTACGGCCTCTACTTTGTGACTGCATGGATGACCGCCATCATCTCCCTCTCATATGTGGACAGCGAGCGGGTCCTAGGGGACAACGCCTTGCTCATGAAAGCAATTGGCCGTCCCTCCTGCATCAAAACAGCACCAATGCCGGCACCGGAAGCATCGCACTCGACTACAAACGGTTTGGCGAAATCGGGTAGCGCCAAAACTGGGGCCATCGTCATGGCTTCCTTGAGCTTCTCGAACGCTTCCGTCGCTGCCTCGGTCCATCTAAACTCGCCCTTTCGCAGCAACAGGGTCAGTGGCGTGGCGATCTTTCCATATCCCTCCACAAACCGGCGGTAATAACCGGTTAGGCCCAAAAATCCTCGCAGCTCCTTTTGGTTCTTGGGCAGCGGCCACTCAGTCATGCAATGTATCTTTGCTTGGTCCGGCTCCACACCTGCAGCAGAGATGACATGGCCTAGGTACTCGACCTTCGGCTCGGCCCATAGGCACTTGGATCGCTTCACCTTCAATTGATTTCTGCGCAGAATTTTCAGCACTTCCTCCAAGTGCTCTAGGTGCTCATGCCATGAACGACTGTAAACCAATATGTCATCGAAGAATACAAGGACATACCGTCGTAGTAATGGTCTGAATATGTCATTCATGAGCCCCTGAAACATCGCTGGTGCATTGGTGAGGCCGAACGGCATCACCCGGAACTCATAATGGCCATCGTGTGTCCGAAATGCCGTCTTGTGCACATCTTCGGGCTTGACACGAATCTGGTGGTATCCGGCACGGAGATCAAGTTTACTGAAGTAGTCCGCACCAGCAAGCTCATCCAACAGCTCCTCTATGACTGGAATCGGATACCGGTCCTTAACGGTGATCGCGTTAAGTGCCCGGTAGTCGATGCAGAATCGCCACGTCCCGTCCTTCTTATGTACCAGCAGCACCGGCGATGAATATGAGCTTCTACTGGGCTGAATGATGCCGCTCTCCAACATCTCTCGTACCATCTTTGAGATCTCCTCCTTCTGAATGTGCGGGTAGCGGTAAGGCCTCACATTCGCCGGTTCCGCTCTCGGTACAATCTCTATGTGATGATCGTGCTCCCTCTCGGGTGGAAGACCATGAGGCTCCTCAAATAAATCTGCGAACCCCTGTAAGAGAGCAGCCAAATCAGTAGGTATACCTGCCTCCATCGTGGTCTCCGTCGACAGAGGTAAGAGCTGCATCAAGTAGCTGCGCGCGCCGGGTCCAGGCAAGCCAACTAGGGGCTGAAGTGCAGCCCTTGGGCTAGGTCGAATGCCATCCAATCTAACTCGCCGTCCGCTCCGTCTGAAAGTCACCCACATCTCGGCGAAGTCGAATGTAACCGGGCCAAGGCTCTGCAGCCACTGCGTACCAAGGACCAAATCAGCTCCTCGTAATGCCAACGGGTAGAGATCGAGCTTGAATTGGCTGCCCTGGATCGTCAAAGTGATGCCTCGGCATATGCCCTCCGCCCTCAACGTGGCTCCGTCACCCAATGCCACGTCGAAGCCCAATGTTGGCTCTGCTATGAGACCGATCTGTTTGACGAGCCTCTCATCCAAAAAATTGTGGGTGCTGCCCGTATCTATGAGGATACGCACCACACGTCTTTTGATCATGCCGTCCACGCGTAGCGTTTTCGGTGTCGCCGATCCGGAGTAGGCATGCAATGAAATCTGAGGTGGCACGTCCTCTTCCTCGGCCTCTAAATCTTGGGGCTCGTCCTCAGCAACCTCATCACCATCTTCAGCCACGGCCTCGTCCTCCAATCCGTCGATCAACATCACCGCTCCGACGGGCCGCGCACACCGGTGTCCCGGTGTAAATTTCTCGTCGCAGCGAAAACATAGGCCTTTTGCTCGACGTTCCTCCACTTGTGCTGGTGTCAAGGTCCTCCCGGGTGGACGCTCAACCCTTTTGACGTCACATGACAAGCGAAGAGGGGTCCTCGGCCCTGTGTTGGCTGCTGCAACCGTCAGCGCTCTCGGCTGGCCGATGGAGCCCCCTGCGGTTTGGCCGGCCCGGGGGTTGGTCCAGCTGCCCCGTGCCGCTGATCGAGTGGTCTTGATCTTCTCTTCCACCATTAGGGCCAAGGCAAAGGCATCCTCCAGAGATTGTGGCCGCAAAGTTCTCACCTCGGCTTGAATGTCGACACGAAGTCCTCCGAGGTATACGCTTTTCAGCGCGGAGTCGCTCCACCCCACCACTCGGTTGCTGATCCTCTCAAACTCCTCTTGAAAGGCTCTAACAGTAGTCTTTTGGGTGACCCTTGATAGCATAGACTGGAAGTCATCGTACTCGGTAGGGCCGAAACGCCGACAAATTGCTGCAGAAAAATCCTCCCAACCGTTGAAAGGTCGGGCTCGGTCGGCGGTTTGAAACCATCGCAGGGCGGTCTCTTCTAGGTGAAAAGATGAGATCAATACTGGTCCTCCGCTGTGCCATGGTAGTGAAAGAACCGCTCAGCTCGATACACCCAATCGAGAGGATCGCCGTCTTTAAACTTGGGAAATTTCAGCCTAAGAGTCAGTCCGCGATTTCCTCCCTCTCGATCTCCATTACGGTCCCGATCTCGTTCATATCCTCGGCGTGGGTACTCCCCCACACGCTGGTTCCTCATCTGAAAATTCTGGATGGGATCATCCTCCATATCCGACCCGTCGTCGATGCCAATCGGGCTCATCCTCCGAGCCCTAGCGCGTGCGCCAATCGGTATGAGCTCGGGTCGAGGTCTAGGTCGATCTTCTTCTTGGTCCAGCCGCATCTCCTCTGGTGTGTTGGGAAGGAGAGGCTCACGAGGAGGGGGTCCCCTCCGTCCTGGTCGTCCACGGGTAGGGGCCGGAGATTCCACCCGGGTCCGACGCGGAGCTCCCCCCGGTGGAGTTTCTTGCCGCTGATTTAGCAATAGTTGCAACATCATCTCGATATGGCGTTGCGTGGTATCCATCTTCTCCATCAATTGTTGTTGGCTCTGCTGCATAGTTGTTTGATTCCCACGCAAGAACTCCAAGAGACGGTCGGTGGAATCAAGATCGGGTCTCAGGTCCGCCGAGGCCGCGGGTGATCGCGAGCCTTCTTGATGTGGGTCGACGCCCCTTGAAGATGCCGCTTCTTGCTGCTTCGAGGTTGTAGAGCGGGTGTTCACTATCTTTCAAGGCCAAGGATTGAACTGCTCTGATACCAAATTGATGCGATCCGATAGAATTTGATCCGTATCCCAAGATTCTTGACTCTTCTTGATTTCTGGAAGGGTAGTTCTGATCTGATTGCAGACACGATTTCTAAAGATTCGTCCGTCAGATCGATCTCAATTTTGGATATGTTGTAGATCTCCGCGTTAGCTTTCCAGCGGTAGGTCGTGGGTCTAGAGAGGACGTCGGGATCTTAAGATATCAGCCTCTGACTGATGACTGCGTAGGGAAGGACGGGCTGATAATCCAACGGGATGGAGTTGTTTGTAGAAGCTGGAAGGGATCAAGGAGGAGAGGAAGAAGAGGGAGGAGGTGGCTGGCCTCTCAGGACAGAGGTGGTGTAGCCGGATGAAGGAGGGGGCGGCGGCCTTGGACGGCGGCCTAGGAAGAGGGGGAAGGCGTCGCAAGAAGAGAAAAGAGAAGGGAAGAGAGCTAGGGCAAAAGCCTTTCAATTAATTTTTGCATACTGAAATAGGTGCTCACCACATC
This sequence comes from Phoenix dactylifera, assembly GCF_009389715.1. Lineage (NCBI taxonomy): Eukaryota > Viridiplantae > Streptophyta > Magnoliopsida > Arecales > Arecaceae > Phoenix > Phoenix dactylifera. The sequence goes on along the minus strand of NW_024068089.1, from coordinate 273,114 downwards.
TATTTATAGGTGGCTACCTGACCCCTTAACTTGACTTGATCTAATTGAATTCAAGAAACAACTAAACCCAAAGCGACTCTAATAAAGGCCAAGTCGGCTAACTCGAGCAAGGCTATGCTGAAATAAAATTAACATCAAGGACTCAAAAGAAAAAATAACCAAATGATTAAGTCCGAGGCGGTCTAGTGGATCCAACCGCATCAGTTGAGTTGGAACTGTTCCAACCCATTGAAAGGAGTTTTCAATGATATTGTGATAGAGATCGCAATATATCTCACTACCAGTTAGAATAGAACCTATGGAATCACATACATTAGATGTATTGACCGATCCGATGGTTGAAATGTGATTATGAATCACGAGTAATCAATTCGATTGATAATCAGTTGAAGAAGAAATAATGGGATTGATTAATTGGACTTAAAACACGAATCCTACTTGGAGTAGGATTTCTGTAATCCTAATTGGATTAGGACTGGGAATCCTACTTGGACTAGGACTGGAAGTCCTACTTGGAGTAGGATTCCTACAATCCTAATTAGATTAGAATATTGAATTCAATATGGATTCATACTTAGAATAGGATTCCTAGAAGTCCTAATTAGATTAGGACTTCGGATTCAAATAAAAGTCCTAATTAGATTAGGACTAAAATTGAATAAATCCTTATTGGATTAAAATTTCTTAAGTCCTAATTAATTATTAATCTAATGAATTATGATGACTCCTAATTTGATTAGGATTGAAGGGTTCAATTGAGTCATGGTTCAATCAAATTCTAATTGGATTAGAATTTGAAGGGAAACAAGTGCACCCAATCCTCTTTGGAAGAGGATTGAACCAACTAGGCTTAGGCCCCATGCCCCACTTGATTAGATCAAGTGGGGCGTGCGTGATGAAGGATTAGGAGGGAGGGGTTGGCCGAAATCAAAAAGAAAAGAAGAGGGGCATGCGCCCCTCCTCTTGGTTCCTAAAAGGAAAATAATGAAGCTCCTAAAAGGTAGGAGCTCCATATGCCTTTATAAGGAGTAAAAGGCCAAACCCTAGGGATTATTCTTCCTCTCCTCTCCCTTGTGCCGTGGCCCCTTTCTCCTCTTGGTCTTCAGCCGCCATCAGCAAGGAAGAGAAAGGAGGAGGCGTACATCACCTATTCCATCTTCTTCCCTGGTTCTAGCGCAGGAAAAACAAAAGGCTACGAAGAGCCTTGTGTTCTTCATCCTTCATCCTTCTTCTTCCTCCTCCTTCCTAAGAAAATCAAAGGTTGATTCGAAGGAAGGATTTCAGCCATCAAGAGTTATCTCTGCAAGGGAGCTAGCACCCCGGGAGACAAGAGAGCTCTGATCGGTTCTCTACTTCGTGTGGATACCCGTAGAGGCCGGACGCGTGAACGGCTTCAAGCGAACCTTCATCCTAAACCACGAACTTCAGTTTACGGTGATCATCTACTCGCACCAGGTGAAGATCTGATCTTCATAATTAGTTAAAAAGTTTTTAATCCTAATTTATCTACGAACGGTTTTTGAATAACGTTCATAAGATGAACGTCGATCCCGGGCATGCCACTTCCGCTGCATCTGAAATTTTTTTAATTTTCTACGGCATAGGCAGGTTCCCAACAATTGCTTTCCTTGTGGATGGACGAGACTCAAGTCCACGGTGTGGCGACACTGAAGTAATAGTGTAGGTGCTTGTTAAAGATCAAGGATACTGAGCGTGACTAAGACAAGAAGTCACTTGGATGTCTATCCACTCGTTAGTGACTTGTTTGATGTTGCAGTAGTGTGACTGATCCTTTGACCTGCGGTGCTTCGGCTACTCACAGTGAAGTTATTGTAGTTTGACTACATGTATACATGGTCTTTAGACATACGGGTCTATGCAGTGTAGATTGGTTGCAATAGATTCACTGTAGGAGTAGGGTATGCACCTATATGGAATCTATCGATCTTGGTAGATAAGGAGAGATCGTATGTGATTTATAAGACTGAGTTCGTAAGACCTCGGCCGGGGCAGTAAAAACAGTGGAGAAAGAGTTTTCCACTCTCGAACTTAAGTCGAATAAATCTTGACATATGACAGACGATGGGGTTTGACGAGTTGTCCATGACCTCCGTCCTGTAGAAATCCACGATAGTAGGACTGTATCATATGATAACTGCACCTAGAGGTTCATCATTCCATTCTGCTGGGTAGCACTACATGCTGCTAGGTGTCACTGGTGGATGGTGAGACTCGCAGGAAATATCTTGATGATCGATAAATCCTGATGAGTTGAGTTGGAACTGTTCCAACCTATTGAAAAGAGTTTTCAATGATATTGTGATAGAGATCGAAATATATCTCACTACCAGACAGAATAGAACCTATAGGGTCACACACACTAGAGGTATTGACCGATCCGATAGTTGAAAAGTGATTATGTATCATGAGTAATTAATTCGATTGATAATCAGTAGAAGAAGGAACAATGAAAATTAATTAATTGGACTTAAACACAAATCCTACTTGGAGTAGGATTTCTGGAGTCCTAATTGGATTAGTACTCGGAGTCCTACTTGGAGTAGGATTCCTACAATCTTATTTGAATTAGGATTTTGAATTCAATTTGGATTCCTACTTAGAATAGGATTCCTAGAAGTCCTAATTGAATTAGGATTTCGGATTCAAATTAGAGTCCTAATTGGATTAGGACTAAAATTGAATAAATCCTAATTGGATTAGGATTTCTTACGTCCTAATTAATTATTAATCTAATGAATTAACAAGACTCCTAAGTGGATTAGGATTGAAGAGTTCAATTGAGTCATAATTGATTTGAGTTCTAATTGGATTATGACTTACCTAGATTAAACCCAATTGGTTCACCCTTGGTCTAAGCCTAATTGGATTAAGGCTTAACCATATTAGGGCCTCCTAATCCTCCTTAGAGGAGGACTAGGGCTAACCAAGAGGGAGCGGCGTACGCCCCTCCCCTCATTCTTCCTTGGTGCGGGAAACAAGAGGGGCCGGCGCCCCTCTTGGAATATTATTAAGGAGCTCCTAAAAGTTAGGAGCTCCACTTGCTTTATAAAGGGATATGGGATGGCACCCTAGGGTTAATTGAAGTCCTCTTCTCCCTTGTGCCGTGGCCCCCTTCTTCCCTCGGTCTTCAGCCGCAAGCAAGGAAGAAAAGAAAGAAGGCTTGGCGGCACTCCTCTCCTCCCTTCCTTCTTCCAACGCAAGGGAAACAAAAGGGCTGCAGTCAGGCTTTTGGTTCTTCTTCAAGATCCCTTCTTCTTCTTCCTCCTCTCAAGCATAATCAAGGGTTGATTCAAAGGAAGGAAATCAGCCATCCAAAGTTATCTCTGCAAGGGAGCTAGCACTTCGGGGAGACAAGGAAGCTTAGATCGATTTTCTACTTCGTGTGGATACCCGTAGAGCCCGGATGCGTGTGCGGCTTCAAGCAAACCTTCATCCTAAACCATGAACTTCAGTTTGCAGTGATCATCTACCCGCACAAGGTGAAGATCTGATCTTCCTAATATTTTTAAAAGTTTTTAATCCTCATCTATCTACGAACGGTTTTTGAAATACGTTTATGTGATGAACGTCGATCCCGCGCATGCCTCTTCCGCTGCCATCTGAAATTTTTGAATTTTTTGCGGCATGGGCGGGTTCCCAACAATTCATGGATTTCAATCTATGCTAAATTTTGCAAGAAACTAATAATTTACATATTAGATCCATAATACGTATGCTGAAAAGAAGAATCAAAGAAGTGATCTTAGATTTTACTTTCTAAGTATGAATTGAAGCACAAATCAATCAAAATTTCTTGAATTAGAACAAAAGAAAGAGAGAAAGAATCTTCAATCCTTTTGTGTGATAGGATTGGAAAGCAAAACAGCAACTAAGAAGCACAAATTCACTAAGGAATTTCACTCCAATCAAATAACATTTTAGTAATAAACAAGTGAAACAATCAAAGCAGGATAATGGAAGCAAAAAGGTCTTATCTTTCTATCCAAGCTGAACTTCTAATGAAAAATAGGATAATGGAAGCAGCAACAAAGCTCAAACGCAATCAATTATACGAATCCAAAACCCCCCAATTTCAACCATTTGCAAGTAGGAGAAACAAAATGACCTCAAAGAGAAACCAATAATTCCAATCCAAATTGAAACTGGATAGATACGACCCCATAAACCAAATCCTACTCATCATTCAATGTATATGTTCAGTATAGGAAAGAAAAGAAGAAAGAAGATAAATATAGATTGCTGGTATCCATATGTTTTGATCTCTACAAAATTTTCATGCAAAAAAGATCGAATTGAAGCCCAAGAAGCAGAATCAACGCATCAAAATCCGACCTTTTCTCTTATCCTGATCGCTTGGCCCCAATTGGTCGACGGCAGCTTCGCCGCTTCCACGGCTGGAGCACGGAATCCTGGTACCTGGAGGGCATTGCCAACTGCCTCCTCCGCTTATTTGGCTTTGAACCCACTTCGAATTCGCTGCCCTTTTCCTCTTTTCTCTTCCCAGATCTATCTTCTTCCTCTTTAACTCCGTTAATTGCATTCCTCTCGGTATGCAGAACTCTGTCTCCATTGACTTCGATCACGGCCAGCACCAAGAGATCGAGGCCTTCGCAGCGGGAGGAGGTACCATTCGAAGCAGAGGAATTTGATGGAGGGGACGGGGAGGGAGTGTGGGTGGCGGCGAGAGCAAAGGAAGAGGAGTTCAAAGGTGGAGTCTTTCAGCCTCGAATTCTCATTGAGATGGATCTCGTTCAATTAGAAGGCTTAGTAGTATTATTACGAGTACAAGCGAGGGGATTTTGGGAATTGCAAGGAGTTGGGGGAGTGTGAGGATTTGGACAAGGGTGGAGAATGGGGATGGGAGGGACCGAGAGGAGAAGCAGCAAGGTGATGGTGGAAAGAAATATATGAAGTGTTTGCAACTTGCATGGGTACTTCTGGAAGGGGCCTGCTGGGCATTGCAAGAAGAGAATCAAGGGAGCTGCTGTTTGTTTAATTAGGCTTTGCCACATTAGCTATCTTTTTTTTTTTTTGGTTTTCAGAAATAGGTCATGGATACTCTTGCTTCTATTGGAGCAAATAGATGCCAATAACATATAAATAATATCAAACAATAATAAAAAATAGAATTGACCAATGGGGCACAAGATAGGCTCAAATCCACTTCAAAAAACTCTTCATTTCAACCATAAAAAACTAAAAATATAACCTAAAAATATGCAAAAAATCAGCAACTAAAAAGATATCTTTCTTTTTTGTAGTCTTCTACTTTTTAACACAAAATTTGCTCAAAGGATTTCTCCTACTAAGTTCTTACCACCTTCTTCTTCTATTTCAAAGAGAAACTCAAAAGACACACCCTCATACTATAAAACCCATAGGCTGGTTTTTTTTTTTTAATATAAAATGAGACTTGAACAAAGAGACCATTAAGTACACTAAGAAATCAGAAAATTACATAAGATGCCATAAAGCAAAATGTCAAAGAAACCATTAAATTGGGTTTACATTTTTAACATCCCCCTTAAGCCCAATTTCCAAAAGTCTTCATGCCCAACATGTTCTTCAATCTTTTAAATACATTATGTTTCAATGGCTTAGTGAAGATATCCGCCACTTGGTCTTGAGACTTACGATGCACCAATTGCAGTCTTTTCTCCTTTACATGCTCTCGGATAAAATGATAGCGAATATCAATATTCTTGCTTCGCTCATGAAATACCAAGTTCTTGACCAAAGTAATTGTCGATTGATTATCAACAAAATTCTCCACGACATTTTCTTTAAAAAATCCAAATAGTTTAACAAATTTCTCAACCAAATAATATAACAAACGGTAGAATTTGTTGCCACATACTCCGCCTCACAAGTTGACAAAGTTATAATTGGTTTCTTCTTGGAGGACTAATGAATGCACCATTTTTCGTAAAGAAGACATAGCCAGAGGTGCTCTTCCTTTCATCCAGATCTCTACTCCAATAACTATCGAAATAACCCACAAGTCTAATATCATATAAATGAAAATAGAATAAACCATCATTGAGTGTACCTTTAATATAGCGTAGGATCCTCTTGGCGGCATTGAGATGTGAATGATCTGGTATTTCCATATATCTACTAATCAACCCAACACCATAAAGAATATATGGTCTTGTACAAGTGAGATATCGGAGGCTTCCAACCAAGTTTTTGAAGTAAGTAGAATCAATATTGCCACTTTCAATGCTCTTTCTCAACTCCAAGCCATATTTAAAACGGGTATTAACCGGATTGCAAAACTCCATTCCAAACATCTTGGGAATCTTCTTTGCATAGCCACTTTGAGAGATAAAAATTCCATCTTCCATTGACACCACTTCAATACCAAGAAAATGAGTCATCAAGCTAATATCTAACATTTCAAATTCTCGGATCATGCTCTTCTTGAATGTATTGAACAAAGTTGGATTGTTACCGGTGAAGATCAAGTCATCAATATAAAGACACACAATCAATACATCTCTATTAGTAGTCACCTTCTTATACAAAGCATGCTCATAAGCACACTTCTCAAAGCCATTGTCATGAAAATAATTGTCAATTTTTATATTCCATACTCTTGGTGCTTGCTTCAACCCATAAAGAACCTTCTTCAACTTGTACACTTTGTCTTCATGGCCTACATTAACATACCCCAAAGGTGGTTCTATAAATCTCCACTTCAAAAAAACCATTTAAGAAAGAACCAATCCAATAATCTCCAACCGAGTAATGGGAGCAAATACTTCACCAAAATCAAGTACATGTTGTTACTTGTAATCTTTTGCTACGAACTTGCTTTGTATCTTTAAACTTCTTCCTTTGCATCTTTCTTTGTCTTGTACACCCACTTCTCACCAATTGATTTTTTTCCTTATGGTAAGTTTGTCAAAGCCCAAGTATCATTCTTTCCAATTGTCTTGATCTCTTCATTCATTGCTTTCTTCCACTTATCTTCTTGAATAGCCTCTTCAAAGCATATAGAATCATAATCTATGAAGAAATAATACAAATTTAGATTACCATCTTGATTATTCATAGTTTCATAAACTTCTCTCAAGCTTCTCATTTTGAGTGGAATTTCATTAGAACTTTCTCTCGATGACAAGGATGATGATGAAGAAGAAAATTCTTGAAGAGATGATTGTGGCTCGTTATCAACTTGTCTTGATACTTCCTCTTGTTCAACTTATAGCTCAATTAGAGTAGTCTCATATTGGTTCCAACCCTATATGCGTTCTTCTTCAAACACAACATCTCTACTCATGAACACATTCTTTGTAATTGGATTGTACAACTTATAGCCCATTGCTTGTCCACCATAACCAAGAAAGATGCACTTTTCGCCCTTATCATCAAGCTTTATCCTTCTAGCCTCCGGAATTTTAGCATATGCAATGCATCCAAAAACTCTAAAGTGAGAGACATTTGGTTTGAAAGAGTTCCAAGCTTCTTCCGGTGTCTTCAAATGAACCCTTTTTGTAGGACATTTATTCAATAAGTAGACGGCACATGAACCGCTTCGGACCAAAATTTTCTAGGCATCTTTTTTTCTTTCAACATACTCCTTGTCATGTCCAAGATTATCCGATTCCTCCTTTTGGCAACACCATTAAGTTGAAGCATGTAGGATGGAGTTACTTGATGCATAATTTCATGCTTCTTACAATAATCTTTAAAAATATTGGAAGTATACTCTCCACCTCTATCGGATCTCAAAACCTTCAATTGGTAACCACTTTGCTTTTCAACAAAAACTTTAAACTCCTTAAAAATATCTAATGCATCAGATTTTCTTTTCAAGAAATACACCCAAGTCTTCCGTCTAAAATTATCAATGAAAATAATAAAGTACCGATTCTTGCCATTTGACATAGGCTTCAAAGGGCCATAAATATCGGTGTGCACAAGATCCAATATTATTGATGCTCTCCACCTCATTTCTTTAGTGAATCTTGATCTTTGATGCTTTCCAAGAATGCACCCTTCACACACTTGATGTTGATGATCAATAAGTGATAACCCCTTCACCATATTCTTTGTATCCAAGAGCTTCAAGCCTCCAAAGTTATGATGCCCAAATCTCAAATGCCATAACCAAAAATTGTCATATGTAATAGAGCTAAGAGATTTGAGTACATCATGTTGAACATGCAAAGAAAACATTCTACCATGAGACATTTTTATATGAGTAATTAAATTACAATGACTATCCCACAAAATAGGAGAGCGGTTTTTTATATTAACATTATAATTTTTCTCCAAAAATTGACCCAAGCCCAAAAGATTTCTGTGTAAATTTGGAACTTAATCGACATCGGAAATAAAATCACGATTGCCATTCTCATAGCTTCTACCTTGGCCTCTTTGAGCACTAATAACATGGCATTCATCCTTGACATCTTGCAAAGAGAGGTTGGATTGGAGAGTTTGTTCTAAAGAACTAGAAGACTTCTTGATCAATCTATGCTCATGAACTTGCAGCATTCCATCAAATGATCAATTGTCATGGTGCTCAAGTCTTTTGCCTCTTCAATGACTATCACCACATGCTCAAATTTTGAGGTCAAAGAATGCAAAATTTTCTCTATCACTCTAACATCATCAATCTCCTCACCATTTCTTTTTATTTCATTCACAATTGACAATGCTCTTGAAAAATAATCCGAAATGGACTCCGACTCATTCATGCTTAACTCCTCAAATTCTCCTCAAAATTTGGAGCCTCACCTTTATAACTTTGTCAATACCCCTATGAGCATTCTTGAGAATTTTTCATGACTCCTTTGAAATTTTGGCATTCAAAATTTTCTCAAAATTAGCCTCATCAATGACTTGGTAGAGGGCAAATAAAGCTTTTTTATCTCTCTTCTTTGACTCTTTGAGAATATTTTTTTGACCTTTGGTAAGCTTCTCTTCTTCTTGTGGTGAGCTAGGTTCTTTAAATCCTTTTTCGACTATCTCCCATAAATCTTGAGATTCCAACAAAACTTTGATTTGAATACTCCAACGATCATAGTCCCCTTTAGTTAATTTAGAAAGTTGAATAGAAAGCATATTACTCTCCATTTTAATTACAAATTACACCAATATTAAGCTCAATCTCAATACTCTTCCAAAAGCCCCAATTTCAAACTCTAGATGCAAGCAAGGCACAACGCAACTACCAAATTACTACACCAAGCTCTGATACCAATTTTGTAAGAGCAAAATATATGCCAATAATATGCAAACGGCATCCAATAACAATATAAAATAGAGCTGAACAATGGGGCACAAGATAGACTCAAATCCACTTTAAAAACTCTTCATTTTAAGTATAAAAAACTAAAAATATAATTTATAAATATGCAGAAAATCAGCAATTAGGAAGATGCCTTTCTTTCTTGTAGTCTTTTTTCTTTTACCACAAAATCTACTCAAGAAATTTCTCCTACCAAGCTTCACCATCCTCTTCTTGCCTTTCAAAGAGGAATTCAAAAGACACACCCTCATACCATAAAACGCGTAGGCTATTTTTTCTCTTTTTTTAATATAAAGTGGGACTTAAACATAGAGACCATTAAGTATACTAAGCAACCAAAAAATTACATAAGATATCATAAAGCAAAAAGTCAAAAAACCCATTAAATAGGTCATGGATACTCTTGCCTCCTCATATGGCATGAATTCATTAACCGAGCCGCTGATCTAAGCTATAGACCAAGCTACCAACTTGAGCATTTGACCAAATTGGCCAGTCAGATGACTAGTAGCAACTAGTCATGTATTTCTGATTCAAATATATTTAAAGCGATTAAAGTCCATTAAAAAGACGGTTATAGTTATACACACTTATAAGATACGTTACAGAATGATTACAACTCGTCCTGAATGTTAGACCATAATTGCACGTATGATCATACAGTTATTGCACGTCCAATGGTTAAGATGTGTTTGATTTTTTCGGATAACGGCTCTATACTCTCATCCCTATAAATATCAGACTCGGAGGGACCTCCAGGAACGCTAACTATCACTCTTATGCTGATACTACTTTTATTTTGTCTGCAAGGGTGCTTTTGATTCCTAAGTCAGACAGAAATTTTGGAGAAGTAGCTCCAAACAGACCATTTCGTCTGAGCACAACCAACTACTCTCCATTCACCAGCTCATCTAGTTCTCTTAGCTTGGATTTGGGCAGAAACACATTCCTAAACATCTCTCACCACCAAGTGATTCAGCCTCCAATGATTTTTGTAAATAATTGAAGGAAGAGTAACAAAATTAAGCTTAAGTGATGCTAAATTGGAGAAATATAGAAGCATCTAAGAAATGAATCTTCTATTCATGAAAGAATTGATTAATCTTCATAACCCACCATCAATTCAATTTTCAATCCTATAGAATTAGTGTCAAATTCTTTTTCAAGAAAAAATTCGACAAGCAAAGCACCTACGATAAAGCATAAATATGGGTAGGAACAGTTGCACTTGTGCAATCAAGGTACGGTCCTGCAAATTTACATAGACTTGCGAGGATTTTACGAATTAGATCATCTCAACTTATCCATAGGCTAGGTTTCTTCTCTCTTTTCTGGTATCTCCTACTGATAGAATTATAATTAAATATGCATGGATCAAAAAATAAATCAACATATAACAATCATAACATTCTTAGGGCATTAACTCTAACAATCTCCAACATATTGCTTGAAGTCGTATCAACTATGGTACTCTCGCCTCTAGAATTCAAAACAACTGTTCACCAAATGTACTTGGTCATCCTTACATTCTTTTATCATCACACCTCCACTTACTTGTTCTTATATGATGCATCATCATACAATCTTCCATGGGACTTGGATTTTTGCAGTTGATCTAAAATGGTGAAATAGCAAAGGAAAAATTCCAAGCTATAGTGGAAAGATGAGAAACTAAAATGCTTTCCTCAAGTCCCCAAGAAGTAGGGTCATTTTGTATTTAGTGCAGTAGCCCTCTGTAGTCAATTGTTTCGAGCTAATACTCTGCAGATTCACAATATGTTGTAATGGTCTTGTTATATAGCCAGTTTCGACTATAGAATGACATACGTATAGCTGTAACGAGTAGGCTTTTTACGAGAGCAAGTTAATACATAATCAATGATGCTCATAGTATTTCCGGTTGTGCTTGATGGAAGGCCAATGCTGCATGACCAAATACTCTAAAATTGGCTAGCTATCCGAACTCGGAGCTAAACCACAAGCATACCAGCTAATCTATAAAACATAGGATCTTTGTCCCCCAAAGTACAAGGCCTTGTAACTGTATACCAGCCTTTGTTGGACCTTCGACAGCCCTGCAGTAAGAGATTGTGCCCAGCTAATCTTCCTCAATTTCTCTGTCAATTTTTTATATGGTTAACCATAATTTTTTTTTCTTCCTATGTGATAGTAAGTAACTGAAATCATCGAAGTATTCCTTTACCTTATTACCAACAACTCATAAGTAACCTGTAACCTGTATAACAAATCCCCTTTCTTCATTTTACGGTGATAGTCTCTTGTTAGCTCCTATCAGTGACAACAAAGCTACCTATGATCATGGCTCTCTAATATCTTTTTCTTTCTGGCTATCCAATACCACTGCTGCACAAAATTCACCATTATTTTCAATTGCATATTCCTCCATCATTCATCGTCGTATTAAAACAAGCTTTCTCCACTCGACATTCTAGCACATTTTTCTTGAGCTAAAGTTGCAGGGATTTCTTTCCACAATTAAAGCAAAACAGCGTTAGACAGCGTGGCTAAAAAAGAATGGTGCCACAGACTTGGGATGAAATTTTAAGGGATATAGTAGAAAGTAACTATACTTATATTTCATTGTCAATCATAAGAAGCTTGGAAGATCATTGAGACATTAATGCCAATGGTTTAGAACAATATGCCTTTGGACAATTGACATTCTACTGCTGCAATGACAATTGAACAAAACAAAGACAATTAATTTTGAGTTTTGAGCTATTATGACAACAAAAACCTAGCAATTTCTACTTTTCAGAAGAACAAACAGACCCAGTTTATCACCTACCATGATATTCAGTATGGCATGATTTTGAAAACAAGAAGCTAAAGCTACCATTGGATATGGCAGGCATGGATCTGTTGGAAACCAGCCTATGCCACAGAAAAATTTTAAAAATTTCAGATGCAGCGGAAGAGGCATGCACGGGATCAACCGTTCATCGCATGAACGTTGTTTAAAACCGTTCGTAGATAGATAAGGATTAAAATTTTTTTTAAAACATTAGAAGATCAGATCTTCACCTTGTGCGGATAGATGATCACCACAAACTGATGATCGTGATTTTGGATGAAGGTTTGCTTGAAGCCATTCAAGTGTCCGGTCTCTATGGGTATCCACACGAAGCAGGAACCAATCCAAGCTTTCTATCTCCCCGGGGTGCTAGCTCCTTTGCAGAGATAACTTTGATGGCTGATGTCCTCCCTCTCAATCAACCTTTGATTGTGCTTGGGAGGAGGAATGTGGAGTGATTGATTATAACCCTATTTGATTTTGATGAGCTCAAAGCATTTGAGTATATCTTACGTTATACTGATGAATTCAATATAGTGTTTCAGCTAAATATTTGTGAATTTATGTTTAAGTGTCTCTAGCTTCGGTTCAATACATTTTGGCTAAGTATGGAACTCAGTTTGAACTAAAGTCTGAAGCTCGAGTCGACTCCGGAAGGTTACGAGTCGACTCCAAGTGTTTCAGAAGTTCTGACACATGCTCGAGTCGACTCCGGTACACTACGAGTCGACTCCGACTGAGAACTGATAGAAAGACAGAAAGTTGATTTCCAGACCCTGTCAACGAGTCGACTCCATAAGGGTTCGAGTCGACTCCGATGGTTGCCGAATCGACTCCCGACGTTTCCGAGTCGACTCCAAAAGGTAACAGAAGAAAGACAGAACAGTGTATTTCAGACCCTGCAGCCGAGTCGACTCTAGAAGGTTACGAGTCGACTCCGAAGTTTGGCGAGTCGACTCCTAGTTAAGTACGAGTCAACTCTCAGAGGAAAGCAAGACTAGAAGGCAGTTCAACTCAAAACACAGAGAAACAGTTTTCGGACTCTGAGAGCCGAGTTGTTGCCCAGTAGATACAACCCAAGAGGGGGGGTGAATTGGGTCTTTTAAAACTTTTATGCTACTTCTAAAACTTTATGAGTAACTATGCTAAGTTGTATAGATGCACAGTGAAAGTTAAACTTAGCAAGGGTTTGATGTATAGACTTCGACTTGATTAAATATGCTTGCAACTAAAGGATGTGCGGATAAGAATTAAGCAAGCAATTTATCTAAGTAAGTAAGTGTGTTAGTTAGACAATAACTAGAGGCATTACAAACACAAAGGACATATAGTGGTTCGGTGCACCCCAGCACCTACATCCACTCCCCAAGACTTCTTGGGAATTTCACTATAATCCTACAGATTACAGTCGGTTGTTTTACAAGCTCACAACCCAACTTGTTGTTTTTACGAGCGCACAACGAACTCGGTCGGTTTTCCCAGGCTCACCGACTAGAACCAACCCCGATTGTTTTCCCGGGCTCACAATCAAACCCTTACACGTTGGTTTTACCCTCGGCTCACCAACAAACCTATCTCCGTTGGTTTTCCCCTTTGGCTCACCAACAAACCTATCTCCGTTGGTTTTCCCTTTGGCTCACCAACAAACCTTACACCGTTGGTTTTCCCTTTGGCTCACCAACAAACCTTACACCGTTGGTTTTCCCTTTGGCTCACCAACAAACCTTTAACCCCTTGATTCAATCCCTTGATTGAATCAAGTTACAAGATATTAAAACAAAGAATAAAAACAAATCAAAGCTTCTTAAACAAGCAGATATGACAATATAAACAAATAGAGTAAAGAGAAGCCCTCAAACGAGTTTTGAAGATGGAGGAGCTCGGCTTCTTCTTTACTTGATCCTCCTCTGATTTGGCATGAAGTAGAGGATCCCCGAGGCAGCACGCGGATGGAGAGGAAGCTTTCGGATTCACTTGGATGCTCTTCTTCTCTCTATTTCGTTTTGGATGGCCCTTTTGTGCTTGTGGGAGATTTCCTTTGTAATCTCTTTGAGATCTCTTTCCTAGATGATCTCTTCCACTTCCATGCCTTCTCCCCTAGCTCTCCTCTTGTTTTTATAGCTTTAGATGGCGTGGAAACAAGAATCTAGCCGTTAGAGACAAAAATAGAGCCGTTGGACACAGTCTGCACTTCCTGACAATATTACCGTTGGGATCGGAGTCGACTCGCGCGATCAGGAGTCGACTCGCCTGTTGCAGGAGTCGACTCGTGCTTTACTGGAGACGACTCGGCCACTGTTCCAAATTTGAATTATGGTGCATCCTCGACTGGGAGTCGACTCGTCTTAACCCGGAGTCGACTCGCCAACTTCTGGAGCTGACTTGGCAATTTCGGAGTCGGCTCATCCACTGAAGTCCGTGGATCCAATTTTGAATTTTGTCCTCTCGAGTCGACTCGACTGTCCTGGGAGTCGACTCGAATCTCAGACCCCGAACTCCCGATCCTCTGTCTTTTGGCTCGTCCAGTCTTGGAGTCGACTCGAACTTCCTTGGAGTCGACTCGGCTCTCAGTTTGTGAAACACAACCTTCTGCCATCTTGGTGTAGCGCTGCCTTGGAGTCGACTCGAGCTGTCTGGGAGTCGACTCGAATCTCAGAGGCAGTAACTTGGTTTTCTGTCTGTTGATGGTCGCGGAGTCTCGGAGTCGACTCGTGCAATGCGGGAGTCGACTCGAATCTCAGAGTCCCAAAAATGCTCTCTGACTTTTTCCTTGTGTTCCGCTGAGAGTCGACTCTTGCTTTCTTCGGAGTCGACCTACCAACCATCGGAGTCGACTCGCGTTCCACTGGAGTCGACTCGAATCTCAGACCCGAAAACTGCTCTCTGACTTTTCTGCCTGTGACTCCTAGGAGTCGACTCATACTTCTCCGGAGTCGACTCATACTTCTCTGGAGTCGACTCGAATTCCACTGGAGTCGACTCGAAGACTGTTCTTTTGAATTTTTCTTTTGATTTTACTCCTCCAATTTGAATCCTTTGAACTTTAAGCTTGGGCCAATAAATTGTAGCTTTCTTCCAACTTGAGAGCTTTGGAGGCCTTCTTGTGTTCTTCCAACTTGCTATGTTCCTTGCAAAATAAATATCTTTCTCCTTGCAACATAAACATTAGTATCTATACTTCAAGGTTTTGTGATCATCAAAATCAATCTATGAATCAATCTTTGGGTCATCAATCTCCCCCTTTTTGATGATGACAAAACTTGGAGTATATGCAATATAAAAGATATTGATTTCTAGAAGTAATACATAGCTAAGTTGCATGAAGTGGAAAACATATATATTTAAAAACATACTTCATGATAATGCTTTTAGATTTAATCAGCTTAACACAATCAACATATTTAAATTTTAAGCTGATTTGTATTCAATTCAAAGTAATAAAGCATTCTGAGGTATATAGCATATACTTAGATATTTCTCCCCCTTTTTGACAACATCAAAAAGATAGTGAAACATTAAGTACAAAGATCAGAGCAGAACACATCGAGTGTGAATTCAAGAGGTTTTTTTAATTTGATAGTTTTCTAAACAAGTGTAGGTGGAATCTTCCTTAGGTTAATGATATTCAAGGAAAAACATGAGTGGAGATCTAACCTCTCTTCACTAAGTATGAAAGCTTGTTCATTTAAGACCTTTTGCCCAATCTATTAAGTATTTTATCAACCATGAGAGCAATTTAATTAATTTTCTTAATGACTTCAAAGTTCTTTTATGATAATAGGAGCATTGTGGCACAAATATCAAAATATACATTCATGCAATTTTTGATACATCTTAGAGCTCTTTTAAAGACTTTCTTTTATTTCTTTAGAAAATAAGCACAATTTGATACATAAAATAATGAATTTGCACAAAATTGAAGTTCCAAAAAGCAAGCCAATTTGAGCTCATTAGTGAAGTTCCAAAAATAGATTTTCTAAGAGATACTCAAGAATATTTAACACATTATTCTCCCCCTTTTTCATTAAATTAGAGGCTCTTAAGATTTGCAGTTTGGTTCAAGAGTGATGCATGAGATATACTAACCAAATAACACGCCTCAAGGTGTATCATACAGATTTTCAGATTTAAATTTCAGATGATACATATTGGAGAGTATTAGAATCACTTTTCATTTAGTGTTCTTTCTCTCTCCTTTAGTTATAGATTTATGCGATTAAGTTCCATAAGATCTTTCCTTCTGAAATTTTCTTTCTCCCCCTCAAATGATCATTCCATTTAAGAGTTTAGAATCCTAAGATAATGTTCAATAAGATTGTCAATCTCAAAAATATATTTCAGCTTATTTTCATAAGACTCAAGGTTTGAGATAAGACAACCTTTATAGAACTCATCTCAAGGAAATTAAAACATGTCTTGCAATATAAGGAGGTTCATCAAAATCAATCCATAAAATTCAAAGTATGTATCAAAATAAAGTGTCTTTGGGATAGGATACTGAATATCTAAAGCTCCCCCTTAAAAGATGCATTCTTCTTTAATCTTTCTTTTCTTTTGTCGAATTTCAGATTTTAATGATAAACGTGAATAGAGCTGAAACTTTATGATATCAAGAACGTAGAGTGATCTAGAAATATTCACAATTTATAGTAATCATTCTTTTTAATCTTTTAAGAACAAGTATGCTTTCTCCTAATCTTAGAGAAAATGTATGGAAATATTAATCAAAAGTAATTCATTTGAAGCTTAGTTTCTTTCAAAAGCATTTACATTTTCTTTCTTTTAGATCATTCACTCTATTGATGAAAGTCTTTAATGATATAGGAGAGAAAAAACATATAGATGATCATGGAAGTATATGTATTTATAGAACTCAATTTCTTAATTACAATTTTTCAGCAATGTATACATGAAACTCAATAAATTTTTAAATATTAAAATAAAGTCATATATTTTAAAAATATTTACTTGCAATCAAGATCATTGAAAGACACATCATTTAGACCAATATTGGTACATTTTAATGATAAGAAAAGATATGTTTCGGATGCGTATCGGAGCAATCAAAATAAATTCTGTTTTTCTTACATTAACATTTTATTTAGTAATCATATGGAGTTTAAGCTTTTATACAAAATCAAATTCTGAATTTCATAAAGATTTTCAATAGAGGCCTTTTAAGTCATAATTTGAGATATATATCTTTCACATTGTGGCTCATCTTAAATTATTATGATTGAAAAATACATATTTCAATACCATTAAAGCACTTTCAGAATCTTTGTGTTTAATTTTGAGTTTCGATACAAAATAAAGGATATTTTAACAAGTATTAGGACATTATGTATCAAAGTTAGGCGAGTAGAAAGATAGATCAAAATCAATTTATTTTCCCTAAATAGAGATATTCTTCTCTTCTCCTTTCTACAATTTTATTTAGCTTTCAGATTTTAACAATGATTGTGAATGACAAATCTGAAATTTCTTTTCAATAAAACTAAACAAAAGATGTTATGTAGCAATTCATGCATTCAATCAAATTGTCCAAGTATGAAACATTACAAAATATTGAGAACCCATAAATCAAGACATCATACTATATGCAAAATATATTAAATGTTAAGTCATGCATTAAAATAATAATAACAAGCATGTCAAGGATCAAAGTCAATTCTTTTCAAATACACTCCCCCTATTTAAATATCATCTTGCATTGACTTCATCCTTATGGTGTGTTTCCAAGTGACTAATAATTAGACTTGATTCTTCTTATATATTTTCATTTACTTTGTCTTTCATTTTCAACTTTCTTATGCTTTATATTCTATTTGCTCCCTATCCGGTGGAGTTGGGAAGGGGCACGAGGTACTACCACTAGCCTCCCTCTTGTGCCGTCCCTAATATGCCCTACACCGAATAGTTGGGTCAAATAGTGCCGGGTACTACCACTAGCCTCCCCATTGGCACCATCCCTATGATGAGCAATATAGAAAGGTTAAAATGTTTACTTCAAAACCTCCCTATTTAAGTGTAATTAATTATGGATTTTATCCCTTCCAAAAGAATGCTCACACAAGTCTCACAAATGTGTCGAATATATTAAGTTTGTTTTGCTTTTCCTTAAGGTTGAAGTGTTTGCCTCTACTTGGATTTTACTTCTCTTGAATAATATCCATTTTCTTTTCTTTATCTCTCTCTCTTTTTGTTATTCTCAAGTAATTTTCATGAGAGAGCAGAATAGAGAATTAATCTTACGTATCATATATATGTATATCATGCAAACAATATTTTCATTATGCTCAAGGTTTCATAACTTCTCACAAGTTATTTTACATCAACATTTTAAGCATATACTTGTGTATTTCATGGTTATGACATAGGCAAAGATATATTTTAGTTTGGGCAAACCATGAAATAATTTCTAAAAGTATAAGTCAGTCAATACACATATAGACATGATATCAAAAATTAATAATTAAAGAATTTAATCATGCCATAATAAGATTTAAGTTACTGACTTTGCTCAACTAATTTGTGAGAAAGGTATCTAAATTACCTATTCATTATATGTTCTTCAAGCCAAACTAGATTTCTTATGTGTGAACTTTTGGCTGAAGAAGATCCTCTCTCTTGTTTGCATGTAAATGTTTAGTGTATCTTACATGAAGATATCCTTCAAGTTGAAATCTCTCATTTTTCTTTCTTGAAGGAAGGTCATTAGTTTCTTTAAGATACAAAGCATTCATCCAACATATATATTTTTTAACTAGATGACTCAATATAAGATATGACAATAGTTGCATGTTGAGTCACTTTACTCAAGAGATTGCCTAAATATAAGCAAGCACATATCATTTGAACTAAAGAGATAGATTCATTAACCAAGATAGTTTAAGTCAATTTAGTTTAGATTCTATTTGCTTAAGATAATTATCAATAAGATATGTTAACTATGTTTTAATCAATTTATCTTAAACATTTGTTTCTATCAAAATTCAGATTATGATTTATTTGTTATCAATAAAATATGATTAATTAAAGTTAGATTGAAGTCTTGCACAAGGTCACATAATAAGCATACATTCAGGTCTACTAGCTGTATGATAAAATAATTATTCTATCATGCTTCAATACAGCTTTAAACAATAGATCTACTTTGCTCATCCTTTTCAAATTCTACAAGATGGGGTCATAGATATACCTTCTTCATGCCAATCTTCTATAAGGATTTTCTTGTGGACTAACGTTGGTCAATGAAGATCCCCTTTCCTGTTTGTCTTAATTTGGAGTTTGAGAGAAGATGTTAATTCATTCATCATATATATTTCAAACTCACCTTGTATGAGCTTAGTAAAAATATAAATCTTCATTAGTAGAACCAAAAATAATGTCACAAATTCTTCCTTTTGATACATAGATTTATCATTATTACTTTCTATCAAAAAGGTTGCTTAAGCTTTTATATCATGCTTTTGATGCTTGTTTCAAATCATATAATGCTTTATCATATTTGTAATGAGTGTTTTCAAATATGGTAGTTATCTAACATATATAAAGTAAGCACATAGGAGTCCATTCTACACACTCATTTGATAGGATATAACGTTTATAAAGCAAACAAATGATAAAGGTGATTTTTACTTCTAATCATGCAAGAATCTTATCACGATCTATTTCATCTTTTCTTGATTTAATCTTTTAGTAGTCATCATTAAGTGTATATCTGAAAAATCCAATTTGGTTCTAATTAACAAGTTTTTCAGATTGTTATATGTAAAAGATTTAACCATATAATTTGATTTTAGTATTTTGATAATAGATCATTAGTCTCATAAAGAATAAAATGAATTGATACTTCTACATCTAGAATTTTTCATGAATGTTCTATATGCATTGCTTGATGAATGATATCCAAGGATAGAAATATCTTTATTAGATTTGGCATTATTTTTCAAGAGAACATATCAAGCATAACATGTACGACTGAAAAATATGAGAGATACGCAATAGTTCGTTTTCTATTTTTCAGAAGATCAAAAGAAGTTTTCATCAAAGATAGATCTAATAGAAGTCATATGTATGACAAGCAGTGATGATAGCTTTTAAAAGTCATTTTAAGTAGATGACTATCATACAACGTTGCCTTTTTCAATTCTTCAAAGATTCTATTAATCCTATTTTACCTATAGTGTTCTTGGTGCAGAAAGAATTGTATTCAATATTATTTTCTGTGCACAACTTAACACAAAAATTGGTTTTCAAAACTATGCCGTGATTCATAGTTTGCAAACCTTTATCATCTGATCGCTTTTTGTGAGTTTGTGCCAATGCAGAAAATATTTCAATTTGAGTGCCAAGAACAAGGCTAATGTAAGCTTTTGAAAAATTAGTGTTGGAAACAACATCTCTAGATTTAGAAATTATTTTTGTTTGTTTCCTTAGTTAGCATGCATAGTAAAACTTTGACCTTTAAGAGGATAATCTAAGTAAGCCTATGGCAAGGTCTTTTGAGATTAAGTACATACTAGCATGAGCTGATTTCATATGCCAAATATGGTTTCTTTAATCTTGGTATTCATAGTGCATATATTCAAAAGCATACCAAGTACACATTATCATATCTATGATCAATAAACAATAATGCCATAGATAAAAACTCTCAATCAAGCATATAGAGAATTCATAGAGTTATTCTTAATAAGTTGATTAATCATTTAGCACCTTATCCACTAGTGAGTAAAATGAAATGATTTGATTATATTTCCAAAAGTATTTTCTATATCACAAAATTGATCACTACTAGCAAATCATATCAAATACTAAAGCACAAATAATGATGAGATGCAAGAATTACTGATTTTATTATTATTTTTTTTGTTAATAACTTTTTAAGTTTCTTTATGTTCCATGGGTACCTTGGTACACCTATGTGTACATCCTCATTTTCTCATTTTGGGTACCCAAGCTTGCTTGAGTCCTTGAGAGTTAGGACATATGGTTCCTTTTGGAACCCATATCTGTTTAATAGTAATAACTTTACCATTTGATTTAATTATACTAGAACGATAGGTAAAGTTGTTATTCCCATCCTTTTCATTTTTGAAATAAGTTATCTTATTTAATGGTTTGCTTGGTAAATTGATAACCTTTTTCTCTAGAGATTTATGGCTAAGTGAAGGAGTCAAGCTAAATTTTGATTTATCAAAATCAGCATGTTGGCTTTCAAACATCATTTTTAATCTTTCTGAGCTTACGGTGAATTTGTTAATGCAAGATTTTAATTGATTAATTTCTTCGCTTAAGTTTTGATTTTCTTTAATTAAGCTATGATTTTTCTGAATCAATTCTTCTGAAAATGATCTTAAGCATTCATTTTCAGAATTTAGTTTCTCTTGTATTTCATCATTAGAATTTCTTTCTTTTGAAATTTTCAGATTTAGTTTCTTAAGATTTTTATTCTTTACAGCTAATTTTCTACATTCACCATACAAATCATGAAAAGCATTTAATAATTCATCATAAGAAAATTCTTCTTGAAAATTATTTGATGTAAGAGTAGATTCAGTTTTTACCTTGTCTTCTTGTGCCATAAAGCACAAGTCAGTTACCTCTTGTAGTTTCTTGGAGCTAATATCATCATTGTCGCTCCTAACTTTTATTTTCTGGCTTGACTCTTTCTTGGTCAAGGCTTTCTTCCTTTTTATCTCTTTCTTCCTTTCTTCTTGCTTCCTTTTCTTCTTTGTCTTTAGGAAGCTGATTTGCCTCGGAGTCGACTCGGACCTTATTGGAGTCGACTCGGTGAACTTGAGAGTCGACTCGACTGAGGGAGATTCAACACCCTTTTCTGCAGTCTCATTGTTAGTATATATTTGAAGCACATGTGAGCTAGTCTGAGATTTATCATAAGTATTTTCTAAAGTATCCCAGATCTCCTTAGCAGATAAGCATGCAGAAATTTCATTAAACTTCGTTTCTTGAATAGCACAATATAACATGTTCATAGCATTAGCGTTCAATTGTGCTAAGTCCTTTTCATTAATAGTTTGTGAGAGTGTGTGAAGGTCATTTGTTATGATTTTCCATAAATAATAGTTTTGTGATTGAATAAAAATGCGCATGCGTATTTTCCAATGTGTATAGTTTATGCCATTAAATAGTGGAGGTGTATCAATTGATTGTCCTTCTCCTAGAAAACTATCTATTTGACTTGTCATGATCTTTGGCTCTTGATCGTGAGATCAATAATTAAACTTAGAGCACCTGCTCTGATACCACATGTTGCCCAGTAGATACAACCCAAGAGGGGGGGTGAATTGGGTCTTTTAAAACTTTTATGCTACTTCTAAAACTTTATGAGTAACTATGCTAAGTTGTATAGATGCACAGTGAAAGTTAAACTTAGCAAGGGTTTGATGTATAGACTTCGACTTGATTAAATATGCTTGCAACTAAAGGATGTGCGGATAAGAATTAAGCAAGCAATTTATCTAAGTAAGTAAGTGTGTTAGTTAGACAATAACTAGAGGCATTACAAACACAAAGGACATATAGTGGTTCGGTGCACCCCAGCACCTACATCCACTCCCCAAGACTTCTTGGGAATTTCACTATAATCCTACAGATTACAGTCGGTTGTTTTACAAGCTCACAACCCAACTTGTTGTTTTTACGAGCGCACAACGAACTCGGTCGGTTTTCCCAGGCTCACCGACTAGAACCAACCCCGATTGTTTTCCCCGGGCTCACAATCAAACCCTTACACGTTGGTTTTACCCTCGGCTCACCAACAAACCTATCTCCGTTGGTTTTCCCCTTTGGCTCACCAACAAACCTATCTCCGTTGGTTTTCCCTTTGGCTCACCAACAAACCTTACACCGTTGGTTTTCCCTTTGGCTCACCAACAAACCTTT
The DNA here is from genome assembly GCF_009389715.1 of Phoenix dactylifera. Classification (NCBI taxonomy): domain Eukaryota; kingdom Viridiplantae; phylum Streptophyta; class Magnoliopsida; order Arecales; family Arecaceae; genus Phoenix; species Phoenix dactylifera. The sequence continues at coordinate 250,105 of NW_024068089.1, read as the reverse complement.
AACCCCTTGATTCAATCCCTTGATTGAATCAAGTTACAAGATATTAAAACAAAGAATAAAAACAAATCAAAGCTTCTTAAACAAGCAGATATGACAATATAAACAAATAGAGTAAAGAGAAGCCCTCAAACGAGTTTTGAAGATGGAGGAGCTCGGCTTCTTCTTTACTTGATCCTCCTCTGATTTGGCATGAAGTAGAGGATCCCCGAGGCAGCACGCGGATGGAGAGGAAGCTTTCGGATTCACTTGGATGCTCTTCTTCTCTCTATTTCGTTTTGGATGGCCCTTTTGTGCTTGTGGGAGATTTCCTTTGTAATCTCTTTGAGATCTCTTTCCTAGATGATCTCTCCCACTTCCATGCCTTCTCCCCTAGCTCTCCTCTTGTTTTTATAGCTTTAGATGGCGTGGAAACAAGAATCTAGCCGTTAGAGACAAAAATAGAGCCATTGGACACAGTCTGCACTTCCTGACAATATTACCGTTGGGATCGGAGTCGACTCGCGCGATCAGGAGTCGACTCGCCTGTTGCAGGAGTCGACTCGTGCTTTACTGGAGACGACTCGGCCACTGTTCCAAATTTGAATTATGGTGCATCCTCGACTGGGAGTCGACTCGTCTTAACCCGGAGTCGACTCGCCAACTTCTGGAGCTGACTTGGCAATTTCGGAGTCGGCTCATCCACTGAAGTCCGTGGATCCAATTTTGAATTTTGTCCTCTCGAGTCGACTCGACTGTCCTGGGAGTCGACTCGAATCTCAGACCCCGAACTCCCGATCCTCTGTCTTTTGGCTCGTCCAGTCTTGGAGTCGACTCGAACTTCCTTGGAGTCGACTCGGCTCTCAGTTTGTGAAACACAACCTTCTGCCATCTTGGTGTAGCGCTGCCTTGGAGTCGACTCGAGCTGTCTGGGAGTCGACTCGAATCTCAGAGGCAGTAACTTGGTTTTCTGTCTGTTGATGGTCGCGGAGTCTCGGAGTCGACTCGTGCAATGCGGGAGTCGACTCGAATCTCAGAGTCCCAAAAATGCTCTCTGACTTTTTCCTTGTGTTCCGCTGAGAGTCGACTCTTGCTTTCTTCGGAGTCGACCTACCAACCATCGGAGTCGACTCGCGTTCCACTGGAGTCGACTCGAATCTCAGACCCGAAAACTGCTCTCTGACTTTTCTGCCTGTGACTCCTAGGAGTCGACTCATACTTCTCCGGAGTCGACTCATACTTCTCTGGAGTCGACTCGAATTCCACTGGAGTCGACTCGAAGACTGTTCTTTTGAATTTTTCTTTTGATTTTACTCCTCCAATTTGAATCCTTTGAACTTTAAGCTTGGGCCAATAAATTGTAGCTTTCTTCCAACTTGAGAGCTTTGGAGGCCTTCTTGTGTTCTTCCAACTTGCTATGTTCCTTGCAAAATAAATATCTTTCTCCTTGCAACATAAACATTAGTATCTATACTTCAAGGTTTTGTGATCATCAAAATCAATCTATGAATCAATCTTTGGGTCATCACGAGTCGACTCTAATAAAGAGCGAGTCGACTCCGAGGCAGTTCAACTCAAAATACAGAGAAACAGTTTTCGGACTCTGAGAGCCGAGTCGACTCCAACAAAGTGCGAGTCGACTCCAAGGCAGTTCAACTCCAAACACAGGGATCAGTTTTCGGGCTCTGAGAGCCGAGTCGACTCCAAGATGATCCGAGTTGACTCGAGAAAGAAATGCAGAAAAACAGATCTCTGGAACCCTGAGAACGAGTCGTCTTCGGAGGGGGCGAGTCATCTCCGGACATTGGCGAGTCGACTCCAAGTTTGGCCGAGTCGACTCCAGAACGGAATAGCACTTTATTTCAAATTTTGAATAGTGGGCGAGTCGCCTCCCGTAAAGCATGAGTCGACTCCAGCAACAGCCGAGTCGACTCCAGATCGAGCGAGTCAACTCCGATCCCAACGGACACTATGTCAGGAGTTGCAAACTGTACAGAACGGCTCTAAAAGTGAGTCTAATGGCTATTTTTCTATGGGGATTGCTTAAATAGCCAGAGCAAACAGTAATAGAAGAGAAGTGAGAGACTCCAGTCAAAGTAAAAGTGATTTTCACCAACCAAAGCCTCTCAAGAGAAAATACAAGAGAAAGAAGGAAGAAGTGCATTGAAGTCCATCCTCCAAACATCTTCCTCGCATTCAAGGCTCCTCATCTGACAGCAAATCTTCAGCCCATTCAAGAGGAGGTTGCAGAGTTCGAGAAGCCCCTTTCCTCACATCCAAAATCTGTTTGAGGGCTTCTAACTCTACATTATTTATATTGTTCATATTTGCTTTTGAAGAAGCTTTTCCTGTATTCTTTACAAACTATTTTCTTGTTACTTGATTCAATCGGGGGATTGAATCAAGGGTGTTAAGGTTTGTTGGTGAGCCGAAGTTAAAACCAACGGTGTAAGGGTTCGATTGTGATTCCGAAAAAACAATCGGGTGGTTCTAGTCGGTGAGCCTGTGAAAACCGACCGAGTTCGTTGTGATCTCGTAAAACAACAAGTTGGGTTGTGAGCTTGTAAAACAACCGGCTGTAATCCGAGGGATTATAGTGAACTCCCAAGTGAAGCTTGGGGAGTGGACGTAGGAGCAAGGGTTAGCTCTGAACCACTATAAAATCTCTTGTGTTTGTGATTGTTTCATTGTCTCTTCCATTCTCTTCATTCACTGCATATAGTAAACTAATTAATCCACTTGCAATATGTTGCCCAGAGATGGTCACCCAAGAGGGGGGTGAATTGGGTGTTTTAAAACTCTTCGGCTAATTAAAATTAAAACACACAAATATATAAAATAAGGTAATGATAGTGGGATGAGAAGAGACAATCACAAACACACGGTTTTATAGTGGTTCGGAGCTTCCACCGCTCCTACATCCACTCCCCAAAGCGCCTTTGGGTATTTCCACTATAATCCAAGATTACAATACGGTAGTTTTGCGAGTTTACTACCCAACTCGTTGTTTTACACCGGGCTCACAACAAACCCTAAACCCCCAATTTCTCTTAGGCTTGGGACGCCTTTCCCTTGTTCCAAGTCCCTTGACTTGAACAAGCACTACAATCAAAGAGTTTACAAAAGAGAATAAAAGCTCTAAAAAGCAAATATATCAATTATGAACAATTTAACCTGGAAGAATCTTTTTGTCGTTGGAAGCGTGGGAGATGTTGATTCTTCCGATGTGGAGTGCGTAGGATCGAGTGTGAGCTTTGAATCCCGAGCGCACGAGAGCGGTTGAGCTTGAAATCACAAGAGAACCTTGAATGCACTTGATTTCTACACTTTAATGCTCTCACTCTCTTGAACTTTTCTCTCTTGAATGATTTTGCTTTTGGGTTGGTGAAGAGTTGTTGAGAACCACTTAAGAGGTCCCTTTTATAGCCCAAAAAGCAAATATAGCCGTTAGAAACAAAAAGAGAAGGATTTGAAATTCAAACCGAACCTGAAAAGCTGTCAGTCGCGTCCCAGGCGCTCCGGGGACGTCTCTGCTACAGCGAGAGACGTCTCGCCTACAGAATTTTTACTTTTTACTTTATCTGGGGTCGACTCGGCACTTTACGGGGACGTCTCGGCTTGTCTGCACTTTTTGAGTGGGGACGACTCCGCTTGTTTGGGGACAACTCCGCTTCTTTATCTTTGAAAAATATGTCCTCTGGAATTCCTTGAGAGAGTCGACTCCGCTCTTTCAGGGGACGTCTCGGCTTGTCTGCACTTTATGCATGGGGACGTCTCCGCTATCTCAGGGTCGACTCCGCTTCCTTATCACCTCAGAAACCATTCTCTGGAAAACCCTGAGAGAGCCGTCTCCGCCATCTTGGGGACGACTCGGGAAGTCTCCTTTTTGCTTGCGGGGACGACTCCGCGTACAGCGGGGACGTCTCGCGCATATCCCTTGAAAAACGTCTTTCTGCCGCCACTGAGAGAGTCGACTCCGCTACTGAGAGAGTCGACTCCGCTAACGCGGGGACGACTCGGCAGGTGTCGGGGACGTCTCCAAGTGTGCCAGTTCTTCCTGTTTGTGCCAGAGACGTCTCTGAAACTATCAGGAGACGTCTCGGCTGTCCCTGAACTTTTTCTTTAGCTCAAAATATTCTTCAATAAATTCATAAAAATTATGGGAACTTGCCTAGACATTTCTTAACAATATTCTAAGTAAAACACATGAATTTCTCAATTGAATTGTTAAGATATAATGGAATTTTACTCTAGTGTTTTGTATTCATCAAAATCCATTAGGGGGTCAACAATCTCCCCCTTTTTGATGATGACAAAACACTGAGTATATGCAAAATTTGAAATTTAAACATATACACAGTATTGATCAGATATACAAGTATAATGTTTTGATTTGAACTAGATACAATGTGTATCACTCAAATTTCCTTGTGCATAGAATTGTTCTTAAATGATTTTATCATATGAACTGAATTTGAATCAAGTTAGAATGAAATATTGATGCTGAAGATAATTGAAAGCTAGATTCTTTTTGACTCCCCCTTTCTTTTCCAGAAGGGCAATTATCTTAAAAATCAATATTCTTTAATAACCATATCTTTACAATATTGATACCACCACTCCCCCTTTTTGTCATCAACAATGAAGGGGACAAATCATCCTTAGGTGCTTAAGACTCAATTTATAGTAGAATTCAGCATTCATTTTACTCCCCCTTTGATATTCAGGTTGTGCTCCCCCTGTTTCATATGCTTTGATAAGTTGTGCCAAATTTAAATACTTAATGTATGTTTTGAGATTCTTATGACACATCAAGAGGCACATTCATATTCACAGAAACACATCCACAGAAATGGCAATGTACACACATTTTTCAAAAAGGGATTGTATTCATGTATCATTGTGAGATTTTGAAGTCATTACATAGTCAAAAAGAAGAAATCATTACAAGTATTGATTTCTAATACAAAAGTGTTTCAAAATGGCCTAGGATTTACAAAAAGAAGATCCTACTGGATATCCATCATCGGCGTCGTTCCTCATGGTGCCTACCAGTTGTACTTTGTGCATAAGCCTTACAGGCTGCATCTATGAAACCAATGATAGAATCCATGAGGGTCTTAAAGTGATCTCCCTGTGACTTGTGGAAACCTGCCACAAGTGCTTCAAACTCTAAGGTTGCCATCTCAATTCTGCCTCTAAGTTGGGCAACTAAGGTGCCCACATTGCCATCTAGCTTTGTCAATTCTTTGAGGCTCTTGGAAATGGCCTTCAAGCTGTCCTTGAGCTCTAATGATCTGCAGGTTTCGGTGGCACCCACCCCAATTATTTGTTGCTCTTGGGCTTCAATTTGAGCTTTAATATCTTTCAGCTCTTGTCTGATGGGGGCCAGCTCCGCAGTCATCATGGATCTCATCTCCTCCCTCATCTGCTGACAAATGACAGATGCTAAGGTGTGCATCTGCTCCTCTGATAGGAAGGAGGTCCCACTAACTGGAGGAGGTGGTGGCATGGATGTGGAAGGTCCAGCTGAGCTGGAGGGAATATCAGGGATGTCCATGTGGCTAGGTGGAGGAGAGTGATGGTCAGACTCATGATGTGGGATTTCAGGCTCTATGGTTTGTGCTTTTCTTTTTGGAACCTTGACCCACGACCCATCTATCTTGTGAAATTCCATTCTTCTCATTGAGCCCTCATTGTAATAGTCGGTGTTTCTTAGGGCCTTTGCAGGTTCATTTGGTGGTATGGGAACCTTGAAGTGTTTAAATATTAAGGTAAAGATCATGCCATAGGGTATACTAAACCTAGAATACCTATGACATTGGGCAATGTAATTTAGCATGAGTCTAGGGAGGTTTAGGGGGATCCCTTGTAGGATATGGTGCATTATAACTAAATCTCGCTTCGAAACAAAATCGAAGCGACCGGTTTTAGGGAATAGGACCCGATTGACAATGCTTAAAAGAAGTCTCATTTCTGCATTTAGGTCCTGGGAGTAGACAACATCAAGAGGGCCGCAGTCCTCTCTTCCTAGAATCAAGTTTAGGGCTATTTCCCTTTGGGGATGTGAGGTCGGTGCCTCACCGTCCTTAGGAATTTGTAGGACAGTGGATAGGACATCCTCATTAATTTCTACCAATGTCCCTCGGACATATGCAGTGTACCCTAAGTCCCCTAAGGCCATATCACTAAACATTTCTCTAACAAGGCCGGGGTAGGTCGAGGTTTTGAGGGTGCAAAGGTGCTCCCACCCTTGGGCTCGGAGTCTCTCTCCAATAGAGAACCCCTCATGATCTAGAAAGGAAAAATCGATGTACCTACCAGTCGTGACTGTGCGATTTGCACAGAAAATCGTCGTGGTTGGCGGAGCAACCGGAGGAGAAGGCGCGGAGGGTTCTTCCCGCCGTTCCTCACCGTCGCCCGCTACTCTAGGTCGCCTCCCACGGGTTGTCCTAGCTTTCTTTGGTGCCATGGATGCTAGGGTTTGCGATTTAGGGCAAATGGAAGCTAGGTTTTGAGGTTGAGAGCAAATGGAGGCTAGGGCTTTCCGTTTTGGTCGGGAATGAGGGAGAAAGCTCGAGTCGGCTCGAGCGATTTCGACCTATTTAAAAAGTCCTCATTCGGTCCCCGAGACGTCTCCGCGACTAAGGCGAGACGTCTCCCCCTGGTGGGGACTCGGCGACTTGCCAGAGATGTCTCCGGCACAAAAAAAAAAATTCCAGACTGCATTTCCAAAATTTTTGTTTAATCACCCTAATCAATCATGATTTCTTTTGATAAACACAGAGTGAATTTGTTTGTGATCCTCCCCCTTAATATTACATCTTATAATGATTTGATAATGATTTTTAACTTATTAATGTTGAAATGAGGAATGTTTGACCAAATTTCGAATACCCATGATATAGGCTCTGAAAATATCTCTATGAAGAGTCCAAGGGAGGGTAACCATCCTCCGGAAAGTCAAACAGTTCGTCATTTAGCTTAGATGAATTTATGTTTTCACTTATGTTTGCCTTGAGGTGGATTACTAGTTCGAGTAGCAAAGCAATGCAATACAAGTTCAATTCATTTGCTAGGATCATACAAGCTCAAAGCATTCCTTAAGAAATTGAATCTATCTTTACAAAGCGGCTTTGTAAAGATATCAGCTAATTGATTTTCAGTACATACATATTCAATCACCACATCATTTTTCAGCACATGATCCCTAATAAAATGATGCCTAATCTCTATATGCTTTGACTTAGAGTGTTGGACAGGATTTTTTGTTAAGTTGATTGCACTTGTATTATCACACTTAATTGGTATATTGTCCATTTTAATACCGAAGTCTTCAAGTTGTTGCTTAATCCAAAGAACTTGGGCACAACAGCTTCCGGCTGCAATGTACTCAGCTTCAGCTGTGGACAAGGCAACTGAATTTTGTTTCTTGCTAAACCAAGAAACCAAGTTGGCACCCAAGAATTGACATGTGCCACTTGTGCTTTTTCTGTCGAGTTTGCACCCGGCAAAATCAGCATCGGAATATGCAATTAAGTTTATATCAGATTGTTTAGAGTACCATAAGCCTACATTAGATGTCCCTACTAGATATCTAAAAATTCTTTTAACAGCTTGCAAGTGTGATTCCTTAGGACATGCTTGGTATCTAGCACACATACAAACACTGAATAATATATCTGGTCTACTAGCAGTAAGGTAAAGTAAAGAGCCTATCATACCTCTGTACAATTTGCAGTCTATACTTTTACCTTTTTCATCTTTGTCAAGCTTGCAACTTGAGCCCATGGGTGTGCTGATTTCTTTTGCATCCTTCATCTTGAATTTCTCCAACATTTCTTTGATATACTTGGACTGACTGATGAAGATGCCTTCCTCTGATTGTTTTATTTGCAGCCCAAGGAAGAAGTTGAGCTCACCCATCATGCTCATTTCAAATTCTCCCTGCATAAGCTTGGCAAATTCTTGACAAAGACTATCATTAGTAGCACCAAAAATTATATCATCCACATAAATTTGTACAAGCAATAAGTCATTTCCTTTTCTTTTAATAAAGAGGGTTTTGTCCACATTTCCTCTCTTAAATTTGTTCTCAATTAGAAAATTACTTAATCTTTCATACCATGCCCTAGGAGCTTGCTTAAGTCCATACAATGCTTTATGCAATTTATACACATAATCTGGATGTAAGTGATTTTCAAAACCTGGAGGTTGTCCTACATAAACTTCCTCCATTATATAGCCATTTAAGAATGCACTTTTTACATCCATTTGATAGAGTTTAAAATCCATGAAGCATGCATATGCTAAAAGCAGTCTAATAGCCTCTAATCTAGCAACAGGAGCAAAAGTTTCATCAAAATCTATTCCTTCCTCCTGATTATATCCTTTGGCCACTAGCCTAGCTTTGTTTCTTAATACTATTCCATCTTCATCTAGTTTATTTCTATACACCCACTTGGTGCCTATAATTGAAACATTAGGGGGTCTTTTTATTAGAGTCCAAACTTCATTTCTTTCAAATTGGTTTAATTCCTCTTGCATAGCATTCATCCAATTATCATCTTTTTCAGCTTCTTCTAGTGATTTAGGCTCTATTTGTGAAACGAAAGCAAGATAATTACCAGTGTTTCTTAAAGAGGATCTAGTTCTTATACCTTGTGAAGGATCACCAAGGATTAGATCCTTTGGATGACCATGTGCATACCTCCATTCTTTAGGAAGATCTTGATTTTTTGATGGAGGTTGACCTTCTTCATCTTGCTGATTTGTATCTTCCTTGACCTCATCCTCATGTTGTTTGTCTTGTATGGAGAATTCCTTCATTCGGTCTTCAAGTATACCTGTATCACCATCTTCTTCTTTTCTAGAAGAATCTCCATTAGTTTCATCAAAAACAACGTGAATAGATGTTGCCCAAGGTGACAAGCCAAGAGGGGGGGGTGAATTGGTTTCTTCTTTACTTTAGTGCTTTTAAAACTTTCTTAGTTAAATGCGATGGATGCTTACTTAGGTTATTAGAGTGAGTTAAACTAATGCAAGAATAGAAAGTAAAGCAAGAGAGAATGAAAGCACAAACACAATCCAAACACAACAATATATAGTGGTTCGGTGCTCTCCTTAGCACCTACGTCCACTCCCCAAGCGTACCCTTGGGAATTCACTATAATCTCGCGGATTACAGTTGGATTGTTTTCCGGGCTCACAATCCAAAAACCTTGTTGGTTTTACGGGATCACCAACGAACCTATACAACTTTGGTTTTCCGGGTTCACCAAAAACCTTGTTGGTTTTGCGGGCTTACCAACGAACCTTTACAACTTTGGTTTTCCGGGTTTACCAAAAACCTTTGATGGTTTTGCAGGCTCACCAACGAACCTTTACAAAGTTTTCAAACAAATGAAAAGAAAAGATTTAAACTCCTAAATGAGCATATAGAACAATATGAGCAATGAAGAAGAGTTAGAAAGAAATTATCGCTTTGAAGTCGCTTGGCTCTTCTTTGTCAAGGAAGCTTCACTCTTCAATGGGGGAAGGAGCTCTTGATGCCTCTTTGAATCTGCTCAATCCCTTTCTTTGATTTTTGAATGAAGCTCTTGATGAAGAAGATTAGGGCTCTTTGGTTTTCTTGTGTATTCTTTGATTTCCCACTCAAAAGTTGTTTATTCTGATGAATAGTGCCCCTTTAAATAGTTTTCAACCTTCCTTGGACAAGCCCCATTGGTCAGATTTGAAAAACTAGCCGTTACATGCCTTGGGAAGGACAAAAAGTACATCTGCAGAACTAGCCGTTACTGTTCAGCCCGTGTTTGGGTCGGCTCAACCTGTCCTTGGGTCGACCCAACTTGGCCTTGGGTCGACTCAAACATTCCTTGGGTCGACCCTCTCAGAGAACACAGAAACATGAATTTCAAACTTCCTTCACTTGGGTCGACCCAACCATTCTTTGGGTCGACTCAAAGTTCACTTGGGTCGACTCAACTTCTTCTTGGGTCGACCCTCTCAGTAATTCCAGAGAGCCATTTTCTGTCTGTCTTTCTGTCTTCCATTTGGGTCGACCCTCTCAGGGTTTGGGTCGACTCAAAGTTCACTTGGGTCGACTCAACTTCTTCTTGGGTCGACCCTCTCAGTAATTTCAGAGAACCATTTTCTGTCTGTCTTTCTGTCTTGCCTTTGGGTCGACCCTCTCAGGGTTTGGGTCGACTCAAGCTTGGGTCGACTCAACCACTGTGTGGGTCGACCCTCTCAGTAAATCCAGAGAGCATTTTTCCTTTGCATTTTGAGGTTCTTTGGAGGTTGGGTCGACTCATGCCTACCTTGGGTCGACCCAACTCACTGTTCATTTGTGCTGTTTTTGCAGGAGTGTGCCAGATGATTCCTTTAAGTCCCGGGGTCGACCCAATCAACCTATGGGTCGACTCAATTCACACTTTGCTGCATTCTCAAGATTAGATCCATCCAAATGAACAAGACCATATATATATTTTCAATTAAACAAATATACTGAGAGTAATGAACTTATAAATGAAGTATCAATTTAACTTATAGCAAGCTCTAGATAATTGCTTGTTAATCATCAAAATAACACTATCATCCTCAATCTCCCCCTTTTTGATGATTACAAAATAAAGAGTATAAGCCTATTGATACTTGTCTTTAAAATCAGTTTATAAAAGGGATTGAATTTCTGAATTTCAGCTTTTCATATATATAAGTGAAATCTCCCCCTATATTATTCAAAATTTGCCAATTTGACTTTTTGAATGGCTCCCCCTTTCATTTATAATTCATTAGCAATGAAACTTCAAAAATTTGAGATAAAATATGAGTTTCAGCTTATGTATCGGGGTGAGAGAGGAGCGTGCCAAATTTTGAATTTATATGTGCCAAATTCTGAATTATGATAGAAATTTTTGATTTGATGGTTTTCATTGTTACAAACTGCTCCCCCTTAGATATATAAGCTTTCTTATATAATTTTCAATTTGTTTGCCCATTTATTTCTCTTTTCTTTTCATAACTTCTTTACTCACTCTTTCTCACAAAATTAATATATATATATATATATTTTTTTTTAAACACTATCTTTGGTTCTCCCAAAATCAATACTCTTTCTTAACTTGTCAAATGAAATACTCTTTCTTTTCTCGAAGTGAATACTCTATCTTTTCTTCTCCCCCTTTATATACTCTTTTCTTCTCGTTTCCTTTATATACTCTTTCCTTCTCTTCTCCCCCTTTTTGTTATCATCAAAAAACATATATATGGGAAAAGATGCAATAAAGAACAAACTTCAGACTTCATTGATCAACATAGGAACATTTTCATACAATAATGCCCAAAATAAAGATAAGTACAATGTTCCTCAATCACGATTTAAAGATATAAGGCAAAAGCAAGATACATATGAGAAAAAGCAAGATACATATGAGAACTAGATTTCTAGCCTAGGCTCTAAACATAGATACTAAGATCAGCCTAGGGAGAATCTAATGGCTGGGATCTAGTCCTCATCCTCCTAGCATACGTGGCGAGGGGAGGTCGAGCCTGGTGAGACTGAGTCTGGCGTGGAGCACGTCGAGCTGGATGACTCTGTGTCGATATCTCTGACTCAGCAGCCTGTGGCACAGATGGTCCATGTGTCTCCCTCTCTCTCCGGAGTGCTCCAATCTGCTGCCTCAGATCACTGATATCAGCAGACATGACATCCAACCGGGCGTCTAATCGGCTCGTGAGCCCGTCAGTAATAGTCCTCGCCTGAGCTGACATGAGCTCTGTCATCCTGCTCCAGAAGTCATCCGTATCTGTCGGAGGAGCAGATGACGATGGTCCAGCCTCTGAGGGTGCAGTAGGATGATCCATAGGCTCCTCATCCTCACCCTCTGGTGCCTCTCCCTCTGGTGCTTCACCCTGAATGCCTGCACCAGTATGTATCCACTGCCCGTTCACTTTCTCATAACCCATGCGTATGAGTGACCGTGCAGTGTACGTGTCTGTGGGTTGCAGATTCTTGAATGCTTCCTCCTCGAGAGGTAACCCGTGCTGACGAAAGATCAATGTAAGTATCATGCCATAAGGCAATGATACCCTGTTGCTGCTTATTACCTTTCTCATTTGCCTCAATATCATGGCCGGAAGATTTAGGGGAATCCCCCTAATCATGCACTCCATAACTGCAAGATCTCGTTCTGAGATGAGATCGAATCTCCCGGTCTTCGGAAATAAAATTCTATTTATCATATTAAGCAACAACCTCATCTCGGCGGAAAGAGAACTAGCTATTACCTTCTGAGAGAAATCGAAGTTCTCATTTTCCATGATCAGCTGAAGAGCTCTCATTTTGTTATCTGATCTTTCCGGAATAGCTCCCGTGCAAGGTAGGTGTAGAAGCTCACTCAAGCTCTCCTCGGATACACGGATCCGAACCCCTCTAACATCTGAAACAAGCCCTTCCATACCAGTCTTGAGGAAGGCGTAGAATTCTTGGACTAACCCGGGGTATATCACCACATCAAGGGAGCAAAGATACTCCCATCCTTGTCTTTGGATCCATTCCCAAATTCGAAATCCTTCTTGGTTGAAAAACTCCGAATGGATCCTTCTTCCGGTAGTAACCGGCCTCCCCGCAAATCTTGCAAGGAGCACTGAGGGGGAAGGAGGAGGAGGGACCTCCGCACGTGCCTCACGTGGTGGAGACACGGGAGAAGGCTCGGTAGGGCGCCTTTCCTCTTGTTGGACTCGGCTCACTCTTCCAGATCTTTTGGCTACGGCTCATTTGGGACCCATTTCTCCAAGATCTTAAAGAAATCTACTATTTGGAGGAGTCTAGTGGAGATTGGAGAGTGGGGACAAGGATTTTCGGAAGAAGACAAAGGGCAAACAGTGCCCTAGATGAGCTCTCGGGCCCCCTTTTAACAGTGGGGTCCCGACGTTGGGTCGACTCAAGAATTTTCTTGGGTCGACTCAACGTTGGGTCGACCCTTGTTCTGGGTTGGGTCGACCCAAGTGCAGAACTTGGTTTTCTCTCCCTTTTTGCTTCTAAAAAGTTTTCCTCGCTTTTAATCCTTATAAGCTCCTTATGGGACATTGATACATGAGTAAGAAATTTATAGAAAACAAATTTGACTCATGTTTCACGGGATTTTTGAAGTTAGAAGAATGTATCATGAGACTACTAACTTCCTTTCATATTCATTCAATAAAAGGATCACATATACCTAATTCCCTTCTGAGCATACAGAATCTATCTTCACTCAGTGGTTTTGTGAATATATCGGCCAATTGTTTTTCCGTGCATATATGCTCAATGCATACATTTCCATTTTGCACATGATCCCTAATAAAATGGTACCTTATTTCTATGTGTTTGGCCTTAGAGTGCTGAACTGGATTTTTAGTGAGATTGATAGCACTCGTATTGTCACACTTAATAGGAATATTTTCTAGTTTAACACCATAGTCCTCTAGTTGTTGCTTGAGCCATAATACTTGAGCACAACAGCTACCAGCAGCTATGTATTCAGCTTCGGCTGTGGATAGTGCTACTGAATTCTGCTTTTTACTAAACCATGATACTAAATTGTTTCCTAAGAATTGGCATGTGCCACTTGTGCTCTTTCTATCTAATTTGCATCCGGCAAAATCTGCATCTGAGTATGCGAGCAAATCTAGACATGAGTCTCTCGAGTACCATAATCCAATGGTGGTGGTTCCTCTTAAATATCTAAGGATCCTCTTAACTGCACTTAAATGTGACTCCTTAGGATCCGATTGATATCTAGCACATATCCCTACACTAAATACAATGTCGGGTCTACTAGCCGTAAGATAGAGCAAGGATCCAATTAGTCCTCTATAGAGCTTAATATCTACACTTTTCCCTTTTTCATCCTTGTCTAGCTTATTAGTGGGATTCATTGGAGTGCCAATTCCCTTATGATTTTCATTACCAAACTTCTTCAGTATTTCCCTTGTATACTTAGTTTGATGAATGAAAATACCTTCTTTGGTTTGTTTGATTTGTAATCCTAAAAAGAAGCTTAATTCTCCCATCAAACTCATCTCAAATTCTCCATGCATTAAATCAGCAAATTCTTTGCATAGAGTATCGTTAGTGGCACCAAAGATTATGTCATCTACATATATTTGTACCACTAGTAGATTTTTGTCCTTTCTTTTGAGAAATAGAGTTTTATCTACATTTCCTCTACAAAAGTCATTATCAATGAGAAACTTACTTAGTCTATCATACCAAGCCCTAGGTGCTTGCTTTAATCCATATAATGCCTTATGCAATTTAAACACATGATTTGGTAATTCATGATTTTCAAATCCTGGAGGTTGTTCTACATATACTTCCTCTTCAATAATACCATTTAAAAATGCACTCTTCACATCCATTTGATATAATTTAAAGTCCATAAAGCATGCAAATGCTAGAAGTAATCTTATAGCTTCTAATCTAGCTACAGGAGCAAACGTCTCATCATAATCTATTCCTTCTTCCTGATTGTATCCTTTAGCTACAAGTCTAGCCTTATTTCTTATAACTACTCCATTTTCATCTAATTTATTTCTAAATACCCATTTTGTTCCAATTACTGAATTATGCTTCGGTCTTTCAGTTAATGTCCATACATTACTTCTTTTAAATTGATTTAATTCCTCTTGCATGGCATTTATCCAGTTAGTATCTTTTTCAGCTTCTTCATAAGTTTTAGGTTCTAATTGTGAAACAAAAGCAAGATAATCATTTAAATTCCTAAGAGAAGATCGAGTTCTTACCCCTTGAGATGGATCACCAATAATTAAGTCTTTGGGATGTCCATGTGCATACCTCCATTCTTTTGGCACGTCTTGGGGTTGTGGTGGCAGGCAATCTTCTCCCTTATCTTGATTTGGCACGTCATCTATATTCAACTTTTCAAAGTCTATAATTCCTGTATCATCATCAACAATACTTTCTTTCCTAGCAGACTCACTATCAGACTCATCAAATATAATATTGACCGACTCTTCCACTACTAAGGTTCTTTTGTTGAATACTCTGTATGCCTTGCTAGATGTGGAGTATCCTAAGAAGATACCTTCATCTGACTTGGCATCAAATTTACTTAAGTCCTCCTTGCCATTATTTAAGATAAAACATCTACATCCAAATACTTTAAAATATTTTGCAGTTGGTTTCCTATTGTTCCAAAGTTCATAAAGAGTTTTCTTAGTTATAGGTCGTATTAAGACTCGATTTAGAATATGGCAAGAAGTGTTTATAGCTTCAGCCCAAAAGTACTTTGGAAGATTTGACTCGCACAACATTGTGCGTGCCATTTCTGCCAATGTCCTATTTTTTCTTTCAACAACCCCATTTTGTTGAGGCGTTCTAGGTGCTGAAAATTGATGTGATATTCCATTTTTAGTGCAGAATTCCTCGAAGTGTTGATTTTCAAATTCCGTGCCATGATCACTTCGAATTGCTACCAATGTGAGTTTCTTTTCATTTATGATTTTATTGTATAGTTTCAAAAATTTTGAAAATGCTTCATTCTTATGTGCCAAAAATAAAACCCATGTGTACCTTGAAAAATCATCTACAATAACTAGTCCATACTTCTTCCCTCCTAGACTTGTAGTTCTAGTAGGTCCAAATAAATCCATATGTATGAGTTCAAATGGTCTAGTTGTTGAGACTACATTTTTCGATTTGAAGGATGACTTAGTTTGTTTTCCCAATGAACATGGTCCACATATTTTGTCTTTTTCAAAAGTCAATTTTGGCACATCTTTTATTAACTCCTTCTTAACTAGTTTTGATATTAATTCCATACTAGCATGTCCTAGTCTTCGATGCCAAAGCCAACTAGTTTCATTTTTCTTTTCTTCATTAGTAATTAAGCATAAACCATTTTTCTTGCCTAATTCTTGAAGATCTACTAAATAAATATTCCTTTGCCTTTGTCCTACAAGTACAATACTATTATCTTTAGGATTTGTGATTATACATACAGATGCTTCAAATGTAACTTTAAATCCTTTATCACAAAACTGACTTATGCTAAGAAGATTATGTTTCAAACCTTTAACTAATAAGACATTTTCTATAAAAACAGATGGAGTAATAAAAATTTTACCCTTTCCAATGATATACCCTTTACCATTGTCTCCATAGGTTACTACTCCACCATTCTTTGGTTCCAAGGTGACAAATTGATCTTCGTCACCAGTCATGTGTCTTGAACACCCGCTATCTAGATACCAACGTTTTTCAACTTTGTCAGCTGCAAGACACACCTGCAATCAAAATCAAGAAGAAACTTTAGGTACCCAAACTAAGTTGGGTCCTTTAGGGTTAGTACTCCATGTTCCTTTTGGAACCCAAACTTTTTTGAATTTTATCTTTTGATTATTACTTGATTTGTTTTGACTAGACTTTCTAAAGTTACATTCATATGCTCTATGTCCTAACTTATTGCAATAATAACAAGTAATATTTTCATTTTTAGCTTTTACAAAAATATTCTTTAATAATTTTTGTTTCCTATTTGTTTTATATCCTAAACCGGCCTTATCATATATGTTGCCCAGTAGATACAACCCAAGAGGGGGGGTGAATTGGGTCTTTTAAAACTTTTAAGCTACTTCTAGCACTTTTTGATTAATTATGCTAAGTTGTATATATGCGCAGTGAAAGTTAAACTTAGCGACAGTTTGATGTATAGAATGTGACTTGATTGAGTATGCTTGCAACTAAAGAATTCGCGGATAATAGTTAAGCAAGCAATTTATCTAAGTGAGTAAGTGTGTGAGTTAGATAATGACAAAAAGCATTACAAACACAGCAAACATATAGTGGTTCGGTGCACCCCAGCACCTACATCCACTCCCCAAGACTTCTTGGGAATTTCACTATAATCCTACAGATTACAGTCGGTTGTTTTACAAGCTCACAACCCAACTTGTTGTTTTTACGAGCGCACAACGAACTCGGTCGGTTTTCCCAGGCTCACCGACTAGAACCAACCCCGATTGTTTTCCCGGGCTCACAATCAAACCCTTACACGTTGGTTTTACCCTCGGCTCACCAACAAACCTAAACCCCGTTGGTTTTCCCTTTGGCTCACCAACAAACCTTACACCGTTGGTTTTCCCTTTGGCTCACCAACAAACCTTTAACCCCTTGATTCAATCCCTTGATTGAATCAAGTTACAAGATATTAAAACAAAGAATAAAAACAAATCAAAGCTTCTTAAGCAAGCAAATATAACAATATAAACAAATAGAGTAAAGAGAAGCCCTCAAACGAGTTTTGAAGATGGAGGAGCTCGGCTTCTTCTTTACTTGACCCTCTTCTGATTTGGCACGAGGTAGAGGATCACTGAGGCAGCACACGGATGGAGAGGAAGCTTTGGGATTCTCTTGGAAGCTCTTCTTCTCTCTATTTCTCTTTGGATGGCCCTTTTTGTGCTTATGGGAGATTTTCCTTGTAATCTCTTTCCTAAATGTTTTCTCCCACTTCCATGAGTTCTCCCCTAGCTCTCTTCTTGTTTTTATAGCTTTAGATGGAGTGGAAACAAGAATATAGCCGTTAGAGACAAAAATATAGCCGTTGGAACCAGTCTGCACCTCCTGACAATATTACCGTTGGGATCGGAGTCGACTCGCGCGATCAGGAGTCGACTCGGCTGTAGCGGGAGTCGACTCAAGCTTTTCCGGAGTCGACTCGGCAACTGTTCCAAATTTGAATTTTGTCCACTCGAGTCGACTTGACTATCCTGGGAGTCGACTCGAATCCCAGAGTCCGAACTCCCGATCCTCTGTCTTTTGGCTCGTCCAGTCTTGGAGTCGACTCGAACTTCCTTGGAGTCGACTCGGCTCTCAGTTTTCGAAAGTTGGTCTTCTGCCATCTTAGTGTAGTGCTGCCTTGGAGTCGACTCGAGCTGTCTGGGAGTCGACTCGAATCTCAGAGTCGGAAAACTGATCCTCTGTATTTTGGAGCCGCGCTGCCTTGGAGTCGACTCGACTTGTCTTGGAGTCGACTCGCCTCTCAGAGACGAAAATACCGTCTTCTGTCTTGGGGTTGCGCTGTCTTTGGAGTCGACTCGGACTTTGTGGGAGTCGACTCGAATCTCAGTGTCCAAAAACTGCTTCTCTGAGTTTTCCCTTGTGTACCACTGAGAGTCGACTCTCGCTTTCTTTGGAGTCGACCCGACAACCATTGGAGTCGACTCGCATTCCTCAGGAGTCGACTCGAATCTCAGGGTCGAAAATCCCTCTCTGACTTTTCTGCCTTTTACACCCTGGAGTCGACTCGTTCTACTCTCGAGTTGACTCGCCAAGCATTGGAGTCGACTCGAATTCCTCAGGAGTCGACTCGAAGACTATTCTTTTAAATTTTCCTTGAATTTGCTCCTCCAATTTGAATCTTTTGAACTTGAGACTTGGGCCAATAACTTGTAGCTTTCTTCCAACTTTTCTTGAGTGCTTTTAGAGGCCTTCTTGTGTTCTTCCAACTTGCTATGTTCCTTGCAACATAAATATCTTTCTCCTTGCAACATAAACATTAGTATCTATACTTCAAGGTTTTGTGATCATCAAAATCAATCTATGAATCAATCTTTGGGTCATCAATCTCCCCCTTTTTGATGATGACAAAACTTGGAGTATATGCAATATAAAAGATATTGTTTTCTAGAAGTAATACATAGCTAAGTTGCATGAAGTAGAAAACATATATATTTGAAACATACTTCATGATACTGCTTTAGATTCAATCAGCTTAACACAATCAATTTAAGCTGATTTGTACTCAATACAAAAAGCATTATAAGCATATACTTAAATATTTCTCCCCCTTTTTGACAACATCAAAAAAAAATAGGGAAACATTAAGCACAAATATTTCTTTTCCTTATTGTACTCTGATTTGCATGTTGAATTATTGCAAGAATATGAATCATATAACTCAAGGCAATAATATTGGAATCAGATTAGTGAGCACAGATCAGAGCCAATTAAGATAATTTCAGAGCAGAACACATTGAATGTGATTTCAAGAAGTTTTCTAATTTGATACCACAGATAGTTTTCTAATCAAGTGTGGGTGGAATCTCTCTTAGGTTAATTCAAGAAGTACCACAAATGATATTCAATGAAAAGCACGAATGGAAGTCTAACATCTCTTCAATAATAAGTATGAAAGCTTGTTCATTTAAGATCTTTTGCCCAATCTATTAAGTGTTTTATCAACAGGAGAGCAATTTAATTAATTTTCAGAGTAACAGGTCAAAACCTATATATGTAAAAGACACATCATCATGTTGGATCATTAAGTCTTAATAACTTCAAAGTTCTTTAATGATAATAAGATCATTGGGGCACAAACACCAAAATATGAAATCATGCAACATGATTTCTTTAGAGACTTTCTTTTATCTCTGTAGAAAGTAAGCACAATTTGATACATAACAATATGAATTGGCACACAATTTAAGTTCTAAAGTTCAAGTCAATTACACGTTATTCTCCCCCTTTTTCATTAAGTTAGAGGCTCTCAAGATTTGTAATTTGGTTCATGAGTGATGCATAAGATATACTAACCAAATAACACGCCTCAAGGTGTATCATAAAAATTTTTAGATTTAAATTTCAGATGATAAATATTGGAGAGCATTAAGATCACTTTTCATTTAGTATTCTTCCTCTCTCCTTTAGTTATAGATTAATGCGATTAAGTTCCATAAGACCTCTCCTTCTGAAATTTTCTTTCTCCCCCTCAATTGATCATTCCATTTAAGAGTTTAGAATTTGAAGATAATGTTCAATAAAATTGTCAATCTCAAAAATATATTTTCTATAAGTTCAAGGTTTGAGATAAGACAACCTTTATAGAACTCATCTCAAGGTAATTAAAGCATGTCTTGCAATATAAGGAGGTTCATCAAAATCAATCCATAAAATTCAAGGTATGCATCAAATTAAAGTATCTTTAGAATATCTAAAGCTCCCCCTCAAAAGATGCATTCCTCTTTAATCATTCTTTTCTTTTGATATCGAGAGTGTAGAGTGATCTAGAATTATTCAAAATTTATAGTAGTCACTCTTCCTAATCCTTTAAGAACAAGTTATGCTTTCTCCTAATCTTAGAAAAAATGTATAGAATTATTAATCAGAAAATGATTCATTTGAAGCTCAGTTTCTTTCAAAAGCATTTACATTTTCTTTCTTTTAGAATCATTTGAGTGAGCTGAAATATTTCTAGCTTTAAGATCATTCACTCTATTTTATCTTTAATAATGTAGGAGAGAAAAACATATAGATGATCATTGAAATATATATATTTATAGAACTCAATTTCTTAATCATAGTTTTTCAGCAATGTATGCATGAAGCATAATAAATATTTTTAATATCAAAATAAAATCATATATTTAAAAATATTTGCTTGCAATCAAGATCATTGATCATTTAGACCAATATTAGTAGATTTTAATGATAAGAAAGGATATGTTTCGGATGCGTATCGGAGCAATCAGCCAAGACATCAAAATTAATTCTGTTTTTCTTAAATTAAGATTTTATTTAGAAATCATATTGAGTTTAAGCTTTTATACAAAATCAGATTCTGAATTTTCATAAGAATTTTCAAGAAGGCTCTCAAAATTTGAGATATGTATCTTCTACTTTGTAGCTCATCTTAAATTACTAAGATTGAAAACACATATTTCAATAACATTAGAGCACTTTCAGAATCTTTGTATTTAGTATTGAGTTTCGATACAAAATGGAGGATATTTTAACAAGTATTAGGATATTATGTATCAAAGTTAGGCAAGTAGAAAGATAGATCAAGATCAATTCATTTTGCCTAAATAGAGATATCTTTCTCTTCTCATTTCAACTTTCACATTTTAACGATGATTGTGAATGACAAATCTGAATTTTCTTAACAAACAAAAATTTTATGTAGTATTTCAAACAATCAATCAAATTGTCCAAGCATGAAGCATTACAAAATATTGAGAATCCATAATTTAAAGCATCATGCCATATGCAAAATATATTATGTGTTAAGTCATGCATTAGAATATTAAGAGTAAGAATGTTAAGGATCAAAATCAATTCTTTTCAAATAAACTCCCCCTATTTAAATATAATTTTGCACTGATTTCATCCTTAAAGTGTGTTTTCAAGTGATTAAAAATTTGACTTAATTCTACTTTCATTTACTTTGTTTTTCATTTATAACTTTCTTATGCTCTATACTCTATTTGCTCCCTATCCGGTGGAGTTGGGAAGGGGCACGAGGTACTACCACTAGCCTCCCTCTTGTGCCGTCCCTAATATGCCCTACACCGAATAGTTGGGTCAAATAGTGCCGGGTACTACCACTAGCCTCCCCATTGGCACCATCCCTATGATAAGCAATATAGAAAGGTTAAACTATTTACTTTAAACTCTCCCTCTATTTAAGTGTAATTCATTACGGATTTTATCCTTCCAAAAGAATGCTCACACAAGTGCTGAATATATTATGCTTGTTTTGCTTTTTCTTAAGATTGGAGTATTTGCCTTTACTTAGATTTTACTTCTCTTGAATAATATCCATTATCTTTTCTTTATCTCTCTTTCTCTTTGTTATTCTCAAGTAATTTACTTGAAAGAGCAGAATAAAGAAATAATCAAATGTATCATATAGAGGTATATCATGCAAACAACATTTTCATTATGCTCAAGAATTCATAGCTTCTCACAAGTCATTTTAAATCAAAAATTTTAAGCATAAACTTGTGTAGTTCATGGTTATGACATAGGCAAAGATATATTTTAGTTTGGGCAAACCATGAAACAATTTCTAAAAGCATAAGTCAATCAATACATATATATAGACATGATATCAAGGAATTAATAATTAAAGATTTTAACCATGCCATACTAAGATTTAAGTTATTGACTTTGCTCAATTAATTTATGAGAGAGGTATCTAGAATTACCAATCCATTCTGCATTCTTCAGTCAAATACCTACTAGATTTCTTATGTATGAACTTTTGGCTGAAGAAGGTCCTCTCTCTTGTTTGCATGAGAATGTTTATTGTATCTTACGTGGAGATATCCTTCAAGTTGAAATCTCTCATTTTCTTGCTCAAGGATCCTGCAAGCTCCTTTTCTTCCTTGAAAGAAAGTTATTAGTTTCTTCAAGATACAAAACATTCATCCACCATATTTTTAACTAGATGACTCGATATAAGATATGATACTAGTTGAATGTTGAGTCACTTTACTCAAGAGATTCCCTAAGTATAAGCAAGCACATATCACTTGAACTAAAGAGATGGTTTCATTAACCAATATGGTTCAAGTACAAGCATGTGAGACAATAGAATGATTTATCAAGATCAAATCAATTTCTTATTTTCAACATCAATTTAGCTTAGATTCTATTTGCTTAAGATAATTGTCAATAAGGCATGCTAGCTAAGTTTTGATCAAATTGCCTTAAACAATTGTTTCTATCAAAATTCAGATTATGATTCATTTGTTATCAATAAATTATGATTCATTAGAGTTAGATTGAAGTCTTGCACAAGGGCACATAATGATCACACAATCTGGTCTATTAGGTATATGATAAAATAATTATTCTATCATGCTTTTGATGCTTGTTCCAAATCACATATTGCTTTATCATATATGTAATGTGTAATCTTTAAATATGGTGGTTATTTTACATAGATCTCCTTTTTTTTTAATGAAATAACCACATAGGAGTGAATTCTACACATTCATTTGACAGATTATAAAGCTCATGAAGCAAACAAATAATAATGGTGATCTTTACTTCTAATCATGCAAAAATCTTATCAAGATCTATCTTTTCTTGATTTAGTCTTTTAGTAGTTATCAATTTTTCTTCATTAAGTGCATATCTGAAAAATCCAATTTTGGTTCTAATTATTAACAAGTTTTTCAGATTGTTATATATAAAAGATTAACCATATACATATATAATTTGTTTTTAGTATTTTGATAATAAATCATTAGTCTCATAAAGAATAAAATGAATTGATACCTCTACAACTAGAATTTTTCATGAATGTTCTATATGCATTGCTTGATGAATGATATCCAAGGATAGAAGTATCTTTATCAGATTTGGCATTATTTTCATAAGAGCATATCAAGCATAACATGTACGACTGAAAAATATGAAAGATATGCAATGGTTCATTTTCCATTTTTCAGAAGATCAAAATTTTCATCAAAATAGATCTAATAGAAATCATATGTATGACAAGCAGTGATGATAGTCTTTTAAAAAATTATTTGAGTAGATGACTATCATACATAATTGTCTTTTTCATTTCTTCAAGAATTCTATTAACCCTATTTTACTTATGATGTCCTTGGAGCTGAAATAATTGAATTTAATATTATTTTCTGTATAACCTTAATCAGGATTTTGGTTTTCAACACTGTGCCATGATCTTCACAGTTTGGAAACCTTTTTCATTTGAAACGCTTTTACAAGATTCAGTAAATACAGAAAAATACTTCAGTTTTATTTTCCAAGAACAAATCCAATGTAAGCTTTTGAAAACTTAGTGATGGAAACAACATCTTTAGATTTAGAAATGATTTTTGTTTGTTTCCTTAGTTAGCATGCATAGCAAAACTTTGACCTTTAAGTAGATAATCTAAGTAAGCCTATGGCAAGGTCTTTTGAGATTAAGTACATACTAGCATGAGTTGATTCTATGTGCCAAGGATGGTTTCTTTAATCTTGGTATTCATAGTGCATATATTCAAAAGCATACCAAGTACACATTATCATATCTATGATCAATAAACAATAATGCCATGGATAAAAACTCTCAATCAAGCATATAGAGAATTCATAGAATTAATCTTAATAATGATTAATCATTTAGCAACTTTATCCAAGGGTGAGTAAAGTATCCTATAAAATGAAGTGATTTGATTATATTTCCAAAAGTAGTTTCTATATCACAAAATTGATCAATACTAGCAATTCATACTAAAGCAAAAATAATGATGAGATGCAAGGATTACTGATTTCATTATTATTATTATTTAAAATTACTTTTCATAAGTATATTTTAAGTTTCAATGTGTCTAGAATACCCATTTGTATGAATCTATTTGTTTCATGGGTATCTTGGCACATCTATGTCTACATCCTCATATTTTCATTTTGGGTACCCAAGCTTGCTTGGATCCTTGAGAGTTAGGACATATAGTTCCTTTTGGAACCCAAATTTGTTTAATTGTAATAACTTTACTACTTGATTTAATTATGTTAGAACGATAGGTAAAGTTGTTATGCCCATTCTTTTCATGTTTGAAATAAGTTATCTTATTTAATGGATTGCTTGGTGAATTGATAACCTTTTTCTTTAGGGATTCATTGCTAAGTGAAGGAGTTAAGCCAAATTTTGATTTATCAAAATCTGTATGTTGGCTTTCAAACATCATTTTTAATCTTGCTGAACTTACAGTAAATTTGTTAATAAAAGACTTCAATTGGTTAATTTCTTTACTTAAGTTTTGATTTTCTTTAATTAAATTTTGATTTTTCTGAATTAATTGTTCTGAATTTAACCTTAAAATTTTATTTTCAGAATTTAGTTTATCTTGTATTTCATTATTAGAATTTCTTTCTTTTGAAATTTTCAGATTTAGTTTCTTAAGATTTTTATTCTTCACAGCTAATTTTCTACATTCACCATACAAATCATGAAAAGTATTTAATAATTCATCATAAGATAATTCTTCTTGAAAATCATTTGAGGTAAGAGTAGATTCAGATTTTACCTTGTCTTCTTGTGCCATAAAGCACGAGTTAGTTACCTCTTGTAGTTCCTTGGAGCTAATATCATCATTGTTGCTCCTAACTTTTAATTTCTTGCTTGACTCTTTCTTGGTCAAGGCTTTCTTCCTTTTTATCTCTTTCTTCCTTTCTTCTAGCTTCCTCTTCTTCTTTGTCTTTAGGAAGCTTTTGAATCTTTCTTCCTGATTTAGAGTGTTTCCTGCATGCTCAATGTTAGTCTTGCAATTATCCTCAAGTAAACTAACATGGGGTTCTTCGAAAATATCATAAGTTGCTTCAAGAGTATCCCATATTTGTTTGGCAGATGAACATATATAAATTTGGTTGAAAATATTTTTATTAAATGCACAGTAGAGAAGGTTCATAGCCTTAGCATTTAGTTCAGCCAAATTTTTATCGAACATACTTTCAATTAATTTCGTGGGTGTGTGTAGGCCATTTGTTATGACATTCCATAACTCATAGTTTTGTGATTGAGTAAAGATTTTCATTCTAGCTTTCCATTGAATATAGTTAGATCCATCAAACAGTGGAGGTCTGTTTGTGGAAAGTCCCTCAGCAAGTAATACGTTATGTGGGGTTGTCATGATCTTTGGCTCTAGTCGGTTAAGACTACAAATAATATTTGAGCACCTGCTCTGATACCACTTGTTGCCCAGTAGATACAACCCAAGAGGGGGGGTGAATTGGGTCTTTTAAAACTTTTAAGCTACTTCTAGCACTTTTTGATTAATTATGCTAAGTTGTATATATGCGCAGTGAAAGTTAAACTTAGCGACAGTTTGATGTATAGAATGTGACTTGATTGAGTATGCTTGCAACTAAAGAATTCGCGGATAATAGTTAAGCAAGCAATTTATCTAAGTGAGTAAGTGTGTGAGTTAGATAATGACAAAAAGCATTACAAACACAGCAAACATATAGTGGTTCGGTGCACCCCAGCACCTACATCCACTCCCCAAGACTTCTTGGGAATTTCACTATAATCCTACAGATTACAGTCGGTTGTTTTACAAGCTCACAACCCAACTTGTTGTTTTTACGAGCGCACAACGAACTCGGTCGGTTTTCCCAGGCTCACCGACTAGAACCAACCCCGATTGTTTTCCCGGGCTCACAATCAAACCCTTACACGTTGGTTTTACCCTCGGCTCACCAACAAACCTAAACCCCGTTGGTTTTCCCTTTGGCTCACCAACAAACCTTACACCGTTGGTTTTCCCTTTGGCTCACCAACAAACCTTTAACCCCTTGATTCAATCCCTTGATTGAATCAAGTTACAAGATATTAAAACAAAGAATAAAAACAAATCAAAGCTTCTTAAGCAAGCAAATATAACAATATAAACAAATAGAGTAAAGAGAAGCCCTCAAACGAGTTTTGAAGATGGAGGAGCTCGGCTTCTTCTTTACTTGACCCTCTTCTGATTTGGCACGAGGTAGAGGATCACTGAGGCAGCACACGGATGGAGAGGAAGCTTTGGGATTCTCTTGGAAGCTCTTCTTCTCTCTATTTCTCTTTGGATGGCCCTTTTTGTGCTTATGGGAGATTTTCCTTGTAATCTCTTTCCTAAATGTTTTCTCCCACTTCCATGAGTTCTCCCCTAGCTCTCTTCTTGTTTTTATAGCTTTAGATGGAGTGGAAACAAGAATATAGCCGTTAGAGACAAAAATATAGCCGTTGGAACCAGTCTGCACCTCCTGACAATATTACCGTTGGGATCGGAGTCGACTCGCGCGATCAGGAGTCGACTCGGCTGTAGCGGGAGTCGACTCAAGCTTTTCCGGAGTCGACTCGGCAACTGTTCCAAATTTGAATTTTGTCCACTCGAGTCGACTTGACTATCCTGGGAGTCGACTCGAATCCCAGAGTCCGAACTCCCGATCCTCTGTCTTTTGGCTCGTCCAGTCTTGGAGTCGACTCGAACTTCCTTGGAGTCGACTCGGCTCTCAGTTTTCGAAAGTTGGTCTTCTGCCATCTTAGTGTAGTGCTGCCTTGGAGTCGACTCGAGCTGTCTGGGAGTCGACTCGAATCTCAGAGTCGGAAAACTGATCCTCTGTATTTTGGAGCCGCGCTGCCTTGGAGTCGACTCGACTTGTCTTGGAGTCGACTCGCCTCTCAGAGACGAAAATACCGTCTTCTGTCTTGGGGTTGCGCTGTCTTTGGAGTCGACTCGGACTTTGTGGGAGTCGACTCGAATCTCAGTGTCCAAAAACTGCTTCTCTGAGTTTTCCCTTGTGTACCACTGAGAGTCGACTCTCGCTTTCTTTGGAGTCGACCCGACAACCATTGGAGTCGACTCGCATTCCTCAGGAGTCGACTCGAATCTCAGGGTCGAAAATCCCTCTCTGACTTTTCTGCCTTTTACACCCTGGAGTCGACTCGTTCTACTCTCGAGTTGACTCGCCAAGCATTGGAGTCGACTCGAATTCCTCAGGAGTCGACTCGAAGACTATTCTTTTAAATTTTCCTTGAATTTGCTCCTCCAATTTGAATCTTTTGAACTTGAGACTTGGGCCAATAACTTGTAGCTTTCTTCCAACTTTTCTTGAGTGCTTTTAGAGGCCTTCTGGTGTTCTTCCAACTTGCTATGTTCCTTGCAACATAAATATCTTTCTCCTTGCAACATAAACATTAGTATCTATACTTCAAGGTTTTGTGATCATCAAAATCAATCTATGAATCAATCTTTGGGTCATCAATATACAGCTTTTTGGCTATCAAGAATCAAATTTAATTTGGTAGAACTAAGAGTAAATTTATCTACCAAAGTTTTATATTTTTCAGCATCTTCTTTTAACTTAATATTTTCAGCAATTAAGTTCTTGGTTTCATTTTCAAGTTTCCTACTTAATGTTTCGTAGTTATGAGACAGTTTTATCTTATCTTTAATGAGAGATTGATTTTCTTCTTTTAGAGCTTTGTTTTTATTAATTACTTTCTTATGTTCTTCCATGAGTTCTAAAAATGCATCATGTAATTCATCAACAGTAAAATCGCAGTCAAGTTCAGAATCTACCTCATCGTCATTGGCCATATGACATATTTGGGCCGTGTCTTGATGATCTTCGTCCTCCGAACTTGATTCCTCACTCTCACTCCAATCGGCCATAAAATTCTTCTTTTTCAATTTTCTTGCCATCCACTTCAAATCTGGGCAATCTATCTTATAATGCCCGGGTTTGTTACACTCATAGCAAATGGGAGTTTCTTTCTCCTTTTCTTTGTCCTTACCCTTTTCTTTGCTTGAGTTACCTTTAATGAAGGGCTTATTTTTATGGAATCTATTCTTACCTCTCATGAATTTTCTGAATTTTCTCCCAAGCACTGCCATCCCTTCTTCATCAATATCTTCATCATCATTTGAATCTTCCGATTCAGTTTGTTGTCTAGGGGTGGTAGTCTTTAGGGCAATAGGCTTTCTCCTCTTGACCTCATCTTCTGAATTTTGCCTCATTGTCAACTCATAGGTCATGAGTGATCCTAGAAGCTCCTCTAACTGCAGTGTGTTGAGGTCCTTTGCTTCTTGAATAGCGGTTACCTTGGCCTCCCAATTCCTTGGTAGAGACCTGAGAATTTTACGCACCAAATCAGAGTTAGAATAAGACTTTCCTAAACTCTTAAGCCCATTTATAATATCAGTAAAACGAGTAAACATATCAGTTATGGACTCAGTAGATTCCATTTTAAACAGTTCATACTTGTGTACTAATATGTTTATCTTAGACTCCTTAACTTGATTGGTCCCTTCATGTGTGACCTCAAGTCTATCCCAAATTTCTTTGGCGGTGGTGCAAGTGGATATTCTATTAAATTCATTTACATCTAAAGAGCAGTAAAGTATATTTACAGCTTTTGCATTTAACTGTGCTAATCTTCTATCATTTTCATTCCAATCCATTTCTGGTTTGGGTATGATAGTGCCCTCTATGTTAAGTGTGAGTGTGTGAGGTCCTCTAGTGATGATTTGCCATAGTTCATAATCTGAAGCTTGAATGAATATCCTCATTCTGGCTTTTCAATATGTGTAGTTTGTGCCATTAAATAGAGGAGGTCTATTTGTGGATTGTCCCTCACTCATTGCACATCCCACTTGGGTTGTCATGATCTTTAACTCTTGATTGTTAGATCAATGAGTACTATTAGAGCACCTTGCTCTGATACCACTTGTTGCCCAAGGTGACAAGCCAAGAGGGGGGGGGGGGGGTGAATTGGTTTCTTCTTTACTTTAGTGCTTTTAAAACTTTCTTAGTTAAATGCGATGGATGCTTACTTAGGTTATTAGAGTGAGTTAAACTAATGCAAGAATAGAAAGTAAAGCAAGAGAGAATGAAAGCACAAACACAATCCAAACACAACTATATATAGTGGTTCGGTGCTCTCCTTAGCACCTACGTCCACTCCCCAAGCGTACCCTTGGGAATTCACTATAATCTCGCGGATTACAGTTGGATTGTTTTTCGGGCTCACAATCCAAAAACCTTGTTGGTTTTACGGGATCACCAACGAACCTATACAACTTTGGTTTTTCGGGTTCACCAAAAACCTTGTTGGTTTTGCGGGCTTACCAACGAACCTTTACAACTTTGGTTTTCCGGGTTTACCAAAAACCTTTGTTGGTTTTGCGGGCTCACCAACAAACCTTTACAAAGTTTTCAAACAAATGAAAAGAAAAGATTTAAACTCCTAAATGAGCATATAGAACAATATGAGCAATGAAGAAGAGTTAGAAAGAAATTATCGCTTTGAAGTCGCTTGGCTCTTCTTTGTCAAGGAAGCTTCACTCTTCAATGGGGGAAGGAGCTCTTGATGCCTCTTTGAATCTGCTCAATCCCTTTCTTTGATTTTTGAATGAAGCTCTTGATGAAGAAGATTAGGGCTCTTTGGTTTTCTTGTGTATTCTTTGATTTTCCACTCAAAAGTTGTTTATTCTGATGAATAGTGCCCCTTTAAATAGTTTTCAACCTTCCTTGGACAAGCCCCATTGGTCAGATTTGAAAAACTAGCCGTTACATGCCTTGGGAAGGACAAAAAGTACATCTGCAGAACTAGCCGTTACTGTTCAGCCCGTGTTTGGGTCGGCTCAACCTGTCCTTGGGTCGACCCAACTTGGTCTTGGGTCGACCCAACTTGGTCTTGGGTCGACCCTCTCAGAGAACACAGAAACATGAATTTCAAACTTCCTTCACTTGGGTCGACCCAACCATTCTTTGGGTCGACTCAAAGTTCACTTGGGTCGACTCAACTTCTTCTTGGGTCGACCCTCTCAGTTTCCAGAGAGCCATTTTCTGTCTGTCTTTCTGTCTTCCATTTGGGTCGACCCTCTCAGGGTTTGGGTCGACTCAAAGTTCACTTGGGTCGACTCAACTTCTTCTTGGGTCGACCCTCTCAGTAATTTCAGAGAACCATTTTCTGTCTGTCTTTCTGTCTTGCCTTTGGGTCGACCCTCTCAGGGTTTGGGTCGACTCAAGCTTGGGTCGACTCAACCACTGTGTGGGTCGACCCTCTCAGTAAATCCAGAGAGCATTTTTCCTTTGCATTTTGAGGTTCTTTGGAGGTTGGGTCGACTCATGCCTACCTTGGGTCGACCCAACTCACTGTTCATTTGTGCTGTTTTTGCAGGAGTGTGCCAGATGATTCCTTTAAGTCCCGGGGTCGACCCAATCAACCTATGGGTCGACTCAATTCACACTTTGCTGCATTCTCAAGATTAGATCCATCCAAATGAACAAGACCATATATATATTTTCAATTAAACAAATATACTGAGAGTAATGAACTTATAAATGAAGTATCAATTTAACTTATAGCAAGCTCTAGATAATTGCTTGTTAATCATCAAAATAACACTATCATCCTCAATAGATTCTTCAACAACGAGAGTTCTCTTGTTGAAGACCCTGTATGCTCTACTAGATGAGGAATAACCTAAGAAGATCCCCTCATCTGATTTAGCACTAAATTTACTGAGATTGTCCTTTCCATTGTTTAAAATAAAGCATCGACAACCGAAAACATGAAAATAACTTATATTTGGTTTCTTACTTTTTATCAACTCATAAGGTGTTTTCTTTAAGATGGATCTAACTAAAGCACGATTTAAAATATAACATGAGGTATTTATTGCTTCAGCCCAAAAATACTTTGGTAGATCCGATTCGCACAACATGGTACGAGCCATATCTGCTAGTGTGCGATTCTTCCTTTCTACCACCCCGTTTTGTTGAGGTGTCCTAGGTGCCGAGAAGTTGTGATTGATACCATTTTCTTCACAAAATTTTTCAAAATACTGATTTTCAAACTCGGTACCATGATCACTCCTAATTGCTTTTAGTTTAAGATTGAGTTCATTCGAAACTCTATTATGAAACTTAATAAAAGTGGAAAAGGACTCATCTTTATGTGCAAGAAATGAAACCCATGTAAAACGTGAAAAATCATCAACAATTACAAGACCAAATTTCTTACCCCCTAGACTAGCAGTTCTAGTGGGTCCAAACAAATCCATGTGAATTAGTTCTAAGGGTTTTGATGTTGAAACTATGTTCTTAGACTTAAAGGAACTTCTTGTTTGTTTCCCTAATTGACATGCAGCACAAATTTTATTCTTTTCAAAATCTATTTTTGGTAGCCCTTTGACTAGATCCTTTGTAATTAATTTAGAGATTAAATCCATGCTAGCATGCCCTAACCTACGATGCCATAACCAACTAGTCTCATTGACTTTGGGATTCATGGCTACAAGACATTGGCCATCCTTCATGGTGAGATCATCAAGATCTACCATGTAAACATTTCCATGCCTATGTCCTGTGAGTATGATCTCATTATCAATTGGACTACTAATTATGCATAGTGACGATTCAAATGACACTTTAAAGCCCTTGTCACAAAATTGACTTATACTTAATAAATTATGTTTTAGTCCATTAACTAACAATACATTATCAATAAATGAGGAGGGTGATATGGAGATTTTACCAACACCAATAATTCGTCCTTTAGCATTGTCTCCAAATGTGACTAATCCTCCTTCTTTTGATTCCAAGGTGACGAGGAGACTCTTGTCACCGGTCATATGCCTTGAGCAACCGCTATCAAGATACCACATTCTCTTTTTATTTCCGGCTGCAAGGCATACCTGCAAAATGATCATGTGAAGCTCTTAGGTACCCAAGTTTTCTTGGGTCCTTCGTGGTTAGTGTGGTTGGTTCCCTTAGGCACCCATACTTTAGTTATGTTTTTGGCTTTCACAAATGTACTCTTGTTAGTTTGGATTTTTCTTTGAATACAAGAGTAGGCTTTATGTCCATTCTTTCCACAATGAAAGCATGTAGGTTTTTCAGTTTTTACATCTTTTGCTTTTACAAAGAAATTCTTTAGATACTTTTGTTGTTTATTAGTTTTATATCCTAATCCGGCTTTATTGAAAACAGCTCTTTGATTTGAAAGAATGAGATTTAATTTTTCAGAGCTTTGTGTGAATTTTTCAACAATTGGTTTGTACTTATGTACCTCATTCTTGTGATTCAAATTTTCTTTAACTAGTTCTTCCTTATCTTTTTTAAGAGATTCAACATTTTGTGCAAGTGAGGTATTATTATCGAATAGGGATTTTACTTGTAGATTTAATTCCTTAATTAGTGTATTTGCCTTTTCATTTTCAATGTTAAGTTTTGAGTTTTTGATTTCTAGGTCAATAGTGTTAATATTTTTAATGCTCTCCTTTTTATTTAATAGATTTTCAATATCTTCCTTTAGTTTTTGATTAGAGGCTTTTAATTCTTTATTCTTTGCTCCTAACATACCACAATCACCCATAAGTTCTTGAAAAGCCTCATATAATTCTTCTAAAGTAAAATTTATAGTTGGGTTTTGACATACCTCATCGTCTTCAAACGCCATGAAGCACAAATTGGCGGTCTCTTCCTTTTCTTCCTCGGAGGATGATGTGTCACTATCATCCCATGTTGCCTTTAATGCCTTCTTCTTCTCCTTTCCAAAATACTTCTTTTGTTGAGGGCATTTGGAACGAACGTGTCCCGGTCTCTTGCAATCATAGCATATGATTGGGTCTCTTTCTTTTTCCTTTTCTTTTTCCCAATCATTTCTCCCTCCAAATTTCTTTCTTGGGAAAGGTTTCTTTCTTCTCATGAATTTCTTAAATTTTCTTACTATCAAGCCCAAGTCCTCATCTTGGCTTTCTTCTTCACTCTCACTACTCTCTTCTTCACACACACTTGAAGTAGCTTTGAGTGCGATTGTCCTTTTCTTCGGCAACTCTTCTTCATGTTGCTTCATTGTGAGCTCATGCGTCATCAATGAGCCCAGTAGTTGTTCTAATTCCAAAGTGTTGAGGTCTTTGGCTTCTACGATCGCCGTGACCTTTGCTTTCCATGCTTTCGGCAAAGACCTGAGAATTTTACTCACAAGTTCCGGGTTAGTATAAGATTTACCCAAACTCTTTAGACCATTAATTATATCGGTAAAGCGAGTAAACATGCATGTGATGGTTTCATTAGGTTCCATCTTAAACAATTCATATTTGTGAACTAGAATGTTCACTTTGGACTCTTTGACTTGATTTGTACCCTCATGGGTAACTTCAAGCCTATCCCATATTTCCTTGGCGGAACTACATGTAGAGACTCTATTGAACTCATTTACATCTAAAGAACAAAATAGTGAGTTCATGGCTCTAGAATTGAGTTGAGCCATCCTATCATCATTCTCATCCCAATCCTCCTCAGGTTTGGGAACTCGAATGCCATTAACCACATGTGATGGTTCTTGTGGTCCCTTGACTATAACCCTCCACAAGGCATAGTCTTGTGCTTGAATGAAGATTTTCATTCTAGTCTTCCAATAGGTATAATTTGTCCCATTGAAGAGTGGAGGTCTATTGGTTGCTTGCCCCTCGGCAGGAACATTGTTAAAAGGTGTTCCCATCTAGATCTTTGGCTAAGACGGTTAGGTCTTTCAAGAAATACACAGAGCACCAGCTCTGATACCACTTGTTGCCCAGAGATGGTCACCCAAGAGGGGGGTGAATTGGGTATTTTAAAACTCTTCGGCTAATTAAAATTAAAACACACAAATATATGAAATAAGGTAATGATAATGGGATGAGAAGAGACAATCACAAACACACAGTTTTATAGTGGTTCGGAGCTTCCACCGCTCCTACATCCACTCCCCAAAGCGCCTTTGGGTATTTCCACTATAATCCAAGATTACAGTACGGTAGTTTTGCGAGTTTACTACCCAACTCGTTGTTTTACACCGGGCTCACAACAAACCCTAAACCCCCAATTTCTCTTAGGCTTGGGACGCCTTTCCCTTATTCCAAGTCCCTTGACTTGAACAAGCACTACAATCAAAGAGTTTACAAAAGAGAATAAAAGCTCTAAAAAGCAAATATATCAATTATGAACAATTTAACCTGGAAGAATCTTTTTGCCGTTGGAAGCGTGGGAGATGTTGATTCTTCCGATGTGGAGTGCGTAGGATCGAGTGTGAGCTTTGAATCCCGAGCGCACGAGAGCGGTTGAGCTTGAAATCACAAGAGAACCTTGAATGCACTTGATTTCTACACTTTAATGCTCTCACTCTCTTGAACTTTTCTCTCTTGAATGATTTTGCTTTTGGGTTGGTGAAGAGTTGTTGAGAACCACTTAAGAGGTCCCTTTTATAGCCCAAAAAGCAAATATAGCCGTTAGAAACAAAAAAAGAAGGATTTGAAATTCAAACCGAACCTAAAAAGCTGTCAGTCGCGTCCCAGGCGCTCCGGGGACGTCTCTGCTACAGCGAGAGACGTCTCGCCTACAGGATTTTTACTTTTTACTTTATCTGGGGTCGACTCGGCACTTTACGGGGACGTCTCGGCTTGTCTGCACTTTTTGAGTGGGGACGACTCCGCTTGTTTGGGGACGACTCCGCTTCTTTATCTTTGAAAAATATGTCCTCTGGAATTCCCTGAGAGAGTTGACTCCGCTCTTTCAGGGGACGTCTCGGCTTGTCTGCACTTTATGCATGGGGACGTCTCCGCTATCTCAGGGTCGACTCCGCTTCCTTATCACCTCAGAAACCATTCTCTGGAAAACCCTGAGAGAGCCGTCTCCGCCATCTTGGGGACGACTCGGGAAGTCTCCTTTTTGCTTGCGGGGACGACTCCGCGTACAGCGGGGACGTCTCGCGCATATCCCTTGAAAAACGTCTTTCTGCCGCCACTGAGAGAGTCGACTCCGCTACTGAGAGAGTCGACTCCGCTAACGCGGGGATGACTCGGCAGGTGTCGGGGACGTCTCCAAGTGTGCCAGTTCTTCCTGTTTGTGTCAGAGACGTCTCTGAAACTATCAGGAGACGTCTCGGCTGTCCCTGAACTTTTTCTTTAGCTCAAAATATTCTTCAATAAATTCATAAAAATTATGGGAACTTGCCTAGACATTTCTTAACAATATTCTAAGTAAAACACATGAATTTCTCAATTGAATTGTTAAGATATAATGGAATTTTACTCTAGTGTTTTGTATTCATCAAAATCCATTAGGAGGTCAACACAATAAGGTTTAATTAGTTACTCACAAAGTTCTTAATTGCAATAATTACTTAAAACCCAATTCACCCCCCCTCTTGGGTTGTCTTTTTGGGCAACAAGTGGTATCAGAGCAGGAACTCTTCTATCAAAAGAGTAAAAGATCAAAATGACGACCCCATTTGGATCTTCTCATATTGAGGGGCAATCCACCCATAGACCTCCATTCTTTAATGGAACCGACTACTCCTATTGGAAGGCTAGGATGAGGATATTTATCCAAGCTCAAGTGTGGAGTGATTGATTATAACCCTATTTGATTTTGATGAGCTCAAAGCATTTGAGTATATCTTATGTTGTACTAATGAATTCAATCTAGTGTTTCAGTCAAATACTTGTAAATTTATGGTTAAGTGTCTCTAGATTTGGTTCAATACATTTTGGATAAGTAAAGAACTCAATTTGAACCAAAGTCTGAGACTCGAGTCGACTCCGGGAGATTACGAGT
Organism: Phoenix dactylifera; assembly: GCF_009389715.1. Lineage (NCBI taxonomy): Eukaryota > Viridiplantae > Streptophyta > Magnoliopsida > Arecales > Arecaceae > Phoenix > Phoenix dactylifera. The sequence continues at coordinate 214,239 of NW_024068089.1, read as the reverse complement.
CGACTCCAAGCGTATCAGAAGCACTGGCACAGGCTCGAGTCGACTCCTGTATATTACGAGTCGACTCCGACTGAGAACAGACAGACGGACAGAAAGATCCATCTCAGAACCTGTCAACGAGTCGACTCCTGAAGAGCGCGAGTCGACTCTAGGGTAGTACGAGTCGACTCCAGGGAGTTACAGATAGAAAGACAGAGAAGTTATTTTGGACACTGAGAGCCGAGTCGACTCCCGCAAAGTCCGAGTCGACTCCAACACAGCGCGACTGTTGCCCAGTGGATACAACCCAAGAGGGGGGGTGAATTGGGTCTTTTAAAACTTTTAGGCTACTTCTAACACTTTTCAATTAATTATGCTAAGTTGTATAGATGCACAGTGGAATTTAAACTTAGCAACAGTTTGATTTATTGAGTGAGACTTGATTAAGTAAATTGAATATGCTTGCAACTAAAGGATGCGCGGATAAGAGTTAAGCAAGCAATTTATCTAAGTAAGTAAGTGAGCAAGTTAGACAATGACAAAAAGCATCACAAACACAACAAACATATAGTGGTTCAGTGCACCCCAGCACCTACATCCACTCCCCAAGACCTCTTGGGAATTTCACTATAATCCTCCAGATTACAGTCCGGTAGTTTTGCGAGTGCACTACCCAACTCGTTGTTTTACACCGGGCTAACAACGAACCCTACAATCCGGTAGTTTTTCGAGTGAACTACCCAACTCGTTGTTTTACCCCGGGCTAACAACAAACCCTACAATCCCCCAATTTTAACTTAGGCTTGGGACGCCTATCCCTTGTTCCAAGTCCCTTGACTGAAACAAGCTCAATATTCAAACGTTTTACAAAAGAAAGCTCTTAAGAAGCAAATATAACAATGAGAAACAATAAAATCGAAAGAACCCTTTTTGCCGTTGGAAGCGTGGATTATGGTGGTTCTTCTGATGTGGATCACGTTGGCTTGAATGCGAGCTTTGATTGCCAAGTGGGAGTGAGTAGATGAGCTCGAAATCAGATGGGAAAGCTTGAATGCACTTGATTTCTCCTCTTGAAAGCTCTAACTCCCTTGAACCTCTTTTTCTTTCTTCTCTCTTGAATGATTTTGTGTTGGGTTGGTGAGAAGTTGTTGAGAAGCACTTAAGAGGTCCCTTTTATAGCCCAAAAAGCAAATATAGCCGTTAGACACAAAGATATGACCGTTTGAAATTCAAATCTACCTGAAAAAGTTGTCAGTCGCGTCCCAGGCGCTCCGGGGACGTCTCCGCGCTTTTCGAGGACGTCTCCGCTTGTTTGCGCTTTTTGCATGGGGACGACTCCGCTGCTTCGGGGACGACTCCGCGCTCCGGGGACGTCTCCGTGCTTTACGGGGACGTCTCCGCTTGTTTGCGCTTTTTGCATGGGGACGACTCCGCTGCTTCGGGGATGACTCCGCCATTATATCTCCGAAAAACAAGTCTTCTGGAATTCTCTGAGAGAGTCGACTCCGCTTTTTCAGGGGACGTCTCCGGACGTGCCAGTTCTTCCTGTTTGTGCCAGAGACGTCTCTGAGACCATCAGGAGACGTCTCGGCTGTCCCTGATCTGTTTCCTTCATCTCAAAAATTCTTCAATAAATCCATAAAAATTATGGGAACTTGCCTAGACATTTCTTAACAATATTCTTAATAAAACACATAAAATTCTCAATTAAATTGTTAAGATAAATGGTATTATACTCTAGTGTTTTGTATTCATCAAAATCCATTAGGGGATCAACAATCTCCCCCTTTTTGATGATGACAAAATACTGAGTATATGCAAAATTCGAAATTTAAACATATACACAGTATTTGATCAGATATACAAGTCTAATGTTTTGATTAGAGCTAGATACAATGTGCATAATTCAAAATAGTCAATTTTCAGTTCTATCCTTATGCATAAAATTGATCTTAATAGCTCTTGAGCAATTTTAGCATATCAACTGAATTTGAATCAAGTTAAAATGAAATATTGATGCTAAAGATAATTGAAGGCTAAGTTCTTTTTGACTCCCCCTTTCTTTTCCAGAAGGGCAATTATCTTAAAGCCAATATTCTTCAATTTTATCTTTTCTAATTCAACTTTGGAGTATGAATTTCGTATTTTGCATTCCATATTGGTTCTACTCCCCCTTTTTGACAAAACTTGGAGTAAATGCAACACATAAAGCATTATGAGCATATACTCAGATATTTCTCCCCCTTTTTGACAACATCAAAAAGATAGTGAAACATTAAGCATAAAGATAAGAATGCTCAAGGCAATAATGTTAGAAAAATATAAATGAGCATAGATCAGAGCCATTTCGGATAATTTCAGAGCAAATTATGATGAGAGCACATCTAATGTGATTCCAAGGATAGTTTTCAACTCAAGTGTAGATAGAATCTTTCTTAAGTTAATTCAAGAAGTACCACAAATGATATTCAAGGAAAGCACGAATGGAAATCTAACCTCTCTTCAATAATAAGTATGAAAGCTTGTTCATTTAAGATCTTTTGCCCAATATATTAAGTATTTTATCAACATGAGAGCAATTTAACTCATTTTCAGAGTATAAGAGCAGTATATTAAGTATGATTGCAAAGTTCTTTTATGGTGTAAAAATATTGTGGCATAAATGCCAAAAACATGAATTCATGCAGTTTATGATATATCTTAGAGCATACATAAAATTCAAAGTTTTGAAGGTTCTTATAAAGACTTTAATCCTTTAAAAAGGAAACACATTTTGGTACATATAATAATGAATTGGCATAAAAATTGAAGTTCTAGAGACAAGCCAATAAGAACTCATCAGTAAATTCCAAAAATTGGTTTTCTAAGAGATACTCAAGGAAATTCAACACATTATTCTCCCCCTTTTTCATTAAGTTAGAGGCTCTTAAGATCAACTGTTTGAATTGCAATTTGGTTCATGATTTATGCATAAGATATATTAACCAAATAATAAGCCTCAAGGTGTATCATAAAGATTTTCAGATTTAAATTTCAGATGATACATATTGGAGAGCATTAGGATCACTTTTTATTTAGTATGCTTTCTCTCTCCTTTAGTTATAGATTTATGCGATTAAGTTCCATAAGATCTCTCCTTCTGAGATTTTCTTTCTCCCCCTCAATTGATCATTCCATTTGAGAGTTTAAAATTTGAAGATAATGTTCAATAAAATTGTCAATCTCAAAAAAAATATATTTTCTATAAGTTTCAGCTTATTTTCATAAGACTCAATGTTTGAGATAAGACAACCTTTATAGAACTCATCACAAGGTATAAACTTATTATATAATTAAAGCAAGTCTTGCAATATAAGGAGGTTCATCAAAATCAATCCATAAAAATCAAGGTATGAGATACTGAATATCTAAGGCTCCCCCTCAAAAGATGCATTCTTCTTTAATCATTCTTTTCTATGATATCGAGAATGTTGAGTAATCTAGTATTATTCAAAATTTGTAGCAATTACTCTTTCTAATCCTTCAAGAACAAGTTATGCTTTCTCTTAATCTTAGAGAAAACGTATAGAAATATTAATCAGAAAATGATTCATTTGAAGCTCAGTTTCTTTCAAAAGCATTTACATTTTTTTTCTTTTAGAATCGTTTGAGTGAGCTGAAATATTTCTAGCTTTAAGATCATTCACTCTATATATATTCTGATGGAAGTCTTTAAGAATATAGGAGAGAAAAACATATAGATTACCATTGAGGTATATATATTTATAGAGCTCAAATTCTTAATCATAGTTTTTCAGCAATGTATACATGAAGCATAATAAATCTTTTAATATCAAAATAAAATCATATATTTAGAAATTTTTTTTTTTTTTTTGCAATCAAGATCATCGAAAGACACATCATTTGGACCAATATTAGTACACTTTAAAGATAAGAAATGATATGTTTCAGATGCGTATCGGGGCAAACAATCAAGGCATTAGAATTTCTCTATTTTTCTTAAACTGTAGTTTTTTATCTATAAATCATATTGAGTTTAAGCTTTTATACAAAATCAGATTCTGAATTTCATAAAGATTTTCAATAGAGGCTTTCAAAATCATAATTTGAGATATGTATCTTCCACATTGTAGCTCATCTTAAATTATTACTATTGAAAACACATATTTCAAACATATAAGAGCATATTCAGAATATTTGTATTTATGTTGAGTTTTGGTATGAATTAGAACATTATATACCAAGGTTAGGCAAGTTGAAAGATAAAACAAAATCAATTCATTTTGCCTAATTAGAGATATACTTCTCTTCTCCTTTTTACAAATTTATTCAACTTTCAGATTTCAAAGATGATTGTGAACGACAAATTTAAAATTTCTTTTCAATAATACCATAAAATAACTTCATATAGTATTTCAAATATTCAATCAAATTATCCAAGCATGGAGCATTACAAAATATTGAGAACTCATAATTCAAGACATCATGCCACATGCAAAATATATTATGTGTTAAGTCATGCATTAAAATAATAAGAAAAAGAATGTCAAGGATCAAAATCAATTCTTTTCAAATAAACTCCCCCTATTTAAATATAATTTTGCACTGATTTCATCCTTGAAATGTGTTTTCAAGTGATTAAAGCTTGACTTGATTCTTCTTATATACTTTCATTTACTTTGTTATTCATTTTTACTTTCTTATGCTCTATACTCTATTTGCTCCCTATCCGGTGGAGTTGGAAGGGGCACGAGGTACTACCACTAGCCTCCCTCTTGTGCCGTCCCTAATATGCCCTACACCGAATAGTTGGGTCAAATAGTGCCGGGTACTACCACTAGCCTCCCCATTGGCACCATCCCTATGATGAGCAATATAGAAAGGTTAAAATATTTACTTTAAACTCTCCCTCTATTTAAGTATAATTCATCACGGATTTTATCCTTCCAAAAGAATGCTCACACAAGTCTTACAAATGTGGTGAATATATTACGCTTGTTTTGCTTTTTCTTAAGATTGGAGTATTTGCCTTTACTTAGATTTTACTTTTCTTGAATAATATCCATTATCTCTCTTTTATCTCTCTTTCTTTTTGTTATTCTCAAGTAATTTTCTTGAAAGAGCAGAATAAAGAAATAATCAAATGTATCATATAGAGGTATATCATGCAAACACATTTTCATTATGCTCAAGAATTCATAGCTTCTCACAAGTCATTTTAAATCAAAATTCTAAGTATAAACTTGTGTAGTTCATGGTTATGACATAGGTAAAGATATATTTTAGTTTGGGCAAACCATGAAACAATTTCTAAAAGCACAAGTCAATCAATACATATATAGACATGATATCAAGAAATTAATAATTAAAGACTTTAATCATGCCATAGTAAGATTTAAGTTAATGACTTTGCTCAGCTAATTTATGAGAGAGGTATCTAAAATTACCGAATCATTCTGCATTCTTCAAGTCAAATACCTACTAGATTTCTTATGTGTAACCTTTTGGCTAAAGAAAGTTCTCTCTCTTGTTTGCATGTGAATGTTTATTGTACCTTTTATGGAGGTGTCCTTCAAGTTGAAATCTCCCATTTTCTTGCTCAAGGATCTTGCAAACTCCTTTTCTTTCTTGAAAGAAAGTCATTAGTTTCTTCAAGATACAAAACATTCATCTACCATATTTTTAACTAGATGACTCAATACAAGATATGACACTAGTTGAATGTTGAGTCACTTTACTCAAGAGATTGCCTAAGTATAAGCAAGCACATATCACTTGAACTAAAGAGATAGTTTCATTAACCAAGATGGTTCAAGGACAAGCATGTGAGGCAATATGAAGATTTATCAAGGTCAAACCAATTTCTTATTTTCAAAATCAATTTAGTTTAGATTTTATTTGCTTAAGATAATTATCAATAAGACACGCTAGCTAAGTTTTAATCAACTTATCTTAAACAGTTGTTTCTATCAAAATTCAGATTATAATTTATTTGTTATCAATAAATTATGATTCATTAGAGTTAGATTGAAATCTTGCTCATAATGAGCATACAATCTGGTCTACTAGCTGTATGATAAAATAAGTATTCTATCATGCTTCAATACAGCTTTAAAAACAATAGATCTACCTTGCTCATTCTTTTCAAATTCTACAAGATGAGGTCATAGAATACCTTCTTCATGCCAATCTTCTATAAGAGTTTTCTTGTGGACTAACTTTGGTCAATGAAGATCCTCTTTCTTGTTTCTCTTAATTTGGAGTTTGAGAGAATATGTTAATTCATTCATCATACATTTTTCAAACTCACCTTGCATGAGCTTAGTAAAATCTTCATATAAATCCTCGTTTGTAGAACCAAAAAGTGATATCATCAATGTATACTTTGAGCAAATAAGATATCACAAATTCTTCTTTTTGATGCATAGATTTATCACTATTACTTTCTATCAAAAAGTTACTCAAACTTTTATATCATGCTTTTGATGCTTGTTCCAAATCATATATTGCTTTATCATATTTGTAATGAGTGTTTTCAAATATGGTAGTTATTTAACATATATCTTCTTTAATAAAATAAGCACCTAGGAGTGCATTCTACACATTCATTTGATAGAATATAAAGCTCATAAAGCAAGCAAATGATAATGGTGATCTTTACTTCTAATCATGCAAGAATTTCATCAAGATCTATTTCATCTTTTCTTAATTTAGTCTTTTAGTAATCATCAATTTTACTTCATTAAGTGTATTTCTGAAAAACTCAATTTGGTTCTAATTATTAACAAGTTTTCAGATTGTTATATGTAAAAGATTAACCATATACATGTATAATTTAATTTTAGTATCTTGATAATAAATCATTAGTCTCATAAAGAATAAAATGAGTTGATATTTCTACAATTCGAATCTTTTCATTGAATGTTCTATATGCATTGCTTGATGAATGATATCCAAAGATAGAAATATCTTTACCAGATTTGGCATTATTTTCAAAAGAACATATCAAGCATAACGTGTATGACTGAAAAATATGAAAGATATGCAATGGTTCATTTTCCATTTTTCAGAAGATCAAAAGGAGTTTTCATAAAAAAAATAGATCTAATAGAAATCATATGTATGACAAGCAGTGATGATAGCTTTTAAAAATTATTTAAGTAGATGACTATTATACACAATTGTCTTTTTCATTTCTTCAAGAATTCTATTAACCCTATTTTACTTAAGGTGTCCTTGATGCTGAAATAATTAATTTCTGTATAAACTTTATCAGGATTTTGGTTTTCAACACTGTGCCATGATACCTTCACAGTTTGGAAACCTTTATCATTTGAAACACTTTTACAAGATTTAGCAAATACAGAAAATATTTCAATTTTATTTGCCAAGAACAAATCCAATGTAAGCTTTTGAAAACTTAGTGATGGAAACAACATCTTTAGATTTAGAAATTGATTCTTGTTTGTTTCCTTAGTTAACATGCATAACAAACTTTGACCTTTCAGAAGATAATCTAAGTAAGGCAATGGCAATGTCTTTTGAGATTAAGTACATACTAGCATGAGTTGATTTTATATGCCAAAGATGGTTTCTTTAATCTTGGTATTTGTTGCTGGTGGTCCAAACCGAGAACGATTGGCACAGCGGTGTGAACGGGATTCCGTCTGAGTTGCCTTGGTTGGTGTTGATTGCGCTCCACCTTCCACCGGGAAACCTGCAAGCAAGCCTCGCACCACCACTGGGGTAGTGGGGGCCCTCCGACGATCAAGTCAGAGGAGATTGGAGGAGAAGAAGAGATAATAGTAGCAAGTAGGAGAATGCTCTGGAAGTTCTTGCTTACCCCCCCTTCTCCCCCCAGCCGCATATATACCAGGCTGGGGGGTCCTTCTGGGGGGTTGGTCATCGTGTGGCACGATGGAGTTGCCACTGACATGGCCGTTACAGGGCGTCGTGGGGCAGCGCTGGGTACGGCCATGACAGGGCGTAGTGGAGCTCCGCTTTGTACGGCTGTTACAGGAGATCGTGGAGCAGCGCCGGATACGACCGTTGCAGGGAGTAGTGGAGCAGAGGGTCGCGGCGTGCTCCAGGGGAACAGCCTGTCGTTGTCGAGAGATTGCCGACTCGGGGTCGGATTGCTGGATCAAGGAGCAGCCGACTCGGGGTCGGGCTGCGAGGCCGAAGATATCCGACTCGGGGTCGGACTGCTGGATCAAGGGGCAGCCGACTCGGGGTCGGGCTGCGAGGCCGAAGATATCCGACTCGGGGTCGAACTGCTGGATCAAGGGGCAGCCGACTCGGGGTCGGGCTGCGAGGCCGAAGATATCCGACTCGGGGTCGGGTTACTGGATCAAGGGGCAGCTGTAGTCTTCTAGGGCGCGCGTGCCGGTCACGTGGGGCATGGTGGCTGAGTTCCCCCGTAACAGTAGCCCCCCACTTCCGAGCCTGGAACCAGAAGGGGAACGGGTGAAGGAAGTGATGCTTCGAGATTGTCGCCATCCCTCGGAGAGGCGCGCGCGCTTCGAGCTCCCCGCCTTCTTTATGGCGTATGGCGGTTGTTGCTGACCTGGCAGTCTGAGGATTTCGGCGGACATCCTTCCTTAATGGCGTCGATTCGCCTTTGGGGCGCGAGCGACCCTTCGGCAGCCAGGCGTCCGAGGGTTAGGCCTCAGAAAATCCTTCCGGCGCTAAGCCAGGCATCCGAGGGTTAGGCCTCAGGAAATTCTTCCGGCGCTAAGCCAGGCATCCGAGGGTTAGGCCTCAGAAAATTCTTCCGGCACTAAGCCAGGCATCCGAGGGTTAGGCCTCAGGAAATTCTTCCGGCGCTAAGCCAGGCATCCGAGGGTTAGGCCTCAGGAAATTCTTCCGGCGCTAAGCCAGGCATCCGAGGGTTAGGCCTCAGGAAATTCTTCCGGCACTAAGCCAGGCATCCGAGGGTTAGGCCTCAGGAAATTGTTCCGGCGCTAAGCCAGGCATCCGAGGGTTAGGCCTCAGGAAATTGTTCCGGCGCTAAGCCAGGCATCCGAGGGTTAGGCCTCAGGAAATTCTTCCGGCGCTAAGCCAGGCATCCGAGGGTTAGGCCTCAGGAAATTCTTCCGGCGCTAAGCCAGGCATCCGAGGGTTAGGCCTCAGAAAATTCTTCCGGCGCTAAGCCAGGCATCCGAGGGTTAGGCCTCAGGAAATTCTTCCGGCGCTAAGCCAGGCATCCGAGGGTTAGGCCTCAGGAAATTCTTCCGGCACTAAGCCAGGCATCCGAGGGTTAGGCCTCAGGAAATTCTTCCGGCGCTAAGCCAGGCATCCGAGGGTTAGGCCTCAGGAAATTCTTCCGGCGCTAAGCCAGGCATCCGAGGGTTAGGCCTCAGGAAATTCTTTCGGCACTAAGCCAGGCATCCGAGGGTTAGGCCTCAGGAAATTCTTCCGGCGCTAAGCCAGGCATCCGAGGGTTAGGCCTCAGGAAATTCCGCTCGTTGGTCGGCCAAGGCTGGCGCAAGCCGAGGCGACCGGTCGGGGCTTCAGGCTAGTCTGCTCCCGGGATGATCATCGGGTTAGCCTGGCATCCGAGGGCCGAGCCTCGGGAGATTCCGCTCGTTGGTCGGCCAAGGCTGGCGCAAGCCGAGGCGACCGGTCGGGGCTTCAGGCTAGTCTGCTTCCGGGATGATCATCGGGTTAGCCTGGCATCCGAGGGCCGAGCCTCGGGAAATTCCGCTCGTTGGTCGGCCAAGGCTGGCGCAAGCCGAGGCGACCGGTCGGGGCTTCAGGCTAGTCTGCTCCCGGGATGACCATCGGGTTAGCCTGGCATCTGAGGGTTGTCAGGCCTCAGGAAACTCCGCTCGTTGGTCGGCCAAGGCTGGCGCAAGCCGAGGCGACCGGTCGGGGCTTCAGGCTAGTCTGCTCCCGGGATGATCATCGGGTTAGCCTGGCATCCGAGGGCCGAGCCTCGGGAAATTCCGCTCGTTGGTCGGCCAAGGCTGGCGCAAGCCGAGGCGACCGGTCGGGGCTTCAGGCTAGTCTGCTCCCGGGATGATCATCGGGTTAGCCTGGCATCCGAGGGCCGAGCCTCGGAAAATTCCGCTCGTTGGTCGGCCAAGGCTGGCGCAAGCCGAGGCGACCGGTCGGGGCTTCAGGCTAGTCTGCTCCCGGGATGATCATCGGGTTAGCCTAGCATCCGAGGGCCGAGCCTCGGAAAATTCCGCTCGTTGGTCGGCCAAGGCTGGCGCAAGCCGAGGCGACCGGTCGGGGCTTCAGGCTAGTCTGCTCCCGGGATGACCATCGGGTTAGCCTGGCATCTGAGGGTTGTCAGGCCTCAGAAAACTCCGCTCGTTGGTCGGCCAAGGCTGGCGCAAGCCGAGGCGACCGGTCGGGGCTTCAGGCTAGTCTGCTCCCGGGATGATCATCGGGTTAGCCTGGCATCCGAGGGCCGAGCCTCGGGAAATTCCGCTCGTTGGTCGGCCAAGGCTGGCGCAAGCCGAGGCGACCGGTCAGGGCTTCAGGCTAGTCTGCTCCCGGGATGATCATCGGGTTAGCCTGGCATCCGAGGGCCGAGCCTCGGGAAATTCTGCTCGTTGGTCGGCCAAGGCTGGTGCAAGCCGAGGCGACCGGTCGGGGCTTCAGGCTAGTCTGCTCCCGGGATGACCATCGGGTTAGCCTGGCATCCGAGGGCCGAGCCTCGGGAAATTCCGCTCGTTGGTCGGCCAAGGCTGGCGCAAGCCGAGGCGACCGGTCGGGGCTTCAGGCTAGTCTGCTCCCGGGATGATCATCGGGTTAGCCTGGCATCCGAGGGCCGAGCCTCGGGAAATTCCGCTCGTTGGTCGGCCAAGGCTGGCGCAAGCCGAGGCGACCGGTCGGGGCTTCAGGCTAGTCTGCTCCCAGGATGATCATCGGGTTAGCCTGGCATCCGAGGGCCGAGCCTCGAGAAATTCCGCTCGTTGGTCGGCCAAGGCTGGCGCAAGCCGAGGCGACCGGTCGGGGCTTCAGGCTAGTCTGCTCCCGGGATGATCATCGGGTTAGCCTGGCATCCGAGGGCCGAGCCTCGGGAAATTTCGCTCGCTGGTCGTGCGCCTGTCGCTTGCCGCCCGACGGGATTTCTCCGTGGCCAGCTGCGATCGTGTTTCTCCTCCTCTTCAAGCGTCGCCTGGGGAACACCAGATGGGCATTAAATGCTAATTAAGGGGTTACCTGGGAAATCGGATCGCCAGTTGCTGCTTGCGAGGAGTGTCAGTTAAGCGGCCGCGATACGCGCGTTCTTCGAGGCGGATGCGGCCTGGGGCGCGAGCGGAGATACGTGGACCTAGGGGTACAGGCCACCCGGAGTGTCCTGCACAAAGAATGCGATTAAAGAGAATGACGCTTAGGAAATCGCGGGAAGATACGCCTCGAGAGCCGGATCGGCTCCGGATTCAATGCGCCCGCATTTATTGGAGCCACCCGCATCGGAACGACCGGGAGGCCGCAGTTTGACTATAAATATAGGTGCAGGTGCGATGGAGCCTGCCAAGCCGGAGCTGTTCAGGCTGCCATGGATCGTGGGCCTCCTCTCCGGCGCATGGTTGAGAGACCCCTACCGAAGGAACGGGAGGCGCGCCCTTCGCGACTTCCGCCAACTAGCCGTTTCATCTGGGATCAACAAGGAGGTTCTCCCCGGCGGAACTCCGCTCTAGGCGTTTCATCCGGGATCACGTCTCCCCTCCTTGAAGTTCGGCCTCCCGATTGAGCTCCGCACCAGGCGCCTGATCCGGGACCGCACCTCCATATGCTCTTCTCCCTTGTATTCCTTCTCTCCCCTAACACTGGGGAGGACCGGAATATCCCTTGGAGGTGGCGTTCCCCTGGAGGCAGCGGGAGCTTCGTCTGCGGCGGCTCCTCGTCTTTTTCGTGAGGCGTGGATGGCGCCTCCGGTTGGAAGCAGTGTGGACTTCTCCTTCGTCCACTTCTTCTTCATCCGCGCCGGCTCTTCGTCTTTTTCGTGAGGCGCCGATGGCGCCTCCGGTTGGAAGCACCCACTTCCGGCGGGATTGCAGCCGCTTCAGATGGAGGTTTCGGGATCCCAGATCTTCAGCTCCTCGGAGTCTCCACCTCTTCTTTACTTTCTTTACACCCTAATTCCCCTCTGGGAATTCCTTGTAATCATACGAGCACGCCATTGTAACCAGAAATTATTGAAATGAAAAGTGTTATACATTTTTGAACTGTCTTTCTGGCATTGTCGTTCTACTGGTAATACATCCGCAGGTTAGCGGAATTCCAGCTCCTTGGAATTTCTCGACCATCTAGGGCCTCCAATTGGTAGGAGCCAGGTCGGTTTATCCAGCGAACCCTATACGGGCCTTCCCAATTTGGCGCTAGCTTCCCACCTTCCGCAGGTTGAGATGCTTTAGCTCGCCTTAGCACCAGATCTCCGATTCTGAAAAGCTTCGGTCGGACCTTGGAGTTGTAATATCGGGCCACCCTCCGCTGATACATCGCCATCCGAACCTGCGCCATTTCCCTCGCTTCTTCCAAGAGATCCAGGTTCCCTCGGAGTTGCTCCGAATTGGCCTCGGGTCGGTGCGCGGCCACCCGAGGTGAGGGGAGTCCGAGCTCCACGGGGACAATGGCTTCCGTGCCATAGGTTAGGCTGAAAGGCGTCTCCCCGGTAGGGGTCCGATGCGTGGTCCGATACGCCCAAAGGACATTCTCGAGTTCTTTGACCCAAGCTTGCCCCGTCCGACCGATTCGCGCTTTGATTCCTTGGAGGATTGTCCGATTTGTGACCTCGGCCTCGCCGTTGGTTTGGGGATGCGACACAGATGTGAACCGATGCTCGATCCCGAACTCCTCGCAGAAGTCATGGAAATGCTTGTTGTCGAACTGTCGGCCATTATCCGAGATGAGGACCCGAGGTACCCCAAATCGGACAATGATGTTCTTCTTCACGAACTTCCGGACTTGCGCCTCCGTGATAGTGGCCAGCGGCTCTGCCTCCACCCACTTGGCGAAGTAGTCGATTGCAACAATCAAAAATTTCCGCTGAGCTGAAGCGACGGAGAATGGTCCGAGGATATCCATTCCCCACTAGGCGAAGGGCCAGGGTGCAGTGATTGGTGCCAAGGGGACAGAAGGGACTCTCTGGACGTTGGCGTGGCGCTGGCAGGCGTCGCATTTCCGTACATGATCCTTTGAGTCCTCCAACAAGGTAGGCCAATAATAGCCTTGCCTCATGATCTTGTGCGCCAAGGACCTAGCCCCCAAGTGTGATCCGCAAACGCCTTCGTGGACTTCGCCGAGGACGTAGGCCGCTTCCGAGGGGCGGAGGCACTTTAAGAGGGGGGCGGTGAACGAGGTCCGATACAGCCTCCCTTCATAGAGTACGTAGTGGGCGGACTTCATAACAAGTCGCCGAGCTTGATCTTCGTCTTCAGGGAGGATCCCTTCGGCGAGGTAGGCGACAAGCGGGTCCATCCAAGACGGCTCCGGATCAATCGCCATCACCGCTCCAGCCTCGCCGATGCTCGGGGTATCCAGGGTCTCCAGGTAGATCGTCCTCGACAAGTTGTGCGCGTCTGCGCTCACTAAGCGGGACAACCTGTCGGCCCTGGCATTTTCACTTCTTGGGACCTGCTGGATGTCGACACTGCCGAGATCGGGAATGAGTGCTTGCACCTTCCGGACGTAATTCTGCATGGTCGGGTTCCGGGCTTCGAACTCCCCACGGACCTGCCCGACCACCAGCTGGGAGTCGGTGAATACCTTCAGGCGCCGGATGCCGAGCTCCTTGGTGAGTTTGAGTCCCGTGACTAGGGCCTCGTACTCCGCCTCATTATTGGTCACTGGAAATCCGAACCTCAAGGCATACTCGGCTATCACTCCATCAGGGCTGGTGAGGACCAGCCCGCCCCCTCCACCTTCGGGGTTCGACGACCCATCGATGTGAAGCGTCCAAATCGGGAGGTCGAGGCTGGGTGTTTCCGGCGACCTAGGTTCCGCCTCCTGCACCGTGCACTCAGCGAGGAAATCCGCGAGCGCCTGGGCCTTGATGGCGGGTCGGGGCTGGTAGCAGATGTCGAACTCACCAAGTTCTACTGCCCACTTCACCAGCCGTCCCGCATTCTCAGGATTGCTGAGGATCTGCCGCAGCGGTTGATCGGTCAAGAGGGTGACAGAATGGGCCTGGAAATAGGGGCGAAGCCTCCTGGTCGCGGTCAGCAGCGCGAAGGCGATCTTTTCAGCCTTCGTATACCGCGTCTCGGCATCCCGTAGGACCCGGCTGATGTAGTACACAGGCTTCTGGAGCTTCGCCTCTTCCCGAACCAGTACCGCACTGACTGCGGTTGGGGAGACCGCCAGATAGAGGTAGAGCATCTCCCCTTCTTGCGGCTTGGACAGCAGGGGAGGAGACGCCAAGTATTCCTTGAGCTGCGGACCCGGACGCCAAGTATGTAGTCGAGATTGGTGCCGACCCGGACCGTCCGGTCCGGGCGACCTTCCTCGAGGGGAACTTCGATCACACCTTCGGCCGGCTCCCCGTGCCGCAAGGCCACCTCGTCTCTGGCGTCGAGGGACTCGACGCTTAAGGCTTCTACGGGCTTCTTCCCTTTGAGAGTTGCTAGGAAACATTGCCTTGCGGTCGGTTGGTCACCTCGGACCTCTCCAATCCCGGCCGCCGTGGGGAACCGCATGAGCAAGTGGTACGTAGAGACCACTGCGCGAAGGGCGTTCAGTCCGGGTCGTCCGAGGATAGCGTTGTAGGCCGAGGGAACACGGACGACCAAGAACCTGAGCCGCACCGTGGCTTCTGCGGGTGCAACGCCCGCAGTCACAGGCAGCTCAACGACACCTTCGGCCGAGATAGCGTCACCAGTGAATCCTATGAGGGGGGTGGATGTTTTGTGCAACAATTGTCTGGACAAGCTCATCTTTTGGAAGGCCTCGTAAAACAAAATATCAGCTGAGCTTCCACTATCCACAAGAACACGCCTTACATCATAGTTTGCCATAGTGAGGGAGATCACCATGGCGTCATCGTGGGGGGTCTGAACCCCCTTTACATCTTCATCACAAAAAGTGATTACATTACCGACCCTCTGCCTCTTTGCGACGGCTGCCCCTGACGCTTCAGTCGAGCCCCCTGCGTTCCTCTCGGGCCGGGGGCAGCCCCCAGTGATAGTATGGATCACGCCCGCGACGGGTCGATTCTGCTCCCGAGGCTCCGGAGGGGCCGGGTCGGCCGGACGCGAGTCTGCGGGGGGACGTCGGTCGTTCACATATCGACCGAGACGCCCTCGGCGGATGAGAGCCTCGATCTCGTCCCGAAGCTGGAAGCAGTCTTCGGTGTCGTGGCCGTGGTCCCGGTGGTACTCACAGTACGCCCGAGAGGGCCTCCTCCCAGGGATCTTCTTCATCTGTCTCGGGACCGGGAGGTCCTCCCGCCCCTTGATTTCCATGAGGATCTGGGCCCGGGGAGTCAGGAGAGGAGTGTACCGGTTGAAACGTCGGGGCGGAGAACGAGGGCGTAGGGCGCCGTGGTTCCTCGCCGGCGACAGGCTTCTGCGCCGACGTTGAGGTGTCGGGCTCCTCCTCTGGCGTGCCTCTTTTCGCCTTTTCTTCCCGAGCTTTGGAGGGATCTCGGCGGCCTCCTTGCTCCGGTGGGCGGCCGCCTCCTCGGCGTCCGCATACTGGTTCGCCCGGGACAACAGCTCCGGGAAGCTCCGCGGCAGGCGTTTGTCCAGGGAGAAGGTGAGTCTGCCCTTTCGGAAGCCATGCTTCAGGGCTGAAAGAGCCACCTCCTGGCTCAGGTTCCGGACTTCCAGCGTAGCCTTGTTGAAGCGGGTAAGATAATCCCGCAAGCTTTCTCCCTCGTTTTGCCAGATATCAAAGAGGGAATCGGAGACCAGTCGCCGCCGGCTACTGACGGCGAAATGGGTGATGAAGAGGCGAGTAAACTGGTCGAAGGACTGGATTGAGTTAGCCTCCAAGCCGGCGAACCACGCCCTTGCCGGGCCACGGAGGGTCGCCGGGAAGGCCTTGCAGAGGAGAGGATCTGATGCTCCGTGGAGGAGCATAAGGGTCCTGAAACTCTCGACGTGATCCCGCGGGTCCGCCGCCCCGTCATAGGGCTCGATCGCCGGCATTTTAAACCCCGGCGGATTCGGGGTCCGCAGGATCCTCGAGGCAAGCGCGGCTGGGAGGAGATCTCCAAGTCGGCGAAGGGATCTTTGGAGTGGCCCTTCAGGACCTGGAGTTGTCGGTGGAGATCGTCCACCCGCCGGTCCAGGGAGCGCGACCGATGGGTGGGAGACAAGGAGCACCGAGAGGGGGACCGACTGGAGCGCGGGTTCCTTGAGGACTGGGGGGTCTGGGAACGTGCCCGGGCCCGCCTCTCGTACCCCGCGCAGCTCCGATGGGAAGGTCCCGGCAGAATGGACCGTGCTCGAGAATCTTCCTCGCGCCGGCGCTCCTCCCCATGGGAGAGGAAGGAGCGCGGGTTGAGGAGGACAGGTGAGCGCTCAGGGAGCAGCGGCTCCTGGGCCCGCTGCGGCGCCCGAGACATCACACCCTGCAGGTTCTGCACTGCCTCCGCGAGGGTGCGAACCTGCTAGGCTAACTGGTCGAACTGAGCGGCTTCGACCATCTGAATGGGGGGTGGAACGGTGGAGTGTTGCTGAGAATGTGTTGGAGACGCAGCGGCCTCCCGGCCGGAGGCGCGAGAGGCCCCGCGACCGGAGGCATTGGAAGCTCCACGACCACCTCGCCGTGCCATTACGATCGCTCTGAGATTCGGCCCTTCCTCTAGCGCCAACTGTTGCTGGTGGTCCAAACCGAGAATGATTGGCACAGCGGTGTGAACGGGATTCCGTCTGAGTTGCCTTGGTTGGTGTTGATTGCGCTCCACCTTCCACCGGGAAACCTGCAAGCAAGCCTCGCACCACCACTGGGGTAGTGGGGGCCCTCCGACGATCAAGTCAGAGGAGATTGGAGGAGAAGGAGAGATAATAGTAGCAAGTAGGAGAATGCTCTGGAAGTTCTTGCTTACCCCCCCTTCTCCCCCCAGCCGCATATATACCAGGCTGGGGGGTCCTTCTAGGGGGTTGGTCATCGTGTGGCACGATGGAGTTGCCACTGACATGGCCGTTACAGGGCGTCGTGGGGCAGCGCTGGGTACGGCCATGACAGGACGTAGTGGAGCTCCGCTTTGTACGGCTGTTACAGGAGATCGTGGAGCAGCGCCGGATACGACCGTTGCAGGGAGTAGTGGAGCAGAGGGTCGCGGCGTGCTCCAGGGGAACAGCCTGTCGTTGTCGAGAGATTGCCGACTCGGGGTCGGATTGCTGGATCAAGGGGCAGCCGACTCGGGGTCGGGCTGCGAGGCCGAAGATATCCGACTCGGGGTCGGACTGCTGGATCAAGGGGCAGCCGACTCGGGGTCGGGCTGCGAGGCCGAAGATATCCGACTCGGGGTCGGACTGCTGGATCAAGGGGCAGCCGACTCGGGGTCGGGCTGCGAGGCCGAAGATATCCGACTCGGGGTCGGGTTACTGGATCAAGGGGCAGCTGTAGTCTTCTAGGGCGCGCGTGCCGGTCACGTGGGGCATGGTGGCTGAGTTCCCCCGTAACAGTATTCATAGTGCATATATTCAAAAGCATACCAAGTACACATTATCATATCTATGATCAATAAACAGTAATGCCATGGATAAAAACTCTCAATCAAGCATATAGAGAATTCATAGAGTTATTCTTAATAAATTGATTAATCATTTAGCAACTTATCCAATAGTGAGTAAAGCATACTATAAAATGAAGTGATTTGATTATATTTCCAAAAGTATTTTTTATATCACAAAATTGATCAATACTTGCAATTCAGATTTTAATCAAATACTAAAGCAAAATAATGATGAGATGCAAGGATTACTGATTTCATTATTATTATTTTTTTATTTAAAATTACTTTTCATAAGTATATTTTAAGTTTCATTTTTGACGTGTGTCTAGAGCACCCATTTGTATGAAAGTTCTATTTGTTCCATGGGTATCTTGGTACACCTATGTCTACATCCTCATAATTTTATTTTGGGTACCCAAGCTTGCTTGGGTCCTTGAGAGTTAGGACATATGGTTCCTTTTGGAACCCAAATCTGTTTAATAGTAATAACTTTACCATTTGATTTAATTGTGTTAGAACGATGGAAAAAGTTGTTATGCCCATTCTTTTCATGTTTGAAATAAGTTATGTTATTTAATGGTTTGCTTGATGCATTGATAACCTTTTTCTCTAGAGATTTATTGTTAAGTAAAGGAGTCAAGCCAAGTTTTGATTTATCATAAGCAACATATTGGCTTTCAAACATCAATTTTAATCGTTCTGAACTTACAGTGAATTTGTTAATAAGAGATTTTGATTGGTTAATTTCTTCACTTAAGTTTTGATTTTTTTTAATTAAATTCTGATTTTTCTGAATCAATTGTTCTGAATTTAACCTTAAGCTTTCATTTTCAGAATTCAGTTTGTCATATATTTTAGCAATAGAATTTCTTTCTTTTGAGATTTCCAGATTTAGCTTTTTAAGATTTTTATTTTTGATAGCTAATTTTCTACATTCATCATACAAATCATGAAGAGCATTTAATAGTTCATCATAAGAATATTCTCCATAAAATTTATTTGGTGTAAAATTAGATTCAGATTCTACTTTATCTTCTAATGCCATAAAACATAAGTTAGTTACCTCTTGTAGTTCATTGTTGCTTCTAGCTTTCAATTTTTTGCTTGACTCTTCCTTGGTCAAGGCTTTCTTGCTTTTTATCTCTTTCTTCCTTTCTTCTTGCTTCCTCTTCTTCTTTGTCTTTAGGAAGCTTTTGAATCTTTCGGTGTTCGGAAATGGATCCTTGTTTCCATCACCGTACTCTTTATTTTTTGAACTAATCTGCCTCTGAGTCGACTCGGGCCTTGTTGGAGTCGACTCGGCTATTGTGGAGGATTCTGCAATCTCATTGTTAGTACGCAATTGAAGCACATGTGAGCTAATTTGAGATTTGTCATAAATAATTGTTAAAGTATCCCAGATTTCTTTAGCAGATAAGCATGCAGAAATCTTATGAAATATGGATTCATGGATAGCACAATATAGAAAGTTCATAGCATTAGCATTCAATTGTGCTAAGTCTTTTTCATTGACATTTTGAGAAAGTGTGTGAGGTCCATTTATAATAATATTCCACATTTTATAGTTTTGTGATTGAACAAAAATTTTCATTCTAGCTTTCCATTGAATATAGTAAGTTCCATCAAACAGTGGAGGTCTGTTTATGGAAAGTCCCTCGGCAAATAATATGTTATGTGGGGTTGTCATAATCTTTAGCTCTAGTCGGTTAAGACTATAATCAATAGAAGAGCACCTGCTCTGATACCACTTGTTGCCCAGTGGATACAACCCAAGAGGGGGGGTGAATTGGGTCTTTTAAAACTTTTAGGCTACTTCTAACATTTTTCAATTAATTATGCTAAGTTGTATAGATGCACAGTGGAATTTAAACTTAGCAACAGTTTGATTTATTGAGTGAGACTTGATTAAGTAAATTGAATATGCTTGCAACTAAAGGATGCGCAGATAAGAGTTAAGCAAGCAATTTATCTAAGTAAGTAAGTGAGCAAGTTAGACAATGACAAAAAGCATCACAAACACAACAAACATATAGTGGTTCAGTGCACCCCAGCACCTACATCCACTCCCCAAGACCTCTTGGGAATTTCACTATAATCCTCCAGATTACAGTCCGGTAGTTTTGTGAGTGCACTACCCAACTCGTTGTTTTACACCGGGCTAACAACGAACCCTACAATCCGGTAGTTTTTCGAGTGAACTACCCAACTCGTTGTTTTACCCCGGGCTAACAACGAACCCTACAATCCCCCAATTTTAACTTAGGCTTGGGACGCCTATCCCTTGTTCCAAGTCCTTTGACTGAAACAAGCTCAATATTCAAACGTTTTACAAAAGATTTGAAAGCTCTTAAGAAGCAAATATAACAATGAGAAACAATAAAATCGGAAGAACCCTTTTTGCCGTTGGAAGCGTAGATGATGGTGGTTCTTCTGATGTGGATCACGTTGGCTTGAATGCGAGCTTTGATTGCCAAGTGGGAGTGAGTAGATGAGCTCGAAATCAGATGGGAAAGCTTGAATGCACTTGATTTCTCCTCTTGAAAGCTCTAACTCCCTTGAACCTCTTTTTCTTTCTTCTCTCTTGAATGATCTTGTGTTGGGTTGGTAAGAAGTTGTTGAGAAGCACTTAAGAGGTCCCTTTTATAGCCCAAAAAGCAAATATAGCCGTTAGACACAAAGATATGACCGTTTGAAATTCAAATCTACCTGAAAAAGTTGTCAGTCGCGTCCCAGGCGCTCCGGGGACGTCTCCGCGCTTTTTAGGGACGTCTCCGCTTGTTTGCGCTTTTTGCATGGGGACGACTCCGCTGCTTCGGGGACGACTCCGCGCTCCGGGGACGTCTCCGCGCTTTACGGAGACGTCTCCGCTTGTTTGCGCTTTTTGCATGGGGACGACTCCGCTGCTTCAGGGACGACTCCGCCGTTATATCTCCGAAAAACAAGTCTTCTGGAATTCTCTGAGAGAGTCGACTCCGCTTTTTCAGGGGACGTCTCCGGACGTGCCAGTTCTTCCTGTTTGTGCCAGAGACGTCTCTGAGACCATCAGGAGACGTCTCGGCTGTCCCTGATCTGTTTTCTTCATCTCAAAAATTCTTCAATAAATCCATAAAAATTATGGGAACTTGCCTAGACATTTCTTAACAATATTCTTAATAAAACACATGAAATTCTCAATTAAATTGTTAAGATAAATGGTATTATACTCTAGTGTTTTGTATTCATCAAAATCCATTAGGGGATCAACAGCGACCCCAAAAGACAGAAGACGGTATTTTCGTCTCTGAGAGGTGAGTCGACTCCAAGACAGTTCGAGTCGACTCCAAGGCAGCGCAACCCCAAAAAGACAGAAGACTGTTTTTCGGATACTGAGAGCCGAGTCGACTCCAAAACAGTTCGAGTCGACTCCAAGACGGCACGAGTCAAAAGATAGAAGATCGGGAGTTCGGACTCTGAGCGCCGAGTCGACTCCCAGAATTTCCGAGTCGACTCGAGTGAGCAAACTTGAAAAATGCATCCCTGGATTCCTTACATCGAGTCGTCTCCAAAAGTGCCAGGTCAGCTCCGGACATTGGAGAGTCGACTCCGGGTTAAGTCGAGTCGACTCCCAGTCGAGACAGCACTTTAATTCAAATCCGGAACAGTTGCCGAGCCGACTCCAGAAAAGCATGAGTCGACTCCTGCAGCAGCCGGGTCGACTCCAGATCACGCGAGGCGACTCCGATCCCAACGAAAACATTGTCAGGATGTGCAGAATGTGTAGAACGGTTAGGAGATTGTGTCTAACGGCTAGTTTCCGTGGGGAATGGCTTAAATAGCCACAGAGAACTGTAGCAAGAAAGGAGAGTGACATTCCATTCAAAGAAAACAAGAAATCTTCATCTACCAAAGGAATTCAAAGGAAAAGAAGGAAGAGGGGCATTAACTCCATCCAACCAACTCTTTCCAGCATTAAAGAAGTCTCCTTCAGTCATCAAGTCTTCGAGACACTCAAGAGGAGACCCCGAGTTCGAGAAGCCCTCCTCTACATCTTCACAAATTTGTTTGAGGGCTCTTAACTTCTCTCTTATTTATATCGCTGAATATCTGCTTGTTTAGAAGCTTTATTTTTCTGTTTGTCTTTTGTTCAAACCATTTGTTCCTTACTTGATTCAATCAGGGGATTGAATCAAGGGTGTAAAGGTTTGTTGGTGAGCCTAGGTTGAAACCAACGTGTAAGGGTTTGATTGTGATCCCGAAAAAACAATCGGGTGGTTCTAGTCGGTGAGCCTGGGAAAACCGACCGAGTTCGTTGTGATCTTGTAAAACAACAAGTTAGGTTGTGAGCTTGTAAAACAACCGGCTGTAATCCGAGGGGTTATAGTGAATTCCCAAGTGAGACCTGGAGAGTGGACGTAGGAGCAAGGGATAGCTCCGAACCACTATAAATTCCTTGTGTTTGTGATTGCTTTGTTATCTCTTACTTTCACTTCATTCACTGCACATAGCATCTAATTAATCCACTTGTAAAAAGTATTAATTAGTTATTCACAAACCTTTTAATTGCATTAATTATTTGAAAACCCAATTCACCCCCCTCTTGGGTTGTCTATCTGGGTAACAAGTGGTATCAGAGCCGGAACTCTTTTACCCAAAGAGTAAAAGATCAAAATGACAACCCCATTTGGATCTTCTCATATTGAGGGCCAGTCCACTCATAGACCTCCATTCTTTAATGGATCCGACTGCTCATATTGGAAGGCTAGGATGAGAATATTTATCCAAGCCCAAGACTATGGATGTGGACCACCATACTAAATGGACCATACATCCCATCCATTTATGTAGAGGGTGTCACTGTACCCAAACTTGAAAAGGATTGGGATGACAATGACATAAGGAAGGCACAACTAAATGCCAAAGCAATGAATGTGCTTTATTGTGCTTTAGATAGAAATGAATTCAATAGAGTCTCTACTTGCATTTCTGCAAAAGAGATTTGGGATAGACTTGAAGTGACCCACGAGGGCACAAATCAAGTAAAAGAATCTAAAATAAATATATTAGTTCATAAGTATGAATTATTTAAGTTGGATTCTAATGAAACAATCACTTGCATGTTCACTAGATTTACTGACATTGTCAATGGCCTAAAAAGCCTTGGCAAAAATTATACTAACAGTGAACTTGTCAGGAAGACTCTTCGTTGTCTACCAAGGTCATGGGAAGCCAAGGTAACGGCAATCCAAGAAGCCAAGGACTTAAACAAGCTGCCACTCGAGGAGCTACTTGGATCCCTCATGACGCAAGAGCTAACAATGAGACAACACAATGAAGAAGAGTCCTCTCACAAGAAAAAGGTAATAGCCCTAAAATCTGTTTCTACTAACAAAGATTTATCTTGCAGCAGTAGCAGTGAAGAGGAAGACAATGAGGGAGATGATGATGAGGCTCTTCTTGTAAGAAAATTCCGTAGATTCATCAACCGGAAGAAATCCTTTCATCAAAGGAGAGGCCCCTCAAGTTCCTATCACAAGGATAAAGGTAAGGAAAGGAAAAATGAGGGGATCGGATGTTATGAGTGTAAGAAGCCAGGGCATTTCAGAGCGGATTGTCCTTTGCTGAAGAAGGGGAGCAAGTACAAGAAAAAGAAAGTCCTCGTCTCTACCCTATCGGACTCCGATACATCATCATCATCATCGGATGAGGAACAAGAAGAAAAGGCCAACCTATGTTTTATGGCTAACGACAATGAGGTAACATCCGAAACACATTTAGACTTTACCTTCGATGAATTATATGATGCTTTCAATGAATTAATGAACGAGTATAAGACAATAAACCTTAAGAACAAAGAATTGAGACTAACTAACCAAACTCACCTCCGTAAGTACGATACATTAGTTAAGGATAAAGATGTTATCATTAAAGAAAATTCAGAACTTAAAACAAGCAATCAACTGTTAATTCAAAAGACTAATGCCTTAATTAAAGATAACGAAAGACTGACCAAAGAAATATTAGAACTTAAAAATAGTAAACAAATCATAAAAGAGAGTCTCACAAAAGACCTAAATGGACTAAAAACAAAAAAACTAAAATTTGCACTAGAACTTGAAAAGTACAAGCCGTTTGTAGAAAAATTTACATATAGCTCAGAAAAATTAGAAATGATACTTAATAGTCAACGAGCTGTGTTCAATAGAGCTGGTTTAGGGTATAAACCTAAAAATAAGCAAAAGCTCCTTAGTAATTTCTTTGTTAAAGCAGGAGAAAGCAAAACTAAGAAAATAACATGTTTTTGTTGTGGAACATTAGGACATAAAGCAAATGTGTGTGATTATAGAAAAGGAAAAACTAAAAGAAAAATTAAAAGGATTTGGGTTCCAAAAGGAACCAACATTACTAACCATGAAGGATCCAAGAAAACTTGGGTACCTAAAATTGTATGATTTGCTTGTGAAGGAGTGTCTTGCAGCCAAGGTCGACAAAAATTATTGGTATTTGGATAGTGGCTACTCAAGACACATGATGGGTGACAAAGACCAATTCTTTACCCTTGAGCCTAAGAAGGGAGGTGCTGTGATATTTGGAGACAATAACCAAGGTCACATCATTGGTATAGGTAAAGTACAAATCACCCCTTCAACCTTTATTGATAATATTCGATATGTTGACGGTCTTAAGCATAATCTACTTAGCATTAGTCAATTGTGTGATAGAGGTTTTGATGTTTTGTTCAAACCATCTTTATGCATCATAACCAACTCAAATGACAACAGTTTAGTTTTTAAAAGAATAAGACGTGGAAATGTGTATGTAGTAGACCTTGAGGATCTAGCCAAACATAACTCCTGTTTAGTTGTTAATAAAACTAAGGATAATGATGCAAGTTGGTTATGGCATCGTAAGTTAGGTCATGCTAGTATGGATACAATATCAAAACTAGTTAAAAGAGATTCCGTGATAGGTTTGCCAAAACTAAAGTTTGAGAAGAATAAAATATGTGAAGCTTGTCAATATGGCAAACAATCAAGGAACTCCTTTAAATCCATAAATTGTGTCTCTACCTCTAGACCTCTAGAACTACTACACATGGATCTATTTGGACCTATTAGAACCACAAGTCTAGGTGGAAATAAATATGGTCTTGTTATTGTAGATGATTTTTCTAGATATACTTGGGTCATGTTTTTAGCTCATAAAGATCAAGCATTTTTAGTATTTAAGAAATTTCATAAGGAAGTAACTAATGCTAGAGATGCTTCAGTCATAGCTATTAGAAATGACCATGGAACGAAATTTGAAAATCATCTATTTGATGAATTTTATAGTAAAAAGGGAATAACTCATAATTTTTCTGCACCTAGGACACCACAACAAAATGGAGTTGTAAAAAAAAATAGAACCCTAGAGAAAATGGCTAGAACCATGCTATGTGAAAGTAACCTCCCTAAGTACTTTTGGGGAGAAGCCATTAATACCTCATGTCATATACTAAATAGAGTTTTATTGAGACCCATTATAAAGAAAACACCTTATGAACTTTGGAAAAATAAAAAGCCCAAAGTAAACTATTTTCATGTTTTTGGATGTAGGTGTTTTGTTCATAATAATGGGAAGGATAACCTAGGTAAATTTGATTCTAAATCTGATGAGGGTATATTTTTGGGATATTCTACAACTAGTAAAGCCTATAGAGTTTTTAATAAAAGAACCCTTGTTATTGAAGAGTCGATACATATTGTTTTTGATGATTCTAGTGATATCTCTTCCAGTAAGAGAGTTGATCTTGATGATGATGTTGAAGTTCTTGAAGAAAAGATTGATGAGATGACATTACAAGAAGATGAACAAAAATTAATTGAAAATACATCATCAAGCTAAGAGGCAATTGTGGATCATGGGCTGACTAAGGCTTGGAGGTATGCTCATGGGCATCCTAAGGAATTAATTTTAGATGATCCATCTCAACCTGTTAGGACTAGAGCGTCTCTTAGGAACTTAAATAATCATCTAGCATTTGTCTCATATTTTGAACCTAAACACATAGAAGAAGCTGAAAAAGATGTAAATTGGATAAATGCAATGCAAGAAGAATTAAACCAATTTACTAGAAACAAGGTTTGGAACCTAGTTGAACGACCCTCTGAATATTCAATTATAGGTACCAAATGGATATATAAAAATAAACTTGATGAAAATGGAATTGTAATTAGGAACAAGGCTAGACTAGTAGCAAAGGGCTATAATCAAGAAGAAGGTATAGACTTTGATGAAACCTTTGCTCCTGTGGCTAGACTTGAGGCAATTAGATTGTTACTAGCATTTGCATGCTCTAAGGATTTCAAATTATTTCAAATGGATGTAAAAAGTACATTTTTGAATGGGTATATTAATGAGGAGGTGTATGTAGAACAACCTCCTGGTTTTGAAAATCATCAATACCCTAATCATGTGTATAAATTGAACAAAGCACTTTATGGTTTGAAACAAGCACCTAGAGCATGGTATAAAAGACTTAGCAAATTTCTACTAGATCATGAGTTCTCTAGGGAAAATGTAGATACAACACTATTTTTGTTGCCCAGATAGACAACCCAAGAGGGGGGGGTGAATTGGGTTTTAAAATAATTTAATAATTAAAACGATGTGGTTGACTAATTAAAAACTATTGCAAGTTATTTAATTAATGCTAAGTGCTGTGAGTGATGTGAGGGGAAGAAGAAGAGAGACAATCCAACACAAACACAAGGTTTTATAGTCGTTCGGAGCTAACCCTTGCTCCTACGTCCACTCCCCAAGTCTCACTTGGGAATTCACTATAACCCCCTTGGATTACAGCCGGTTGTTTTCCAAGCTCACAACCAAACTTGTTGTTTTACGAGCTCACAACGAACTCGGTCGGTTTTCCCAGGCTCACCGACTAGAACCGCCCCGATTGTTTTCTCGGGATCACAATCAAACCCTTACACACGTTGGTTTTAACTCGGCTCACCAACCAACCTCAATCCCCTTGATTCAATCCCCGATTGAACCAAGTAAATACAAGTTGTAGAAAGAAAACAGAAAATGAGCTTCTCAAAAAGCAGATGAAAACAATATGAACAATAAATGAAGTTAAGAAGCCTCAAACGCTTTTAGATTGGAGATGAGGAATGGCTTCTTAAACTTCTGGTCTCCTCTTGAAAGAGTAGTCGACTTGAATGCAGGAGAAGGAGGCTTTAATTGCTGGAAAGATGTAGTTGGAAGCAGTAAATGCAGATCTTCCTCTTTTTCGTTGAAGAGCACGTTGCAGAGCTTGAATGCTTGATTAGTTGGAGTGGAATGGTTGTTCTCTGCCTTGCTACAGTCCTCTATGGCTATTTAAGCCAACCTCCACGGAAACTAGCCGTTAGAGTGCTTTTTCTGCCCGTTCTGAACACTCTGCGCAGCCTGACAATATGACCGTTGGTGGGTTGGAGTCGACTCGCGCGATCAGGAGTCGACTCGGCTGTAGCGGGAGTCGACTCAAGCTTTTCTGGAGTCGACTCGGCAACTGTTCCAAATTTGAATTAAAGTTGCCTTCACGACTGGGAGTCGACTCATCTTGACCTGGAGTCGACTCGTCAACTTCTGGAGCTGACTTGGCAATTTTGGAGTCGGCTCATCCACTGAAGTCCGTGGATCCAATTTTGAATTTTGTCCACTCGAGTCGACTCGACTGTCCTGGGAGTCGACTCGAATCTCAGAGCCCGAACTCCCGATCCTCTGTCTTTTGGCTCGTCCAGTCTTGGAGTCGACTCGAATTTCCTCGGAGTCGACTCGGCTCTCAGTTTCCGAAACTTGGTCTTCTGCCTTTTGATGTGAAGCTGTCTTGGAGTCGACTCGAGATGTCTGGGAGTCGACTCGAATCTCAGAGGCAGTAACTTGATCTTCTGTCTGTTGATGATTGCGGAGTCTCGGAGTCGACTCGCGTACTGCGGGAGTCGACTCGAATCTCAGAGTCCCAAAAATGCTCTCTGACTTTTTCTTTGTGTTCCGCTGAGAGTCGACTCATGCTTTCTTTGGAGTTGACTTGCCACCTATCGGAGTCGACTCGCGTTCCACTGGAGTCGACTCGAATCTCAGACCCGAAAACTGTTCTCTGACTTTTCTGCCTGTGACTGCTTGGAGTCGACTCTTACTTCCTTGGAGTCGACTCGGTGAACATCGGAGTCGACTCGCGCACTTCGGGAGTCGACTCGCTGACAGGTTCTGAGTTGAAGCTTTCTGTCCTTCTGTCTGTTCTCAGTCGGAGTCGACTCGTACTTATCTGGAGTCGACTCGAGCTCGTGCCAGTGAACTTGATACGCTTGGAGTCGACTCGTGATACTCGGGAGTCGACTCGAGTCTCAGACATTGGTTCAAACAGACTCCTTAACTTATCCAAAAATTATGAACCAAGTCTTGGGACACTTAGACAGGATTTTCACTGAAACACTCAATTGAATTCATTAGTAATCAAAAGATATACTCAAATGCTTTGAGCTCATCAAAATCAAATGGGGTTTTAATCAATCACTCCACAATCTCCCCCTTTTTGATGATGACAAAACTTTGAGTATATGTAAAATGAATTGCTCAATAAATAATGAAATAAAATCCATAAATGAATTCAAATGTCTGGTAATTCAATTTATCCAAGCTTGAAAGGAGTGAAACAATAAATTTCGGAGTTAAAGCTCCCCCTTTCATTTGGAATTATATAAGCCTTCATATTATGCAATCAATTGTTTGGCTTATATGTCATTAATGATTTAGTTTGATTAAAATTCAGATTCTCTCCCTCAACATATGCATTCAACTATGTTTTGATTCTCTGAATTTCCTTTTAATGCTTTGAAGTTTTTGAACTGAATTTTTGTATTTAGAGGGAAAATCTGTCAATTTGTTTTTGTGTAGGATTCAGCTAATCTCCGAATATCCCTTGAATAGATTCTGGAGATTACTCCATTAGGAGCCCCAAAAGAGAGATAATGAGCCTCGAGGTACCAAATCCACTTCGAACAAATTTGTGTGTTTTTAAGAGTTTTATGTTTTTATTGATTTCCATTGATTTCTTTTACATATTTCGCCCCTTTTACATACTTTATACGTATTTCTCCCCCTTTTTTTTTTACATATTTTATTTCTCCCCCTTTTTGTCATCATATCAAAAAGGAGGTAATCACACACAATCAATGGCACAACCAATCATCAAATGGCACATAGTTGAAGATAAAATGTCTACTCATTGTATTGATATGAATGTGAATACATGTGAGAATACAATAAGTAAAGTAAAACAAGACAAAACACAAAAACATCTATGGCCTCCTCGAGGATGAGGCACCTCCTCTCGAGGATGCGGGTCCTCCTCTCGTGGATGTGGCTCCTCCTCTCAATCGGCTCTGCTCCATGAGGAGGGTGACTGCATCTGTAACATGGCCAAGCTGCGTGATAATAGACGTAGTGGCTCTGCTATGTGTAGTGGAGAGCTCAGTCACCGACGTCTGAAGTGCGTCCAGCTTGTCGATGAGTACATTCGACAAGCGCTCGGCCCCCTCGGTGGTGGTGTGCATGTCACGACCTATGTCCTCTCGCATCTGTCGAGTGGTGCTCGTGACCTCACTCATGCTGTGGAACTGGGCCTGGACCAAACTCCGGACATTGTAGATCTCTTCCCGTACATGAGCCGTCATGTCAGTCACGGCTGTCAAGGAAGGGACCAACTGAGAAGATACGGGTGCAGGAGTGGGAGCAGGCACCGCACCTCGGAGCTCCCGAAGCAGCTCATCCCTCACATCTCTGACTATCTCCTGTCGCAGCTCCCGGAGCTGCTCAGGATCAATCCGGACCTCCATGGATGGTGGAGCCGAGGAGGAAGGTCCGGCAGAGGTGGTAGGAGCAGGAGGAGTGGATGGAAGGTCTGGATGGTCTGGAAGGTCTGGGTAGTCTGAATCGGGCTCAGAACTGGGTGAAGGTCTGGTGGTCTGAGCGGTGAGGGTAGACTTCCTAACCCATACCCCCTCTCTCTTCCGAAACCCCATCCTGTGTAGGGTCCCCGCACGCGTGCGATCAGTCCATCGCAAAGCGCAAAAGGGCTCCCCCTCAGGAATGGGAACCTCGTACTCCCTAAAAAGAAGGGTGAAAATCATGCCGTATGGGAGGGTGAGCCTAGGTCTATCTAGGAGCTCACACATATACCTATAGATGAGCTTAGGGAATTTGATTGGGGTGTCCTGAAGGATATAGAACATAAGAGCTAGGTCTCTCTCATTTACAAAATCAAATCTCCCTGTCTTAGGGAAGATGGACCTAGACAAAATACTCAAGAGGATCCGCACCTCAATCGGTAGTGAGCTCGCGGATATCTCGTCTAGAGGTGACTGGGGTGGATGTCCTAGAACGGCCGTAAGGGCCTCAACCCTATCCTCAGGGTGTGCGGGAGCCACCCCTGCTAATGGAAGGTGGAGGATGTGGGCAATAAGATCCTCCGTGACACGCAAAGGGACACCGGCTACTGTGCCCTCGATACCTCCATCTCCCCGATGGACGGTACCATAGAACTCTCTAATAAGGCCCGGGTATGTGGGGAGGTCCAGTGTAAGGAAGTACTCTAGGCCCTGGGCCCTAAGTCTATCACCTATGGTGAACCCTTCCCGGGAGAGGAAGTCGAAATCGACATACCTCCCGGTGGAGACGACCTTCCCGGCCAATGGCCTCGCGGGAACCGCCCTAGGCGGGGAACGAGCCGGAGGTGGTTGCCTCGCGGGATCGTACCGCGCCTTGGAGCGCCGCTCGGGACCGGCCTCGGGTCGGGACCTCTTCCTAACTACGGTCTTATGCGGAATTTTGACCTAAACTGAGAGGAAAAACCTAGAGGACGGTGAAGGACCGGCGGAAAAGACTCGGAACCGACCGGGAATGACCTAGGAAGGGAGGAGAACTCAATGTCCGGCGAAGAATCGACGGGAAAATGGCTTGGAGACGATCGGGGATGACCTAGGAGTCGGCTCTAGGGCTTTTTGAACAGTGGCGGCTTGAAAGAAAAGTGTTTTCGAAACGACAAATCTAGGGTTAAAAAGTCGGATCCCGACTGCGAGTCGACTCCACTGAGTCGCGAGTCGACTCGACCTCGAGTCGACTCCAGAATATGCGCGAGTCGACTCTCCTTATGCGCCTGTGGACCTCGAGTCGACTCCCGACAGTATGCGAGTCGACTCCCCCTCTGCTGCCATCTTTGCGAGTCGACTCCCGCCAATGCGCGAGTCGACTCCCCCTTAGGAGCCGGCTCTGAAACTTACTCGAGTCGTCTCTAACTTTGGCACGCACCTAAAACTCATGCTATAATCGTGCCGAATGACGGAAAATCACTTAATTAAGATCTGATTTGATGATCATTGGAAAGAAACTCTATTTTTAACCACATTGTAATCATCAAAATCAATGTATCTAGTGGAACCACTAGGATGGATCAATCACTCCTAATCCCCTCCTAAGCACACTAAACCTCTCTTCACTTAGGGGTTTTGTAAAAATATCTGCTAATTGATTATCAGTACAAACAAATTGGAGAGTCACATCACCATTCAATACATGATCTCTTATGAAGTGATGTCTTATCTCAATGTGTTTAGTTCTTGAATGTTGAATTGGATTTTTAGTTAGGTTTATGGCACTTGTATTATCACAATTAATGGAAATTTTATCTTGTTTAATGCCATAATCTTCTAATTGTTGTTTAATCCATAAGATTTGAGCACAACAACTCCCGGCTGCAACATATTCAGCTTCTGCAGTGGATAATGCAACCGAGTTTTGTTTTTTGCTAAACCATGAGATAAGGTTTTCTCCTAGAAATTGACACGACCCGCTGGTACTTTTTCTATCAAGCTTACATCCAGCGAAGTCTGAATCTGTGTACCCTATTAAGTTTAGGCTAGATTCTTTAGAGTACCATAGCCCTATGTTCTTAGTTCCTATTAAGTATTTAAAAATTCTCTTAACTGCAACTAGATGTGATTCTTTAGGATTAGCCTGATATCTAGCACACATGCACACACTAAACATAATATCAGGTCTACTTGCAGTAAGATACAGTAAAGATCCTATCATACCTCTATAAAGTTTTTGATCTACAGATTTACCTGATTCATCTTGGTCTAACTTGCATGATGAGCTCATGGGGGTGCTGATTGACTTGTTTCCCTCCATGTCAAACTTCTTGAGCATCTCCTTGATATATTTGGCTTGATTGATGAAGATGCCTCCTTCAGACTGTTTGATTTGAAGCCCGAGAAAGTAGTTCAGCTCTCCCATCATGCTCATCTCAAACTCATTCTGCATCAAATCAGCAAATTCCTCGCA
Organism: Phoenix dactylifera; assembly: GCF_009389715.1. Taxonomy (NCBI): domain Eukaryota; kingdom Viridiplantae; phylum Streptophyta; class Magnoliopsida; order Arecales; family Arecaceae; genus Phoenix; species Phoenix dactylifera. The sequence goes on along the minus strand of NW_024068089.1, from coordinate 182,273 downwards.
GAGGCGATTGTTAGTAGCACCGAAAATGATATCATCAACATAAATCTGTACTAATAACATATCCTTATTTTGCTTTTTCAGAAATAGTGTTGTATCTACATTTCTCCTAGAGAATTCATGTTCTAATAGGAATTTGCTAAGCCTCTCATACCATGCTCTAGGTGCTTGTTTTAAACCATAAAGTGCTTTATTTAGCTTATATACATGATTGGGGTATTGATGATTTTCAAAACCAGGAGGTTGTTCTACATATACCTCCTCATTAATATACCCATTTAAAAATGCACTTTTTACATCCATTTGAAATAGTTTGAAGTCCTTAGAGCATGCATATGCTAATAGTAGTCTAATCGCCTCAAGTCTAGCTACGGGAGCAAAGGTTTCATCAAAATCTATACCTTCTTCTTGATTATACCCCTTTGCTACTAGTCTAGCCTTATTCCTTATAACAATTCCATTTTCATCAAGTTTATTTTTATAAATCCATTTAGTACCAATAATTGGATATTCAGAAGGTCTCTCTACTAGATTCCACACTTTGTTTCTAGTAAATTGGTTTAGTTCTTCTTGCATTGCATTTATCCAATTTACATCATTTTCGGCTTCTTCTATATGTTTGGGCTCAAAGTGTGAAACAAAAGCTAGATGGTTATTCAAATTCCTAAGGGATGCTCTAGTCCTAACGGGTTGAGATGGATCATCTAGAATTAGTTCCTTAGGATGCCCATGAGCATACCTCCAAGCTTTAGTTAGCCCATGATCCATAATAGCCTCTTGGCTTGATGATTCTCCTTCAATCAACTTTTGATTATCATCTTGTAATCCCATCTCATCAATCTTTTCTTCAAGTATTTCAACATCATCATCAAAATTAACCTTCTTACTAGACGAGATGTCACTAGAGTCATCAAAAACAACATGTATAGATTCTTCTATAACTAAGGTTCTTTTATTAAAGACTCTATAGGCTTTACTAGTTGTAGAATAACCTAAGAATATTCCTTCATCAGATTTAGGGTCAAATTTCTCTAGATTATCTTTCTCATTATTATGCACAAAACACCTACATCCAAAAACATGAAAATAATTAACCTTTGGTTTTCTGTTTTTCCACAGTTCATAAGGTGTTTTCTTTATAATGGGTCTCAATAGAACCCTATTTAGTATGTGACAAGAGGTATTAATGGCTTCTCCCCAAAAGTACTTAGGGAGGTTAATTTCATATAACATAGTTCTAGCCATTTCCTCTAGTGTTCTATTCTTCCTTTCCACCACTCCATTTTGTTGTGGTGTTCTAGGTGCTGAGAAATTATGGGTTATCCCCTTCTTACTACAAAATTCATTAAATGACTGATTTTCGAATTCGGTACCATGGTCACTTCTAATGGCTATGACTGAAGACTCTCTAGCATTTGTTACTTCCTTATGAACTTCTTAAACATAGAAAATGCTTGATCCTTATGCACTAGGAACATGACCCATGTGTACCTAGAGTAATCATCTACTATAACTAGACCATATTTATTTCCACCTAGGCTTGTTGTTCTAGTTGGACCAAATAGGTCCATGTGTAATAATTCTAGAGGCCTAGAGGTAGAGACACATTTTATAGATTTAAAAGAGTTCCTAGATTGTTTGCCAAATTGACATGCTTCACATATTTTGTTCTTTTCAAATTTTAATTTTGGCAAACCTATCACGGAGTCTCTTTTAACTAGTTTAGTTATTGTGTCCATGCTTGCATGACCTAACTTACGGTGCCATAACCAACTAGCATCATTATCTTTAGTTTCATTTACAACTAGACATTGGTTATGTTTTGCAAGATCTTCTAGGTCTACAACATATACATTTCCACGTCTAATCCCTTTAAAAACTAAACTATTATCATTAGAATTTGTTATAATGCATAGTGATGGTTTAAACATAACATCATATCCTTTATCACATAATTGACTAATGCTTAACAAGTTATGCTCAAGACCATCAACATATCTAACATTATCAATAAAAGTAGAAGGGGTGATTTGAACTTTACCAATACCAATGATGTGACCTTGGTTGTTGTCTCCAAAAGTCACAGCACCTCCCTTCTTAGCTTCAAGGGTGAAAAATTGATCTTTGTCACCCGTCATGTGCCTTGAGCAGCCACTATCCAAGTACCAGCAGTTTTTGTTGACCTTGGCTGCAAGACACTCCTACACAAGCAAATCATGTCATCTTAGGTACCCAAGTTTTCTTGGGTCCTTCATGGTTAGTCAAGTTGGTTCCTTTTGGAACCCATACCTTTTTAATTTTTCCTTTTTGTTTTATTTTTCCTAAAATTACACACATTTGCTTTATGACCTATAGTACCACAGCAAAAGCAAGTTATTTTCTTAGTTTTAGTTTCTCCAGCTTTAACAAAGAAGTTACTAAAAAGTTTTTGTTTATTTCTTGGTTTATACCCTAAACCCGCTTTATTAAATACGGCTCGTTGACTATTAAGTATCATGTTTAATTTTTCAGAACTATATGTAAATTTTTCAACTAAGGGTTTGTATTTGTTAAGTTCTTTAGTTAGAGTTTGATTTTCTGCTTTTAGATCATTAAGTTCTTTTGTGAGATCCTTATTTAAGATTTGTTTATGATTTTTAAGTTCTGAAAGTTCCTTAGTTAGTTTTTCATTATCTTTAGTTAAGGTACTATTCTTTTGAGTTAAAAGTTGGTTGCTTGTCTTAAGTTCTATATTTTCTTTGATGATTAAATCCTTATCCTTAACTAATTTATCGTATTTATGTAGGTATGATTGATTAGCTATTTTTAGTTCTTTATTCTTAAGATTTATGGCCTTATATTCTACCATTAATTCATTAAATGCATCATAAAGTTCATCAAAAGAAAAATCAAGATGCGTATCGGAAGTTACCTCGTTTTCGTTGGCCATGAAGCAGAAATTGGCCTTCTCTTCTTGTTCATCATCTGATGAGGAGGATGATGAGTCGGAGTCGGATAGTGTAGTGACAAGAGCCTTCTTCTTCTTGTACTTACTCCCCTTCTTCAGTAAGGGGCACTCTGCTCTTATGTGACCCGGCTTCTTGCACTCGTAACACCCAATCCCCTCATTTTCCCTTTCCTTACCTTTGTCCTTGCGGTAGGAATTTGAGGGGCCTCTCCTTTGATGATACGCCTTCTTGTGGTTGATAAATTTCTTAAACTTGCGCACAAGAAGTGCCTCACCATCATCTTCCTCATCTTCTTCTTTTTCACTGCTGCTGCTGCAAGATAAGTCCTTGTTAGATGAAGTAGATTTTAGTGCTAATACCTTTTTCTTATGAGAGGACTCTTCCTCGTTGTGTTGCTTCATGGTTAGCTCGTGCGTCATCAAGGATCCAAGGAGCTCCTCGAGTGGTAATTTGTTCAAGTCCTTGGCTTCTTGGATTGCCGTCACTTTAGCTTCCCAAGACCTTGGTAGACACCGAAGGATTTTCCTGACAAGCTCACTGTTAGTATAGTTCTTGCCAAGGCTTTTTAGGCCATTGACAATATCAGTAAATCTAGTGAACATGCATGTAATTATTTCATTAGAATCCATTTTAAATAGTTCATATTTATGAACCAATATATTAATTTTGGATTCTTTAACTTGATTTGTGCCCTCATGGGTCACTTCAAGTCTATCCCAGATCTCTTTTGCAGAGTTGCAAGTAGAGACCCTATTAAATTCATTTCTATCTAAGGCACAATAAAGTACATTCATAGCTTTAGAATTAAGTTGTGCCTTCCTCATGTCATGTTCATCCCAATCCTTTTCTAGTTTGGGTACCTTGACACCCTCTACATATATGGATGGGATGTATGGGCCATTTACTACAATGGTCCACATCTCATAGTCTTGGGCTTGGATGAATATTCTCATCCTAACCTTCCAGTATGAGTAGTCGGATCCATTAAAGAAAGGGGGTCTTTGGGTGGACTGACCCTCAATGTGGGAAGATCCAAATGGGGTTGTCATTTTGATCTTTTAACTCTTGGGTGGAAGAGTTTTAGGCTCTGATACCACTTGTTGCCCAGATAGACAACCCAAGAGGGGGGGGGTGAATTGGGTTTTAAAATAATTTAATAATTAAAACGATGTGGTTGACTAATTAAAAACTATTGCAAGTTATTTAATTAATGCTAAGTGCTGTGAGTGATGTGAGGGGAAGAAGAAGAGAGACAATCCAACACAAACACAAGGTTTTATAGTGGTTCGGAGCTAACTCTTGCTCCTACGTCCACTCCCCAAGTCTCACTTGAGAATTCACTATAACCCCCTTGGATTACAGCTGGTTGTTTTCCAAGCTCACAACCAAACTTGTTGTTTTACGAGCTCACAACGAACTCGGTCAGTTTTTTCAGGCTCACCGACTAGAACCGCCCCGATTGTTTTTCCGGGATCACAATCAAACCCTTACACACGTTGGTTTTAACTCGGCTCACCAACCAACCTCAATCTCCTTGATTCAATCCCCGATTGAACCAAGTAAATACAAGTTGTAGAAAGAAAACAGAAAATGAGCTTCTCAAAAAGCAGATGAAAACAATATGAACAATAAATGAAGTTAAGAAGCCTCAAACGCTTTTAGATTGGAGATGAGGAATGGCTTCTTAAACTTCTGGTCTCCTCTTGAAAGAATAGTCGACTTGAATGCAGGAGAAGGAGGCTTTAATTGCTGGAAAGATGTAGTTGGAAGCAGTACATGCAGATCTTCCTCTTTTTCGTTGAAGAGCACGTTGCAGAGCTTGAATGCTTGATTAGTTGGAGTGGAATGGTTGTTATCTGCCTTGCTACAGTCCTCTGTGGCTATTTAAGCCAACCTCCACGGAAACTAGCCGTTAGAGTGCCTTTTCTGCCCGTTCTGAACACTCTGCGCAGCCTGACAATATGACCGTTGGTGGGTTGGAGTCGACTCGCGCGATCAGGAGTCGACTCGGCTGTAGCGGGAGTCGACTCAAGCTTTTCCGGAGTCGACTCGGCAACTGTTCCAAATTTGAATTAAAGTTGCCTTCACGACTGGGAGTCGACTCGTCTTGACCTGGAGTCGACTCGTCAACTTCTGGAGCTGACTTGGCAATTTTGGAGTCGGCTCATCCACTGAAGTCCGTGGATCCAATTTTGAATTTTGTCCACTCGAGTCGACTCGACTGTCCTGGGAGTCGACTCGAATCTCAGAGCCCGAACTCCCGATCCTCTGTCTTTTGGCTCGTCCAGTCTTGGAGTCGACTCGAATTTCCTCGGAGTCGACTCGGCTCTCAGTTTCCGAAACTTGGTCTTCTGCCTTTTGATGTGAAGCTGTCTTGGAGTCGACTCGAGATGTCTGGGAGTCGACTCGAATCTCAGAGGCAGTAACTTGATCTTCTGTCTGTTGATGATTGCGGAGTCTCGGAGTCGACTCGCGTACTGCGGGAGTCGACTCGAATCTCAGAGTTCCCAAAAATGCTCTCTGACTTTTTCTTTGTGTTCCGCTGAGAGTCGATTCATGCTTTCTTTGGAGTCGACTTGCCACCTATCGGAGTCGACTCGCGTTCCACTGGAGTCGACTCGAATCTTAGACCCGAAAACTGTTCTCTGACTTTTCTGCCTGTGACTGCTTGGAGTCGACTCTTACTTTCCTTGGAGTCGACTCGGTGAACATCGGAGTCGACTCGCGCACTTCGGGAGTCGACTCGCTGACAGGTTCTGAGTTGAAGCTTTCTGTCCTTCTGTCTATTCTCAGTCGGAGTCGACTCGTACTTATCTGGAGTCGACTCGAGCTCGTGCCAGTGAACTTGATACGCTTGGAGTCGACTCGTGATACTCAGGAGTCGACTCGAGTCTCAGACATTGGTTCAAACAGACTCCTTAACTTATCCAAAAATTATGAACCAAGTCTTGGGACACTTAGACAGGATTTTCACTGAAACACTCAATTGAATTCATTAGTAATCAAAAGATATACTCAAATGCTTTGAGCTCATCAAAATCAAATGGGGTTTTAATCAATCACTCCACAATTTTTAAAGAAGAAAAACAAAGAAATGTTAGTAGTGCAGATTTATGTTGATGATATTATTTTCGGTGCTACTAACAATCGCCTCTGCGAAGAATTTGCTGACTTGATGCAGAGTGAGTTTGAAATGAGCATGATGGGAGAGCGGAACTATTTTCTTGGGCTTCAAATCAAACAATCTGAAGAAGGGATCTTTATCAATCAAGCTAAATACATCAAGGAGATGCTTAAGAAGTTTGATATAGAGGGAAACAAGTCAATCAGCACACCCATGAGCTCATCATGCAAACTAGACCAAGATGAATCAGGTAAATCTGTAGATCAAAAGATGTATAAAGGTATGATAGGATCTTTATTTATCTCACTGCAAGTAGACCTGATATCATGTTTAGTGTATGCATGTGTGCTAGATATCAATCTAATCCTAAGGAATCTCATTTAATTGCAGTCAAGAGCATCTTTAAATACCTAATAGGAACAAAAAATATAGGTTTATGGTATTCTAAAGAATCTAGCCTGAACTTAATAGGATACACAGATTCAGATTTTGCTGGTTGTAAACTTGATAGAAAAAGCACCAGTGGGTCATGTCAATTCTTAGGAGAAAATTTAATCTCATGGTTTAGCAAGAAACAAAACTCGGTTGCATTATCTACTGCTGAAGCTGAATATGTTGCTGCCGAGAGTTGTTGTGCTCAAACATGTGGATCAAACAACAACTGAAAGATTATGGAATTAAACAAGATAAAATTTTCATTAATTGTGACAATACCAGTGTTATTAACTTAACTAAGAATCCAATTCAGCACTCAAGAAACACATTGAAATAAGACATCACTTCATAAGAGATCATGTACTGAATGGTGATGTTACAATTCAATTTATTTGCACTGATGATCAACTAGCTGACATCTTCACAAAACCCTTGAGTGAAGAGCGATTTAGTGTGCTTAGGAGAGGATTATGTTAGATGTATGCCCTAGAAGCCAATTTGGCTGACACATTGTTGATTCTAGGGACATAATTTTGTACTTGACTGTTTATTATTGAATAAATAAAAGGTATCTTTTCATTCATATTATTTATGTGTCTATGAATCGTCCAAGAAATTAATAAGATGATGATACATATTCTCAAGAGTTGAGAATTTGAGCCATGTATCATTGGTGATTAATTTCTAAATGCTCCTGATCAATGAATCATCACGAGGACGGTGATCGATCCGATCAGTGCACAGATCACTTTTCTTCTGGATGGACGAGACTTGAGTCCACAGTGTAGGGACACTGAAGTGATAGTGCAGGTGCTTGTTAGAGAACAAGGGTACTGAGCGTGACCAAGACAAGAAGTCACTTGGATGTCTATCCACTCGTCAGTGACATGCTTGATGTTGCAGTAGTGTGACTGGTCCTTTGACCTGCGGTGCTTCGGCTACTCACAGTGAGGTTATTGTAGTTTGACTGCACACATACATGGTCTCTAGCCATATGGGTCCATGCAGTGTAGATTGGCTGCAGTAGGTTCACTGTAGGAGTAGGGTATGCACCTATAAGGAATCTATCGACCTTGATAGAAGAGGAGTGATCCTATGTGATTTGTTAGACTGAGTTCTAAGACCTTGGCCAGGGCAGTAATATAAAGTGGAAAAAGAGTTTTCCACCATCGAACTCAAGTCGAATAAATCTTGACATATGACAGACGATGGGGTTTGACGAGTTGTCCATGACCTCCGTCCTGTAGGGATCCACGATAGTAGGATTGTATCACATGTTAACTGCACCTAGAGGTTCATCATTCCATTCTGCTGGGTAGCCACTACATGCTGCTAGGTGTCACTGGTGGATGGTGGGACTCACAGGGATTATCTCGATGATCGATAAACCCTAATGAGTTGAGTTGGAATCGTTCCAACCCATTGAAAGGAGTTTTCAATGATATTGAGATAGAGATCACAATATATCTCACTACCAGTCAGAATAGAACCTATGGGGTCACACACACTAGAAGTATTGACCGATCCGATGGTTGAAATCGTGATTAGGAATCACAAGTAATCAATTTGATTGATAAAAAGTTGAAGAAGGAAAGGGAATCAATTAATTGGACTTGAAACAAGAGTCCTACTTCGAGTAGGATTCCTAGAGTCCTAATTGGATTAGGACTGGGAATCCTAGTTGGAGTAGGACTGGGATTCCTACTTGGAATAGGATTCCTACAATCCTAATGAGATTAGGAATTTTGAATTAAAATTGGATTCCTACTTGGAATAGGATTCCTAGAAATCCTAATTGGATTAGGACTTCGGATTCAAATTAGAGTCCTAATTGGATTAGGACTAGAATTAAACAAATCCTAATTGGATTAGGATTCCTTAAGTCCTAATTAATTATTAATCTAATGAATCAACATGACTCCTAATTGGATTAGGATTGAAGAGTTCAATTGAGTCATGGTTCATTCAAGTCCTAATTGGATTAGGACTAGCATAGATTGAACCCAATTTGGCTAATCCTAATTGGATTGGGATTAAACCATAAGAGAGGCACCTAATCCTCTTTGGAAGAGGATTAGGGCATCACAAGAAGGAGGGATCACGCCCCTCCTCCTCTCCTTGTGTGCGGCATGAAGAGAGGGGCCGGCGCCCCCCTTCTCTCTTTGGAAAACCATCTAGGGCTCCTACTTTGGAGGAGCCCTTGATGGCTATAAAAGGCACCATGAGGCCGGCGCCCTAGGGCATTGGAATCCTCTTCCTCTTGTGCCGTGGCCACCCTCTTCCTCTCTTTAGTTGCAGCCGCAAGCAAGGGTAGAAGCTCACCAAGTGTTGGCGGCCTCCTCCTCTACCCTTTCTTCATCTAACGCAAGCAACAGAAGAAGGCTGCGTAGGGGCTCATCTTCTTCCTCTTCTTCATCCTTCTTCTTCCTCCTCTCAAGCACTTTCAAGAGTTGAAAGAAAGAGAGGAGATCAGCCATCAAAGGAAGTCTCTGCAAGGGAGCTAGCACCCCGGGGAGACAAGGAAACATTGATCGGTCATGTACTTCGTGTGGATACCCGTAGAGGCCGGACGTTTGAACGGCTTCAAGTGAACCCTCTTCCAAAACCATGAATTCAGATTTGCGGTGATCATCTACCCGCGCAAGGTGAAGATTTGATCTTCCTATTAGTTTTAAAAGTTTTAATTCTTACCTAATTACGAAAGGTCTCGAAACAACGTTCATGCGATGAACGTCGAACCCGTGCATGCCGATTCCGCTGCCATCTGATTTAATTTTTGAAATATCAGCGGCATGGGCGGGTTTCCAACAGTGGTATCAGAGCCTAGGCTTCGTAGATTAAGGTAAGAATTAAATATCTAAAGGCTTATTAGATCTGAAAATTGAATGATCATGCATGCTGAAAAATTCTGCATGCAGATTTTTCAGGGGTGCTGATTTTTGCATGCTGATTTTTATGTGATAAAAAGATGATTCTAATTACATTGTTAATGGGATTACAAAGTTTAGAATCATGATTAGCATGATCAGCGACCTATGTCATGATATAATCGTTAGTTTTCAGATCTGAAAATTATAATTGTTGCATACGGTGATGATCATAGGATTCAAACCCTTTTGGTATCAATTGTAATGACCTGCGACGTGATCTGCAATGTCATGTAATTTTTCATATGCTTGCATGCATCTTATTTGATGTTTTGAGAGGCCTGCGTGCCTCCTAAAAGGAGATGTAATTTATTTTTATTTTTACATCTGGTTGTATTTCTGTGATGTGATGTACATCAACGATCAAGCTGAAGCAAAGGCATGAGATGAAAGGTGATCTAAGCGGTTGATGGCGATGGGATCAAGAGTTGATCAAGGATCGAATCAAGGAGGCTTAGAACCAATTCAAGAGTTGAAGACCACTTGATCGATTGATGTGCATGTGCTTGTAATACGACCTAATTAGAATCCATGATCATCACCTATTTAAAGTTTAACTTTAATTGATGCTGCGATTATAACTGCCTGTGATGTACCGTTTGCATGAGATGTGAATGCGAGTCGGGTAGATAGGTTTACATGTGATGTAGCAAACCCAATTGAGACCTAAATCAAAACCTCCTCAATCAAGTCGAGAGTGAACCGACATGAGCAAGTCATATTAGATTAATTGATCTAATTGGTGTCTAGGAAAGCATGAAAGGTGGTTACTTAATTAGGACCTTACTCTCTGAGTAAGGGGAGCCTCCCACCTGCTTACCTGGCCAATTGTTCGATTACCTCTTATGAAGGGCTCAAGTTGCAAACACTAAGACCTGATTAACCAATATTAAGTCAATAGGTCTTCCACTGTAGTAGAGCTGCTAAGGCCTTTCTGATGTTGATTTGTCTCGGCTGGACACAGTGGTCAAGTTGCATCGGAGGGCTGGACCTCTCTATAGACATGAGATGTTGTAGGGTAAAGGTGGGGTTGGGCACCAATAACTGTTAGGTGAGACCCAATGACGACTTTATTCCTACGGTTATACGGTGGGTCTGACTTAACTAAGAAATGGGACCAATAACTGTTAGGTGAGGTCTTCATGGCTTAGAGACCAAGTTACACTGCAACATGCTTGAGAAGCATTGTACAAGAGTTGTACACTCATCCATCTATGTGTCACCAATAACTGTTAGGTGAGGTGGCATGTAAATTGGTGGGACCGCAGTACCCACTAGAAACCCTAGTCGTGTGGGATTTTCGTTTCCCTACCAGGAGAGTGTGAGGGATTCGAGAAAATAGTGGGAGTTACATTTGTTCTAAAAGACCTTAGAATAGATTAGGATCAAGTACAAAAGTCTAACTAGAATCTTTACTCTCTGCAGATACAATGTCGGCTTCAAACCCTTTGACCCGTATTCTTGAGACCAACCGACTGACCGGAACCAATTACAAAGACTGACTTAGAAATCTCAAAATAGTTTTGGACTGTGAGAAGATAGGCTACATACTCGATTCAGATATCCCCACACTACCAGCACGTCCTACTGATGTTCAGCGTGAAATGCATAAAAAGTGGTTGGATGATGACACTAGAGTAAAATGCTATATGATGGCATCCATGTCTAATGAACTCCAATGCCAGCATGAAAATATAAAGACTGCTAGGGACATACTGGCACACCTGCAAGAGTTGTATGGTGAGCAGAGTCGCACAGCTCGTTTTGAAGTGTCCAAGAGGCTCTTCAAAGCGAAGATGCGCGAGGGGCAGTCTGTCCATGATCACGGTCTGACCATGATCAAGGACCTAGAGGAGCTTGAGAAGCTCGGTATGGACATGCACAAGGAATTGCAAGTGGATTTGATCCTACAGTCACTTCCTGATTCATTTGGTCAGTTTATAGTAAACTACCACATGAATAAGATTGAATGCACTAAGACTGAACTAATCAACATGTTGGTAACTGCTGAGGGAGCCTTGAAAGGTTCAAGGGGCAATGTCCTTGCTGCTGAGTGTTAGATGTATGCCCTAGAAGCCAATCTGGCTGACACATTATTAATTCTAGGGACATAATTTTGTACTTGACTATTTATTATTGAATAAATAAAAGGCATCTTTTCATTCATATTGTTTATGTGTCTATGAATCGTCCAAGGAATTAATAAGATGATGATACATATTCTCAAGAGTTGAGAATTTGAGCCATGTATCATTGGTGATTAATTTCTAAATGCTCCTGATCAATGGATCATCACGAGGACGGTGATCGATCCGATCAGTGCACAGATCACTTTCCTTCTGGATGGACGAGACTTGAGTCCACAGTGTAGGGACACTGAAGTGATAGTGCAGGTGCTTGTTAGAGAACAAGGGTACTGAGCGTGACCAAGACAAGAAGTCACTTGGATGTCTATCCACTCGTCAGTGACTTGCTTGATGTTGCAGTAGTGTGACTGGTCCTTTGACCTGCGGTGCTTCGGCTACTCACAGTGAGGTTATTGTAGTTTGACTGCACACATACATGGTCTCTAGCCATATGGGTCCATGCAGTGTAGATTGGCTGCAGTAGGTTCACTGTAGGAGTAGGGTATGCACCTATAAGGAATCTATCGACCTTGATAGAAGAGGAGTGATCCTATGTGATTTGTTAGACTGAGTTCTAAGACCTTGGCCAGGGCAGTAATATAAAGTGGAAAAAGAGTTTTCCACTATCGAACTCAAGTCGAATAAATCTTGACATATGACAGACGATGGGGTTTGACGAGTTGTCCATGACCTCCGTCCTGTAGGGATCCACGATAGTAGGACTGTATCACATGTTAACTGCACCTAGAGGTTCATCATTCCATTCTGCTAGGTAGCCACTACATGCTGCTAGGTGTCACTGGTGGATGGTGGGACTCACAGGGATTATCTCGATGATCGATAAACCCTAATGAGTTGAGTTGGAATCGTTCCAACCCATTGAAAGGAGTTTTCAATGATATTGAGATAGAGATCACAATATATCTCACTACCAGTCAGAATAGAACCTATGGGGTCACACACACTAGAAGTATTGACCGATCCGATGGTTGAATAGTGATTATGAATCACGAGTAATCAATTCGATTGATATTCGGTTGAAGAAGGAACAAAGGGAATTAATCAATTGGACTTAAACACAAATCCTACTTCGGGTAGGATTCCTAGAGTCCTAATTGGATTAGGACTGGGAATCCTAGTTGGAGTAGGACTGGGATTCCTACTTGGAATAGGATTCCTACAATCCTAATGAGATTAGGAATTTTGAATCAAAATCGGATTCCTACTTGAAGTAGGATTCCTAGAAATCCTAATTGGATTAGGACTTCGGATTCAAATAGAGTCCTAATTGGATTAGGACTAAAATTAAAATACATCCTAATTGGATTAGGATTCCTTAAGTCCAAATTAATTATTAATCTAATGAATCAACATGACTCCTAATTGGATTAGGATTGAAGAGTTCAATTGAGTCATGGTTCATTCAAGTCCTAGTTGGATTAGGACTAGCATAGATTGAACCCAATTGGCAAATCCTAATTGGATTGGGATTAAACCATAAGAGAGGCACCCAATCCTCTTTGGAAGAGGATTAGGGCATCACAAGAAGGAGGGATCACGCCCCTCCTCCTCTCCTTGTGTGCGGCATGAAGAGAGGGGCCGGCGCCCCCCTTCTCTCTTTGGAAAGTTATCTAGGGCTCCAACTTTGGAGGAGCCCTTGATGGCTATAAGAGGGACTATGAGGCCGGCACCCTTAGGCATTGAAACCTCTCTTCCTCCAAGCCGTGGCCCTCTCCTTTCCTTGGTGTTCTCAGCCGCAAGCAAAGGGAGAAGAAAAGCCAAGAGTTGGCGGCTTCCTTTCCCTTCCCTTCCTTCATCCAACGCAAGGAACAGCAGAAGGCTGCGTAGGGGCTCATCTTCTTCCTCTTCTTCATCCTTCTTCTTCCTCCTTCCAAGCACAATCAAGAGTTGATTGAGAGGGAGTACATCAGCCATCAAAGCTATCTCTGCAAGGGAGCTAGCACCCCGGTGAGATAGAGAGCTTGGATCGGATCCTGCTTCGTGTGGATACCCGTAGAGGCCGGACGTTTGAACGGCTTCAAGCGAACCCTCTTCCAAAACCATGAATTCAGATTTGCGGTGATCATCTACCCGCGCAAGGTGAAGATTTGATCTTCCTAATAGTTTTAAAAGTTTTAATTCTTACCTAATTACGGAAGGTCTCGAAACAACGTTCATGCGATGAACGTCGAACCCGTGCATGCCGATTCCGCTGCCATCTGAAAATTTTTGAAATATCAGTGGCATGGGCGGGTTCCCAACAGTGGTATCAGAGCCTAGGCTTCGTAGATTAAGGTAAGAATTAAATATCTAAAGGCTTATTAGATCTGAAAATTGAATGATCATGCATGCTGAAAAATTCTGCATGCGGATTTTTCAGGAGTGCTGATTTTTGCATGCTGATTTTTATGTGATAAAAAGATGATTCTAATTGCATTGTTAATGGGATTACAAAGTTTAGAATCATGATTAGCATGATCAGCGACCTATGTCATGATATAATCAGTTAGTTTTCAGATCTGAAAATTATAATTGTTGCATACGGTGATGATCATAGGATTCAAACCCTTTTGGTATCAAATGTAATGACCTGCGATGTGATCTGCGATGTCATGTAATTTTTCAGATGCCTGCATGCATCTTATTTGATGTTTTGAGAGGCCTGCGTGCCTCCTAAAAGGAGATGTAATTTATTTTTATTTTTATTTTACATCTGGTTGTATTTCTGTGATGTGATGTACATCAACGATCAAGTTGAAGCAAAGGCATGAGATGAAAGGTGATCTAAGCGGTTGATGGCGATGGGATCAAGAGTTGATCAAGGATCGAATCAAGGAGGCTTAGAACCAATTCAAGAGTTGAAGACCACTTGATCGATTGATGTGCATGTGCTTGTAATACGACCTAATTAGAATCCATGATCATCACCTATTTAAAGTTTAACTTTATTTGATGCTGCGATTATAACTGCCTGTGATGTACCGTTTGCATGAGATGTGAATGCGAGTCGGGTAGATAGGTTTACATGTGATGTAGCAAATCCAATTGAGACCTAAATCAAAACCTCCTCAATCAAGTCGAGAGTGAACCGACATGAGCAAGTCATATTAGATTAATTGATCTAATTGGTGTCTAGGAAAGCATGAAAGGTGGTTACTTAATTAGGACCTTACTCTCTGAGTAAGGGGAGCCTCCCACCTGCTTACCTGGCCAATTGTTCGATTACCTCTTATGAAGGGCTCAAGTTGCAAACACTAAGACCTGATTAACCAATATTAAGTCAATAGGTCTTCCACTGTAGTAGAGCTGCTAAGGCCTTTCTGATGTTGATTTGTCTCGGTTGGACACAGTGGTCAAGTTGCATCGGGGGGCTGGACCTCTCTATAGACATGAGATGTTGTAGGGTAAAGGTGGGGTTGGGCACCAATAACTGTTAGGTGAGGACCCAATGACGACTTTATTCCTACGGTTATACGGTGGGTCTGACTTAACTAAGAAATGGGACCAATAACTGTTAGGTGAGGTCTTCATGGCTTAGAGACCAAGTTACACTGCAACATGCTTGAGAAGCATTGTACAAGAGTTGTACACTCATCCATCTATGTGTCACCAATAACTGTTAGGTGAGGTGGCATGTAAATTGGTGGGACCGCAGTACCCACTAAAAACCCTAGTCGTGTGGGATTTCCGTTTTCCTACCAGGGGAGTGTGAGGGATTCGAGAAAATAGTGGGAGTTACATTTGTTCTAAAAGACCTTAGAACAGATTAGGATCAAGTACAAAAGTCTAACTAGAATCTTTACTCTCTGCAGATACAATGTCGGCTTCAAACCCTTTGACCCGTATTCTTGAGACCAACCGACTGACCGGAACCAATTACAAAGACTGGCTTAGAAATCTCAAAATAGATTTGGACTGTGAGAAGATAGGCTACATACTCGATTCAGATATCCCCACACTACCAGCACGTCCTACTGATGTTCAGCGTGAAATGCATAAAAAGTGGTTGGATGATGACATTAGAGTAAAATGCTATATGATGGCATCCATGTCTAATGAACTCCAATGCCAGCATGAAAATATAAAGACTGCTAGGGACATACTGGCACACCTGCAAGAGTTGTATGGTGAGCAGAGTCGCACAGCTCGTTTTGAAGTGTCCAAGAGGCTCTTCAAAGCGAAGATGCGCGAGGGGCAGTCTGTCCATGATCACGGTCTGACCATGATCAAGGACCTAGAGGAGCTTGAGAAGCTCGGTATGGACATGCACAAGGAATTGCAAGTGGATTTGATCCTACAGTCACTTCCTGATTCATTTGGTCAGTTTATAGTAAACTACCACATGAATAAGATTGAATGCACTAAGACTGAACTAATCAACATGTTGGTAACTGCTGAGGGAGCCTTGAAAGGTTCAAGGGGCAATGTCCTTGCTGCTGAGTTGACTTCTGGTTCCAAGAGAAAGTCTACTTGGAAGAAAAAGAAGCCTGCAAAGAAGCCGAAGAAAGACAAGAAGCCAAAGAAGGAAGTTCAAAAGAAAAAGGATAACGACAAAGGAAAATGTTTCCACTGCAATGTCGAAGGCCACTGGAAGAGAAACTGTCCTTCATACCTCGAGAGCCTGAAGAACAAGAAAGGTGACACACCTTCAGAAGGTATAGACTTGCTCATAATTGAAACTAATCTAACGGTTTCTTCTACTTCTAGTTGGGTTATAGATTCTGGTTCTAGTGCTCATTTGTGCACTACCATGCAGGGTCTAAAGGAAAGTAGAAGGCTGGCGGAAGGTGCGGTAACCCTTCGGGTTGGCAACGGGGCAAAAGTTGCTGCTGTGGCTGTAGGCACCTACCATCTGCGACTACCGTCTGGATTTAGTTTAATACTTAGAGACTGCTATTATGTACCTGTTGCTAGCAGAAATTTGATTTCTGTTTCATGTCTAGCACAGGAAGGTCATGTTTTTACATTTGACAAAGACTGTTGTTCTATTTATTTGAGAAATAAAATAGTCGCACGTGGTTTCATAATTGACAGTCTCTATCATTTACATATGGATGTATCTGTGAATGTTACCGAGCAAGATGTGAGTGCCAAAGGATCCAAAAGATCCAGAGATGAGATAAACCAAAGATATTTGTGGCACCTCAGACTTGGCCATATTGGAGAGGATAGGATGAACAAAATGGATAAAGATGGGCTTCTCGGCTCATTGACTTCCGAGTCATATCCAGTTTGCGAGTCCTGTCTTCAAGGAAAAATGGGCTAGACTGCCCTTTGTAGGACATGGGGAGAGGACCACTGAAATACTTATCCCAAATACATACAGATGTATGTGGCCCATTTGATGTGCTAGCCAGGGGACGTTATTCTTACTTCATTACCTTTACCGATGATTATTCACGGTATGGGTATGTGTATCTTATGAGACACAAGTCTGACTCTTTTGAAAAGTTCAAAGAGTTCAAGAATGAAGTAGAAAAACAAACTGGAAAACCACTTAAGGCTCTTCGATCAGATCGAGGAGGAGAATACCTTAGTAGAGAATTCCGGGACTATCTCAAAGAAAACGGCATAGTCTCACAATGGACACCTCCGGGTACACCTCAACTCAACGGAGTGTCAGAGAGGAGGAATCGGACCCTGTTGGACATGGTCAGGTCCATGATGAGCTTCACTGATTTACCTATGTTCCTTTGGGGAGATGCCTTACTCACAGCGATTTATTTATTGAATAGAGTTCCCTCTAAATCCGTTCCTACCACACCGTATGAGATATGGCATGGTAAGAAACCAAGTCTGGGTCATCTCAAGATTTGGGGATGTCCGGCCCACGTCAAGAGACTACAGGCGGACAAGTTAGAGGCTAGGACCATAAGTGCTCGTTTTATAGGATATCCTAAAGAGTCATTAGGATACAATTTCTACATCTCAGAGGATCACAATGTGTTTGTGAGCCGTCATGCCATCTTCTTGAAAAATCAGTTTATCCTTGATAGAGGCAGTGGGAGGAAAATTGAGCTTGAAGAGAAAGTCTCTGAAAAGCAACGAGTCATGGATCCTATAGAACCCATTCATAAAGAGCCAGTACACGATGTCCCTCAACCACCTCGTAGATCTAGTAGGGTCTCCCATCCTCCCGATAGATACTTAGGTATACTTGAAGAGGATACCAAGGAAATGTTCCTAGTGGGAGATAGGGATCATACACAAGATCCCAAAACCTACGACGAGGCGATATCTGATATCGATTCCGAGAAATGGCTGGAAGCTATGAAGTCAGAGTTAGACTCCATGCATTCCAACCAAGTCTGGACCTTAGTAGATCCACCAGAAGGTATTGTACCTATTGGATGCAAATGGATCTACAAGAGGAAGATAGGTTCGGATGGAGAGGTAGAGACCTATAAGGCAAGGCTTGTGGCGAAAGGGTATAGTCAGCGCGAAGGCATTGACTATCAGGAGACCTTTTCACCTGTAGCCATGCTAAAATCCATCCGAACATTGCTTGCCATTGCAGCATTTCATGATTATGAAATCTGGCAGATGGATGTGAAAACTGCTTTCCTGAATGGATATCTTGATGAAGATATCTATATGGAACAACCTTTGGGTTTCACTTCCAGTGATGGAGATCACAAGGTCTGCAAGCTGCAAAGGTCCATCTATGGACTAAAGCAAGCATCTCGGAGTTGGAACACTCGTTTCGATGATGCAATCAAAACGTTTGATTTCATCAAAAACGAAGAGGAACCGTGTGTTTTCAAAAAGGTTAGTGGGAGTGCTGTCGTTTTTTTCGTACTGTACGTAGATGACATTCTCCTGATTGGGAATGATATTCCCATGCTAACCTCGGTCAAGGTCTGGTTGTCAAAAAGAATTCTCCATGAAAGACCTTGGGGAAGCATCCTATATTTTGAGAATAAAGGTCTATAGAGATAGATCTAAAAGGATGCTTGGCCTTTCACAGAAGATGTACATAGAGGAGGTGCTGAAGAGGTTCAGCATGGAGGGGTCTCTTACCCCTAAGGCATGGAATTCATCTCTCCAAGAAGATGTGCCCCAACACAGCTGAAGAGATTCAACGCATGAGCAAGATTCCCTATGCATCGGCAATAGGAAGCCTCATGTATGCCATGCTGTGTACACGACCTGATATAGCTCTTGCTGTGAGTGTCACAAGCAGATATCAGTCGGATCCAGGCAAGAAGCACTGGATAGCTGTGAAGAACAGTCTTAAGTACTTGAGAAGAACTAAGGACATGTTCTTGGTCTTTGGGAGAAGATCAGAGTTGAAGGTAGAAGGATGCACACATATTGATGATAGAAAGTCTACATCAGAATATGTGCAATTGTGATTCAGTAAATTGGAAGAGTTCCAAACAACCGATCATTATAGATTCTACCTAAGAAGCTGAATGTTAAGCCGTATCTAAGGGTGCAGTAGAAACCTTCTGATTAAAAGTTAATTGCAGAGTTAGGTGTAATGTCATCAGATGCCATAACACTTTACTGCGATAACATTGGCACCATAGCACTAGCTATGGAGCCATGGTCTCATCAGAAGTCCAAGCACATAGAGCGGCGCTTCCATTTCATACGCGACTATGATGTAGAGGTGCAGAGAGTAGACTCCGCGGATAACGTGGCGGACCCGTTCACTAAGCAGCTGAGTCAGCAAAAGACTGAAGCCCACCTTGAGAAGATGGGCCTAAGATATATGACCAATTGGCTTTAGTGCAAGTGGGAGATTGTTAGATGTATGCCCTAGAAGCCAATCTGGCTGACACATTATTAATTCTAGGGACATAATTTTGTACTTGACTATTTATTATTGAATAAATAAAAGGCATCTTTTCATTCATATTGTTTATGTGTCTATGAATCGTCCAAGGAATTAATAAGATGATGATACATATTCTCAAGAGTTGAGAATTTGAGCCATGTATCATTGGTGATTAATTTCTAAATGCTCCTGATCAATGGATCATCACGAGGACGGTGATCGATCCGATCAGTGCACAGATCACTTTTCTTCTGGATGGACGAGACTTGAGTCCACAGTGTAGGGACACTGAAGTGATAGTACAGGTGCTTGTTAGAGAACAAGGGTACTGAGCGTGACCAAGACAAGAAGTCACTTGGATGTCTATCCACTCGTCAGTGACTTGCTTGATGTTGCAGTAGTGTGACTGGTCCTTTGACCTGCGGTGCTTCGGCTACTCACAGTGAGGTTATTGTAGTTTGACTGCACACATACATGGTCTCTAGCCATATGGGTCCATGCAGTGTAGATTGGCTGCAGTAGGTTCACTGTAGGAGTAGGGTATGCACCTATAAGGAATCTATCGACCTTGATAGAAGAGGAGTGATCCTATGTGATTTGTTAGATTGAGTTCTAAGACCTTGGCCAGGGCAGTAATATAAAGTGGAAAAAGAGTTTTCCACTATCAAACTCAAGTCGAATAAATCTTGACATATGACAAACGATGGGGTTTGACGAGTTGTCCATGACCTCCGTCCTGTAGGGATCCACGATAGTAGGACTGTATCACATGTTAACTGCACCTAGAGGTTCATCATTCCATTCTGCTGGGTAGCCACTACATGCTGCTAGGTGTCACTGGTGGATGGTGGGACTCACAGGGATTATCTCGATGATCGATAAACCCTAATGAGTTGAGTTGGAATCGTTCCAACCCATTGAAAGGAGTTTTCAATGATATTGAGATAGAGATCACAATATATCTCACTACCAGTCAGAAGAGAACCTATGGGGTCACACACACTAGAAGTATTGACCGATCCGATGGTTGAATAGTGATTATGAATCACGAGTAATCAATTCGATTGATATTCGGTTGAAGAAGGAACAAAGGAAATTAATCAATTGGACTTAAACACAAATCCTACTTCGGGTAGGATTCCTAGAGTCCTAATTGGATTAGGACTGGGAATCCTAGTTGGAGTAGGACTGGAATTCCTACTTGGAATAGGATTCCTACAATCCTAATGAGATTAAGAATTTTGAATCAAAATCGGATTCCTACTTGAAGTAGGATTCCTAGAAATCCTAATTGGATTAGGACTTCGGATTCAAATAGGGTCCTAATTGGATTAGGACTAAAATAAAAATATATCCTAATTGGATTAGGATTCCTTAAGTCCAAATTAATTATTAATCTAATGAATCAACATGACTCCTAATTGGATTAGGATTGAAGAGTTCAATTGAGTCATGGTTCATTCAAGTCCTAGTTGGATTAGGACTAGCATAGATTGAACCCAATTGGCTAATCCTAATTGGATTGGGATTAAACCATAAGAGAGGCACCCAATCCTCTTTGGAAGAGGATTAGGGCATCACAAGAAGGAGGGATCACGCCCCTCCTCCTCTCCTTGTGTGCGGCATGAAGAGAGGGGCCGGCGCCCCCCTTCTCTCTTTGGAAAGTTATCTAGGGCTCCAACTTTGGAGGAGCCCTTGATGGCTATAAGAGGGACTATGAGGCCGGCACCCTTAGGCATTGAAACCTCTCTTCCTCCAAGCCGTGGCCCTCTCCTTTCCTTGGTGTTCTCAGCCGCAAGCAAAGGGAGAAGAAAAGCCAAGAGTTGGCGGCTTCCTTTCCCTTCCCTTCCTTCATCCAACGCAAGGAACAGCAGAAGGCTGCGTAGGGGCTCATCTTCTTCCTCTTCTTCATCCTTCTTCTTCCTCCTTCCAAGCACAATCAAGAGTTGATTGAGAGGGAGGACATCAGCCATCAAAGCTATCTCTGCAAGGGAGCTAGCACCCCGGTGAGATAGAGAGCTTGGATCGGATCCTGCTTCGTGTGGATACCCGTAGAGGCCGGACGTTTGAACGGCTTCAAGCGAACCCTCTTCCAAAACCACGAATTCAGATTTACGGTGATCATCTACCCGCGCAAGGTGAAGATTTGATCTTCCTAATAGTTTTAAAAGTTTTAATTCTTACCTAATTACGAAAGGTCTCGAAACAACGTTCATGCGATGAACGTCGAACCCGTGCATGCCGATTCCGCTGCCATCTGAAAAATTTTTGAAATATCAGCGGCATGGGCGGGTTCCCAACATCCAAGAGAAAGTCTGCTTGGAAGAAAAAGAAGCCTGCTAAGAAGCAGAAGAAAGACAAGAAGCTAAAGAAGGAAGTTCAAAAGAAAAAGGCTAACGACAAAGGAAAATGTTTCCACTGCAATGTCGAAGGCCACTGGAAGAGAAACTGTCCTTCATACCTCGAGAGCCTGAAGAACAAGAAAGGTGACATACCTTCAGAAGGTATAGACTTGCTCATAATTGAAACTAATCTAACGGTTTCTTCTACTTCTAGTTGGGTTATAGATTCTGGTTCTAGTGCTCATTTGTGCACTACCATGCAGGGTCTAAAGGAAAGTAGAAGGCTGGCGGAAGGTGCGGTAACCCTTCGGGTTGGCAACGGGGCAAAAGTTGCTGCTGTGGCTGTGGGCACCTACCATCTGCGACTACCGTCTGGATTTAGTTTAATACTTAGAGACTGCTATTATGTACCTGTTGCTAGCAGAAATTTGATTTCTATTTCATGTCTAGCACAGGAAGGTCATGTTTTTACATTTGACAAAGACTGCTGTTCTATTTATTTGAGAAATAAAATAGTCGCACGTGGTTTCATGATTGACAGTCTCTATCATTTACATATGGATGTATCTGTGAATGTTACCAAGCAAGATGTGAGTGCCAAAGGATCCAAAAGATCCAGAGATGAGATAAACCAAAGATATTTGTGGCACCTCAGACTTGGCCATATTGGAGAGGATAGGATGAACAAAATGGATAAAGATGGGCTTCTCGGCTCATTGACTTCCGAGTCATATCCAGTTTGCGAGTCCTGTCTTCAAGAAAAAATGGCTAGACTGCCCTTTGTAGGACATGGGGAGAGGACCACTGAAATACTTACCCTAATACATACAGATGTATGTGGCCCATTCGATGTGCTAGCCAGGGGACGTTATTCTTACTTCATTACCTTTACCGATGATTATTCACGGTATGGGTATGTGTATCTTATGAGACACAAGTCTGACTCTTTTGAAAAGTTCAAAGAGTTCAAGAATGAAGTAGAAAAACAAACTGAAAAACCTCTTAAGGCTCTTCGATCAGATCGAGGAGGAGAATACCTTAGTAGAGAATTCCGGGACTATCTCAAAGAAAACGGCATAGTCTCACAATGGACACCTCCGGGTACACCTCAACTCAACGGGGGTGTCAGAGAGGAGGAATCGGACCCTATTGGATATGGTCAGGTCCATGATGAGCTTCACTGATTTACCTATGCTCCTTTGGGGAGATGCCTTACTCACAGCGATTTATTTATTGAATAGAGTTCCCTCTAAATCCGTTCCTACCACACCGTATGAGATATGGCATGGTAAGAAACCAAGTCTGGGTCATCTCAAGATTTGGGGATGTCCGGCCCACGTCAAGCGACTACAGGCGGACAAGTTAGAGGCTAGGACCATAAGTGCTCGTTTTATAGGATATCCTAAAGAGTCATTAGGATACAATTTCAACATCTCAGAGGATCACAATGTGTTTGTGAGCCGTCATGCCATCTTCTTGGAAAATCAGTTTATCCTTGATAGAGGCAGTGGGAGGAAAATTGAGCTTGAAGAGAAAGTCTCTGAAAAGCAACGAGTCATGGATCCTATAGAACCCATTCATAAAGAGCCAGTGCACGATGTCCCTCAACCACCTCGTAGATCTAGTAGGGTCTCCCATCCTCCCGATAGATACTTAGGTATACTAGAAGAGGATACCGAGGAAATGTTCCTAGTGGGAGATAGGGATCACATACAAGATCCCAAAACCTACAACGAGGCGATATCTGATATCGATTCCAAGAAATGGCTGGAAGCTATGAAGTCAGAGTTAGACTCCATGCATTCCAACCAAGTCTGGACCTTAGTAGATCCACCAGAAGGTATTGTACCTATTGGATGCAAATGGATCTACAAAAGAAAGATAGGTTCGGATGGAGAGGTAGAGACCTATAAGGCAAGGCTTGTGGCGAAAGGGTATAGTCAACGCGAAGGCATTGACTATCAGGAGACCTTTTCACCTGTAGCCATGCTAAAATCCATCCGAACATTGCTTGCCATTGTAGCATTTCATGATTATGAAATCTAGCAGATGGATGTGAAAACTGCTTTCCTGAATGGATATCTTGATGAAGATATCTATATGGAACAGCCTTTGGGTTTCACTTCCAGTGATGGAGATCACAAGGTCTGCAAGCTGCAAAGGTCCATCTATGGACTAAAGCAAGCATCTCGGAGTTGGAACACTCGTTTCGATGATGCAATCAAAACGTTTGATTTCATCAAAAACGAAGAGGAACCGTGTGTTTACAAAAAGGTTAGTGGGAGTGCTGTCGTTTTTCTCGTACTGTACGTAGATGACATTCTCCTGATTGGGAATGATATTCCCATGCTAACCTCGGTCAAGGTCTGGTTGTCAAAAGAATTCTCCATGAAAGACCTTGGGGAAGCATCCTATATTTTGGGAATAAAGGTCTATAGAGATAGATCTAAAAGGATGCTTGGCCTTTCACAGAAGATGTACATAGAGGAGGTGCTGAAAAGGTTCAGCATGGAAAACTCCAAGAGGGGTCTCTTACCCCTTAGGCATGGACTTCATCTCTCCAAGAAGATGTGCCCCAACACATCTGAAGAGATTCAACGCATGAGCAAGATTCCCTATGCATCGGCAATAGGAAGCCTCATGTATGCCATGTTGTGTACACGACCTGATATAGCTCTTGCTGTGAGTGTCACAAGCAGATATCAGTCGAATCCAGGTGAAGAACACTGGACAGCTGTGAAGAATATTCTTAAGTACTTGAGAAGAACTAAAGATTTATTCTTGATTTTTGGAGGATCATCAGAGTTAAAGGTAGAAGGGTACACAGATTCAGACTTCATGACTGATGTCGATGACAGGAAGTCAACATCTGGATATGTGTTCTTGTGCAATGGTGGTACGGTAAATTGGAAGAGTTCTAAACAACCGATCATTGCTGATTCTACTATGGAGGCTGAATACATCGCCGCCTCTGAAGCTGCTAAGGAAGGCTTCTGGTTCAAGAAATTCATTGCAGAGTTGGACGTGATGACATCAGATGCCATAACACTCTACTGCGATAATAATGGCGCCATAGCCCTTGCTAAGGAGACAAGGTCTCATCAGAAGTCTAAGCATATAGAGCGGCGCTTTCACCTCATACGCGACTATGTGGAGAAGAAATATGTAGAGGTGCAGAGAGTAGACTCCGCGGATAACGTGGCAGACCCGTTCACTAAGCAGCTAAGTCAGCAAAAGACTGAAGCCCACCTTGAGAAGATGGGCCTAAGATATATGACCAATTGGCTTTAGTGCAAGTGGGAGATTGTTAGATGTATGCCCTAGAAGCCAATTTGGCTGACACATTGTTGATTCTAGGGACATAATTTTGTACTTGACTGTTTATTATTGAATAAATAAAAGGCATCTTTTCATTTATATTATTTATGTGTCTATGAATCGTCCAAGAAATTAATAAGATGATGATACATATTCTCAAGAGTTGAGAATTTGAGCCATGTATCATTGGTGATTAATTTCTAAATGCTCCTGATCAATGAATCATCACGAGGACGGTGATCGATCCGATCAGTGCACAGATCACTTTCCTTCTGGATGGACGAGACTTGAGTCCACAGTGTAGGGACACTGAAGTGATAGTGCAGGTGCTTGTTAGAGAACAAGGGTACTGAGCGTGACCAAGACAAGAAGTCACTTGGATGTCTATCCACTCGTCAGTGACTTGCTTGATGTTGCAGTAGTGTGACTGGTCCTTTGACCTGCGGTGCTTCGGCTACTCACAGTGAGGTTATTGTAGTTTGACTGCACACATACATGGTCTCTAGCCATATGGGTCCATGCAGTGTAGATTGGCTGCAGTAGGTTCACTGTAGGAGTAGGGTATGCACCTATAAGGAATCTATCGACCTTGATAGAAGAGGAGTGATCCTATGTGATTTGTTAGACTGAGTTCTAAGACCTTGGCCAGGGCAGTAATATAAATTGAAAAAAGAGTTTTCCACCATCGAACTCAAGTCGAATAAATCTTGACATATGACAGACGATGGGGTTTGACGAGTTGTCCATGACCTCCGTCCTGTAGGGATCCACGATAGTAGGATTGTATCACATGTTAATTGCACCTAGAGGTTCATCATTCCATTCTGCTGGGTAGCCACTACATGCTGCTAGGTGTCACTGGTGGATGGTGGGACTCACAGGGATTATCTCGATGATCGATAAACCCTAATGAGTTGAGTTGGAATCGTTCCAACCCATTGAAAGGAGTTTTCAATGATATTGAGATAGAGATCACAATATATCTCACTACCAGTCAGAATAGAACCTATGGGGTCACACACACTAGAAGTATTGACCGATCCGATGGTTGAAATCGTGATTAGGAATCACAAGTAATCAATTTGATTGATAAAAAGTTGAAGAAGGAAAGGGAATCAATTAATTGGACTTGAAACAAGAGTCCTACTTCGAGTAGGATTCCTAGAGTCCTAATTGGATTAGGACTGGAAATCCAAGTTGGAGTAGGACTGGGATTCCTACTTGGAATAGGATTCCTACAATCCTAATGAGATTAAGAATTTTGAATTAAAATTGGATTCCTACTTGGAATAGGATTCCTAGAAATCCTAATTGGATTAGGACTTCGGATTCAATTAGAGTGCTAATTAGATTAGGACTAGAATTAAACAAATCCTAATTGGATTAGGATTCCTTAAGTCCTAATTAATTATTAATCTAATGAATCAACATGACTCCTAATTGGATTAGGATTGAAGAGTTCAATTGAGTCATGGTTCATTCAAGTCCTACTTGGATTAGGACTAGCATAGATTGAACCCAATTTGGCTAATCCTAATTGGATTGGGATTAAACCATAAGAGAGGCACCTAATCCTCTTTGGAAGAGGATTAGGGCATCACAAGAAGGAGGGATCACGCCCCTCCTCCTCTCCTTGTGTGCGGCATGAAGAGAGGGGCCGGCGCCCCCCTTCTCTCTTTGGAAAACCATCTAGGGCTCCTACATTGGAGGAGCCCTTGATGGCTATAAAAGGCACCATGAGGCCGGCGCCCTAGGGCATTGGAATCCTCTTCCTCTTGTGCCGTGGCCACCCTCTTCCTCTCTTTAGTTGCAGCCGCAAGCAAGGGTAGAAGCTCACCAAGTGTTGGCGGCCTCCTCCTCTACCCTTTCTTCATCTAACGCAAGCAACAGAAGAAGGCTGCGTAGGGGCTCATCTTCTTCCTCTTCTTCATCCTTCTTCTTCCTCCTCTCAAGCACTTTCAAGAGTTGAAAGAAAGAGAGGAGATCAGCCATCAAAGGAAGTCTCTGCAAGGGAGCTAGCACCCCGGGGAGACAAGGAAACATTGATCGGTCCTCTACTTCGTGTGGATACCCATAGAGGCCAGACATTTGAACGGCTTCAAGCGAACCCTCTTCCAAAATCACGAATTCAGATTTGCGGTGATCATCTACCCGCGCAAGGTGAAGATTTGATCTTCCTATTAGTTTTAAAAGTTTTAATTCTTACCTAATTACGAAAGGTCTCGAAACAACGTTCATGCGATGAACGTCGAACCCGTGCATGCCGATTCCGCTGCCATCTGATTTAATTTTTGAAATATCAGCAGCATGGGCGGGTTCCCAACAGATTAGGAGTGATTGATCCATCCTAGTGATGTTCTCTTCTAGTTCATTGATTTTGATGATTAGCGTGTGTTAAATATAGAGTTTCTCATCAATGATCATCCAATTAGATCATAAACTTAGTGATTATCCCTTGTTTGGCACGAAAATAATATGATTTTTAGGTGCGTGCCAGAGTTCGAGTCGACTCGGATACGTTTCAGAGTCGGCTCATGAGGGGGAGTCGACTCGCACATAGATAGGAGTCGACTCGAGGTCGATGGCATCATAGGGGGAGTCGACTCGCGCATATTTTGGAGTCGACTCGAGGTCGAGTCGACTCGCGACTTACTGGAGTCGACTCACGGTCGGGAATCCAATGTTTTAACCCTAATCAAAGCGTTTAATCGACACTTCTATTCACCGCCTCCACTGTTCACAAACCCTAGAGCCGTCTCCGACCTCGTCTCCGACCTCCATTAGGGCTTTTCCATCGAGTTTCTTCCGACTCCTCGTGTCCTTTCCTCCTCTCTAGGTCTAGTATGCCTCGTAAGGTAGTTGTCCCGAGCCGGAAGAGGCCCCAATCTGCGAGCGACGTCGAGCGACGGTCTAAGGCTCGAAATGAACCCGTGAGGCCACAACCTCCTGTTCCTTCCCCGCCGAGGCCGGTTTCCTCGCGTCCGTGCGCCGGGAAGGCGGTCCTCCACCGGGAGATATGTCAACTTCGACTATCTCTCCTGGGAAGGCTTCACAATAGGGCATATGTTGAGGGCCCAAGGATTAGAGTTGTTTTGCTCCCTAGATCTCCCTACTTACCCAGGGCTAGTTAGGGAGTTTTACGGGATAGTTTCTAGGGGTCATGGTGGGATACAGGGAACCGTAGCGGGTGTCCCTCTATTTATTTCAGAGGATTTTATTGCACAAATCCTTCATCTTCCCCAGGTAGGGGTAGTTCCCTCTCACCCGGCCGATAGGACTGAGCCCTTACGGCCATATTAGGGAGTCCACCCCAGTCCCCACTAGATGAGGTGTCCGTTAGTCAGCTATCGGTTGAAATGCGGCTCCTCTTGAGTATTATATCTAGGACCCTCTTTCCTAAGACCGGCCGCTTTGACTTTGTATCCGAGAGGGACCTAGCCCTAATGTACTACATTCTTCAAGATACCCCAATTAACTTCCCTAAGCTGATCTACAAATACCTATGTGAGCCATTAGACAAACCTAGGCTCACCCTTCCCTATGGGATGTTATATACCCTGATCTTTAGGGAGTCCGAGGTCCCCATTCCTGAGGGGGAACCCTCTCGCACACTGCGGTACACAAGTCGCATGGGTGAGGGAACCCTTCACAGGATGGGATTTCATAAGGTAGAGGGAGCCTGGGTCAGGAAACCATCTTCTTCCACACCTACTGACCCTACTACTCGACACTCCCCCAGCCCTGATCATGATTCCGATTTTCCTACCTATCCCTCCACTTCAGCACCATCCACTTCAGCCGGACCCTCCTCTTCAGCACCACCTACTCAGCCACTAGAGGTCCGGATCTCTCCTGAGCAGCTCTGGGAGTTGCGGCAAGAGATCGTGTGGGATCTTCAGGACGACCTACTGAGGGAGCTCCGAGGTCCAGCGACTGCCCCCTCTACTGCATTGGTTCCTTCATTGGCAGTCGTGACCGAGATGTCGGCTCATCTGAGGGAAGAGATTTACAATGTCAGAAGCCTTATACAAGCCCAATTCTCAAATATGAGCGATGTCACAAGCAACACAAGAATGATGCGAGATGACATCCGACATGACTTAGGCAGCCAGAGTCAGGGGGCCGAGCGTCTGGCAAATGTATTGATCTCCAAGTTGGATACTCTCCAGGCGAATCTGAATGAGCTCACCTCGATCCATAGTAGGGCCACCTCGGCGATCATCACGCAGCTAGGGAACCTCACAGATGGGGTTAATCTACTTATGGAACAATCCAGACTGAGTAAGGGAGCCGCATCCTCCTCAAAGAAATCCTAGCTTGCTTTTTTTTTCTCTTTTTGATATGTACTTACTACTTTTTGATTGTATCTACAAGTGTACTTAAACTTACATCAATACAATGAGTAGACATTTTTCTTCAATACTGTGCAAATTTGACCTCTAATTGCTTTTATGATGTACTTTCTTCCTTTTTGCTATGATGACAAAAAGGGGAAGAAAATATATTGAATAGACATGTAAAGGTAATCAATGAAAATCAATAAAAAGAAAACTTTTAAAACACACAATAATTTGTTCTTAGTGGATTCGATACCTCGAGGCTCATTATCTCTCTGTTGGGGCTCCTAACGGAGTAATCTCCAGAATCTATTCAAGGGATATTCGGAGATTAGTTGAATCATACTCAAGAACAAATTGGCAGATTTTTCCTCTAAAAACCAAAAATATAAGTTCAAAAGCTTCAATACACTAAAAAAAAATTCAGAGAATCAAAACAAAGTTGAATGCATGTGTTGAGGGAGAGAATCTGAAATTTTAAGAAAGCAAACTCATTAAATATGTATAAGCCAAACAATTGATTGCATGACATGAAGGCTTATATAATTTCAAATGAAAGGGGGAGCTTTAACTTCAAAATTTACTGTTTCACACCTTTCAGTTTTGGATAAATTAAATAACTAGACACTTGAATTCATTTTGAAATTTTACTATAAATTTCCTTTTTGGCTGAGCAATTCATTTTACATATACTCAATGTTTTGTCATCATCAAAAAGGGAGAGATTGTGGAGTGATTGATTATAACCCTATTTGATTTTGATGAGCTCAAAGCATTTGAGTATATCTTATGTTGTACTAATGAATTCAATCTAGTGTTTCAGTCAAATACTTATAAATTTATGGTTAAGTGTCTCTAGATTTGGTTCAATACATTTTGGATAAGTAAAGAACTCAATTTGAACCAAAGTCTGAGACTCGAGTCGACTCCGGGAGATTACGAGTCGACTCCAAGCGTATCAGAAGCACTGGCACAGGCTCGAGTCGACTCCTGTACATTACGAGTCGACTCCGACTGAGAACAGACAGACGGACAGAAAGATCCATCTCAGAACCTGTCAACGAGTCGACTCCTGAAGAGCGCGAGTCGACTCCGATGCTTGCCGAGTCGACTCCAGGGTAGTACGAGTCGACTCCAGGGAGTTACAGACAGAAAGACAGAGAAGTTATTTTGGACACTGAGAGCCGAGTCGACTCCCGCAAAGTCCGAGTCGACTCCAACACAGCGCGACCCCAAAAGACAGAAGACGGTATTTTCGTCTCTAAGAGGCGAGTCGACTCCAAGACAGTTTGAGTCGACTCCAAGGCAGCGCAACCCCAAAAAGACAGAAGACTGTTTTTCGGATTCTGAGAGCCGAGTCGACTCCGAAACAGTTCGAGTCGACTCCAAGACGGCACGAGTCAAAAGACAGAAGATCGGGAGTTCGGACTCTGAGCGCCGAGTCGACTCCCAGAATTTCCGAGTCGACTCGAGTGAGCAAACTTGAAAAATGCATCCCTAGATTCCTTACATCGAGTCGTCTCCAAAAGTGCCAGGTCAGCTCCGGACATTGGGGAGTCGACTCCGGGTTAAGTCGAGTCGACTCCCAGTCGAGACAGCACTTTAATTCAAATCCAGAACAGTTGCCGAGCCGACTCCAGAAAAGCATGAGTCGACTCCTGCAGCAGCCGGGTCGACTCCAGATCGCGCGAGGCGACTCTGATCCCAACGGAAACATTGTCAGGATGTGCAGAATGTGCAGAACGGTTAGGAGATTGTGTCTAACGGCTAGTTTCCATGGGAAATGGCTTAAATAGCCAAGAGAACTGTAGCAACAAAGGAGAGTGACATTCCATTCAAAGAAAACAAGAAATCTTCATCTACCAAAGGAATTCAAAGGAAAAGAAGGAAGAGGGGCATTAACTCCATCCAACCAACTCTTCCCAGCATTAAAGAAGTCTCCTTCAGTCATCAAGTCTTCGAGACACTCAAGAGGAGACCCCGAGTTCGAGAAGCCCTCCTCTACATCTTCATAAATTTGTTTGAGGGCTCTTAACTTCTCTCTTATTTATATCGCTGAATATCTGCTTGTTTAGAAGCTTTATTTTTCTGTTTGTCTTTTGTTCAAACCATTTGTTCCTTACCTGATTCAATCAGGGCGTTGAATCAAGGGTGTAAAGGTTTGTTGGTGAGCCTAGGTTGAAACCAACGTGTAAGGGTTTGATTGTGATCCTGGAAAAACAATCGGGTGGTTCTAGTTGGTGAGCCTGAAAAAACCGACCGAGTTCATTGTGATCTCGTAAAACAACAAGTTAGGTTGTGAGCTTGTAAAACAACCGGCTGTAATCCGAGGGGTTATAGTGAATTCCCAAGTGAGACTTGGAGAGTGGACGTAGGAGCAAGGGATAGCTCCAAACCACTATAAATTCCTTGTGTTTGTGATTGCTTTGTTATCTCTTACTTTCACTTCATTCACTGCACATAGCATCTAATTAATCCACTTGTAAAAAGTATTAATTAGTTATTCACAAACCTTTTAATTGCATTAATTATTTTAAAACCCAATTCACCCCCCCTCTTGGGTTGTCTATCTGGGTAACATCAAGACTATGAGATTTGGAGCACCATAGTTAATGGACCATACATCCCATCAATTTTTGTAGAGGGTGTTACTATACCCAAACTTGAAAAAGATTGGGATGACAATGATATTAGGAAGGCACAACTAAATGCCAAAGCAATGAATGTGCTTTATTGTGCCTTAGACCGTAATGAATTCAATAGAGTCTCAACTTGCAATTCTGCAAAAGATATATGGGATAGGCTTGAAGTGACCCACGAGGGCACGAATCAAGTAAAAGAATCTAAAATAAACATACTAGTTCATAAATATGAACTATTTAAGATTGAATCTAATGAAACTATCACTTGCATGTTTACTAGATTTACTGATATTGTCAATGGTCTAAAAAGCCTTGGCAAAAATTATACTAACAGTGACCTTGTCAGGAAGATTCTTCGATGTTTGCCAAGATCATGGGAGGCCAAGGTAACGGCAATCCAAGAATCCAAGGACTTGAACAAGCTTCCGCTTGAGGAGCTTCTTAGATCCCTGATGACGCACGAGCTCACAATGAAACAACACAGCGAAGAAGAATCCTCGCATAAGAAAAAGGTAATAGCCCTCAAATCTACTTCGTCTAACAAGGATTTATCTTGTAGTAGCAGCAGCGAAGAAGAAGATAATGAGGGAGATGATGATGAGGCTCTTCTCGTGCGAAAGTTCAGAAAATTCATCAACCGGAAGAAATCCTTTCATCAGAGGAGAGGTCCCTTAAGTTCCTACAACAAGGATAAAGGTAAGAAAAGAAAAAATGAAGGAATCGGATGCTATGAATGCAAGAAGCCGGGACATTTCAGAGTTGACTGTCCCTTGCTTAAGAAGGGCAGCAAACATAAGAAAAAGAAAGTTCTCGTCTCCACTTTGTCGGACTCCGACTCATCATCATCATCATCGGATGAGGAACAAGAGGAAAAGGCCAACTTCTGCTTCATGGCGAATGAAAATGTGGTAGCATCTGAAACGCATTTAGATTTTACCTTTGATGAATTGTATGATGCATTTAATGAATTAATGGATGAATATAAGACTATAAATCTTAAGAATAAAGAGCTAAAACTAACCAATCAATCTCACTTCCATAAATGCGATAAATTAATTAAGAATAAGGATTTTATCATTAAAGAAAATTTAGAACTTAAAACAAGCAACCAATTGTTGATTCAAAAAACTAATACCTTAATTAAAGATAATGAAAAACTAACCAAGAAAATTTTAGAACTTAAAAACGATAAACAAACAATAAGAGATAATCTCACAAAAGACTTAAATATTCTAAAAACAAAAAAACAAAAGCTAACAAAAGAACTTGAAAAATACAAACCTTTTGTTGAAAAGTTTACATATAGTTCTGAAAAATTAGAAATGATAGTTAACAATCAACGAGCTGTGTTTAATAGAGCTGGTTTAGGGTATAAATCTAAGAATAAGCAAAAGCTCCTTAGTAACTTTTTTGTGAAAGCCGAAGAAAGTAAAATTAAGAATATAACCTATTTTTGCTATGGAAAAGTAGGACATAAAGCTAATGTGTGTGACCATAGGAAAGGAAAAGCTAAAAAGAAAATTAAAAAGGGTTGGATTCCAAAAGGAACCAACATTACTAACTGTTAGAAGTATGCCCTAGAAGCCAATCTGGCTGACACATTATTAATTCTAGGACATAATTTGGTACTTGACTTTATTATTATTGATTAATAAATGGGCATTCTTTTCATTCATATTGTTTATGTGTCTATGAATCGTCCAAGAAATTAATAAGATGATGATACATATTCTCAAGAGTTGAGAATTTGAGCCATGTATCATTGGTGATTAATTTCTAAATGCTCCTGATCAATGGATCATCACGAGGACGGTGATCGATCTGATCAGTGCACACATCGCTTTCCTTATGGATGGATGAGACTCGAGTCTACAGTGTAGGGACACTGAAGTGATAATGCAGGTGCTTGTTAGAGAACAAGGGTACTGAGCGTGATCAAGACAAGAAGTCATTTGGATGTCTATCCACTCGTCAGTGACTTGGTTGATGTTGCAGTAGTGTGACTGGTCCTTTGACCTGCGGTGCTTCGGCTACTCACAGTAAGGTTATTGTAGTTTGACTGCACATACACATGGTCTCTAGTCATATGGGTCCTTGTAGTGTAGATTGGCTGCAGTAAGTTCACTGTAGGAGTAGGGTACGCATCTACAAGGAATCTATCGACCTTGATAGATGAGGAGTGATCCTATGTGATTTATTAGACTGAGTTCTAAGACATTGGCCAGGGCACAATATATAGTGGAAAAGAGTTTTCTACTCTCGAACTCAAGTCGAATAAATCTAGACATATGACAGACAACGAGTTTTGACGAGTTATCCATGACCTCCGGTCTGTAGGGATCCACGATAGAAGGACTGTATCACACGACAACTGCACCTAGAGGTTCATCATTCCATTCTGCTGGATGGCCACTACATGCTGCTAGGTGTCACTGGTGGATGGTGGGACTCATAGGGATTCTCTCGATGATCGATAAACCCTAATGAGTTGAGTTGAAATCGTTCCAACCCATTGAAAGGAGTTTTCAATGATATTGTGATAGAGATCACAATATATCTCACTACCAGTCAGAATAGAACCTATGAGGTCACACACACTAGAAGTATTGACCGATCCGATGGTTGAATAGTGATTATGAATCACGAGTAATCAATTCGATTGATAATCAGTTGAAGAAGGAACACTGGGAATTAATTAATTGGACTTAAAATACGAATCCTACTTGAAGTAGGATTCCTAGAGTCCTAATTGGATTAGGACTGGAAATCCTACTTGGACTAGGACTGGGAATCCTACTTGGAGTAGGATTCCTACAATCCTAATTAGATTAGGATTTTGAATTCAATTTGGATTCCTACTTAGAATAGGATTCCTAAGAAGTCCTAATTGGATTAGGACTTCGGATTCAAAGTAGAGTCCTAATTGGATTAGGACTAAACTTAAATAAGTCCTAATTGGATTAGGATTTCTTAAGTTCTAATTAATTATTAATCTAATGAATTATGATGACCCCTAATTTGATTAGGATTGAAAGGTTCAATTGAGTCATGGTTCAGTCAAATCCTAATTGGATTAGGAATTGAAGGGATAACAAATAGCTGCAACTAGCCTTTTGATTCTTCTCCCTGGAGTCTTCTTCTTCTTCATCCTCCCTCTGACATTCAAGAGTTGATTGAGAAGGAGGTGATCAGCCATCAAAACAAATCTCTGCAAGGGAGCTAGTACCCCGGAGAGATTAGACTGTTTGGATTGGTCCTCTGCTTCGTGTGGATACCCGTAGAGGCCGGACGCGTGTGCGGCTTCAAGCGAACCTTCTTCCAAAATCACGAACTTCAGTTTGCGGTGATCATCTACCCGCACAAGGTGAAGATCTGGTCTTCCTAATTGTTTAAAAAGTTTTAATCCTAATCCATCTACGAACGGTTTTTGAAATAACGTTCATGAGATGAACGTATGACCCCGTGCATGCCTCTTCCGCTGCATCTGAAAAATTTTTAATTTTTTGCGGCATGGGCGGGTTTCCAACAGTGGTATCAGAGCCTAGGCTTCGTAGATTACGATTAGGATTAAAAGAATCAAGGCATATTAGATCTGAAAATTAATAGATTATGCCTGCTGATTTTTATGCATGCAGAATTTCAGGCTGCAGAATTTTTCTGCATGCTGAATTTTGGTATGCATTGATTAATGATTCTGTTATGTAATTAATATGATTACAATTATTTAAGAATCATCCTGATGCAGGAGCACGAGCCCAAATCATAATGGATGTACGTCGAGTTTGGATTCTTGCTTGGGAGTGCCCGAAAACACATTGGGTTCGTAATTTCTAGCATTTAATTGGATTGAGTCTATTTTATTTTGGTCACAGTGAGTCCTTTTATTTTGGGTTTATTTGGGTTCTTATTTTGGGTTTGCAATTTGCTGATTTATGTTTGTAATTGAATGCCAAGTGGCATCAAAAGAGTCTATGTTATGCAAGGATTGAGTCAAGTCATATTGGGTCATGTGTGGAGAATTTAGTTTAGTCGTATGAGTGAAATTGAGTCCTTATGTGAGAGGATTGAGTCCATGTGTTTAAGATTGAGTCCTTATAATTGAGTGCCATTAAGAAGGATTCCTAATGCCGTGAAGATCATCACTCATCACGTGGAGAAGTTCAACCATGAAGATCTCTCACATGTGGAAGAAATTCAGAGTTCAAATCCAGTTGAAATCCGTGACAGATTGAACACCATATGGTATTTTGAAGATTTTGGGAGCTACAGAAGTCTGATTAAGTTGATTCAAATTTTGTTGGAAAGTAGACATCCGTAGCTTTCCAATGACTATAAGAACATAAAATTTGGAGATCAGATAAAATTTGAGGAGTCTCCCGAACTTCATGCTGATGTTGGTACCCGAGAAGGAGTTCCACCTAGATTCCAACTCGTGGCATGCGGCTGAATTTCTTTTGATGGGTTTCAATCCATACGCCATAAGGAATGGATTCCTAGATGTCTAGGCTTAGGTGTCAAGGCCTTTGATTGGTCAATTAGAAAATTTAAATTTTGAATTGAGTCCTCATGTAATTAGGAGTCCAATTTAAAATTCTGTGCCAACCTTTCTTCCTATATAAAGAAGGGTATGATGAATGAAGTTAGTTTTCTTTTGGATTTCGAAATTATGATTTGTCTGCGTGAAGAGAGGCTACTCCTCTTGCTGGTGCGATGCCAAAGAGGCTGAGGGAAGGTGGGACGCCTCCCCTTCACGCCATTTGAAATTGGGTTGGTTTTGGATGAGATTTCCCTAACAAACTCAAGTTTATCCTTATCCCTTCTTTTGTTCTCACGCCTCCACCTCTTGTGTGCACCCTCCTTGAGTGCCACATCAGCATTTCAGCACCTCCCTCACGCCCAAGACTCCTTTCCCACGTCCTCCTCTAAGTCCTATTGCCATTAGGACTCCACACAACCCAATTCAGCCAAAAAAATTGGTCTAGCCAATTTCAGCCCCCACAAAAATTGGTGCCTAATTTTGGTCCATTGGCTGACCCTCCTTGAACCCAATCTCACCAACCAGCAACCCATCTTCTTCCTCCTTCCTTCCACCACAAAGAACCCTAGCCTCCATTGCCATTGCTTTGAAAAAAAAAAAAAGAGAAGAAAGATTCAGCCATCCTCAAGAAGAAAAAAATCTGCAGCCCACCCCGATTGCGTCAATTGGTATCAGAGCGAATCCTTGTCGCCATGAGTACCAGAAGTGGTCGCCCCTACAACAATGAACGACAACGTGCTGAGATGATGGCCGAGCTCATCCGGCAAGTGGCGGCCTTGAATCAGAAGGTGGAAGTTGTTTGGGATCGTCTCTTCCCCGAGCCAAACAATCTTGAAGATGAACATGCTGTCCCGCGCAACCTGAAAATTCAGAAGTGCCATTTGGAGGAGACCCCGATGTTGAAGCATTCTCCCCCAGGGGTCTATCACCCCAAAGGCCACCTAGGGATCAGCGGATGCCCCCTCCAAACATTCCTCGTATGGGGAATAATTTCAGGAACCCCTATGTTCATCAAAATCAGCGGGAGCGCCATGATCTCGACGATGTCATGAAGCGGGTTCGTGTAGAAGTTGCTGATTACAGCGGAAGCATGGACCCAACCTACTTCCAGGATTGGTTGATGTCTCTCGAAGACTACTTCGAATGGTTCAGCATGCCCAATGAAACCAAGGTGCGATTCGTGAAGATGAAGCTCAAGGGCCAAGCACGCATATGGTGGCATAGCGTTGAAGAGAAGCTTCATCGACTCCGACAGCCCCCTATCAATGATTGGGAGGAGATGAAACTTCGTTTGAAGGAAAAGTATCTTCCCGTTGATTATGAGGAGACACTCTTCGAAGAACTTCTGAAACTTCGTCAAGGAAGCTCTTCCGTAGAGGAGTATACGGCCCGATTCCATGAGTTGATGATCCGCAGCAACCTCACGGAGACGGATCGACAGTCCCTAACTCGGTACCGATCCGGGCTGAGGGATGACATCAAGAGGGAGCTAATGACAACGCGCATCTTCAGCCTAGAGGAGGCATACCAACTCGCCATTCGAGTTGAATCGCAGCTACGACAAAGACGCCCTGCGCAAGCACCAGTTGCACGACGATTTCCCGAGCGCAGCACCAACCGAGGAGTTCCATTTCCTCGAGGTAACGCCCCTGCTTTCAGATCTGAAACCTCTGTAAATAGAAGCACATATCAGGAAAGGGGTGCTCCAAGGGCTAATGAAAAGGGTAAAGGTCCTATGCCACAATCCACACCGCAAGGGAAGAATCCTGTTGAATGCTACAAGTGCGGCGGGCGAGGCCATTTCGCCGTTGTTTGTCCTACCCGAGACCAACGATTTGCTTTGGTATGCGAGGAGGATGAGATCATAGGACCCTCTGAAGTCACTCCTCCCTCTCAGCCCGCTGATGAAGAGGGAAATGAAGGAAACGAAGAACATGATGAAGAAGCCCCTGCGGTGGAGCTAGAAGCTTCAGATCTACCTGTGTGCGTCGTGCGGCGGGTTCTTACGGGTTGCAAGCTGGATGAGAACGTGGAGGAAGATTGGAGGCGCACCAATATCTTCCACACTCGCGTCGAGCATTCCAACAAGTCTCTAAACCTCATCATTGACAATGGAAGCTGCATGAATATCATTTCCGAAGAAGTGCTGAAAAAGCTGAATCTGAAACCGGTACCGCATCCAAAGCCGTATCGGGTAAGTTGGATCGAAGACTCCTCCATCCCTGTTAAACAAAGATGCTTGATCAGTTTTTCACTTGGTAAGGACCTCCGAGATGAAGTATGGTGCGATGTTCTGCCCATGAAAGCGTGCCAT
The DNA here is from genome assembly GCF_009389715.1 of Phoenix dactylifera. NCBI lineage: Eukaryota > Viridiplantae > Streptophyta > Magnoliopsida > Arecales > Arecaceae > Phoenix > Phoenix dactylifera. The sequence goes on along the minus strand of NW_024068089.1, from coordinate 143,443 downwards.
CTTCTTCTAGGAAGACCTTGGTTGTATGATCGTAGTGTCGAGTATGATGGTCGATCCAATTGTTATTCTCTATATTGTGCCAACAAAAGAGTTGTGTTAAAGCCCCTTAGGATCACTGATTTTAGCTCTGAAAATCTGATAATCCAACGGGTTTTAACCATGAGAAAGTTTGAAGCTTGTAGCCGAGAGATGGGGGTCATGTATGCACTAATGGCTAGGGAAGTTGGGGCTGAAATTTCAGAAGTTGTTCCTCCTGATTTCAAGTCCATATTGGATGATTCCTCTAATATAACCCTTGAGAGTCTTCCCAAGAATCTTCCACTGATGAGAGACAACCAGCGCACCATAGATTTGGTGCCCAGATCAAGCTTGCCGAACCTTCCTGCATGCTGGTTGAACCCAAAAGAACACGAGGATTCTCGTCGCCAAGTTCTGAAGCATGGGCCGCATGCAGAAGATTTTATTGCTGATGCCCTCAGTCAAAATTCATATGTTCTAACTCTTTTGAATGTTGAGATAATGGGGTTTGCCAATCTAAAATTTTTGTACCCCTCTGAAGTATATTTTCAGCCCATATATGCAGAAGTTTCAGCAGTGGATCAGTGGCAGCATTCAGAATTTTTGACCCATGATTGCTTTCTTTTATGTGTCCCGGAGACCTCACTTGGTGATCATATTGTTCGAGAGGTCCATGGCGGAGACCTTGGTGGTCACTTTGGCTACGTCAAAACAGTCACCATGGTGGAGGATAAGTTCTATTTGCCGACCCTGCGCAAGGAAGCAAACTTTGTGTTGATGTGGTTGAGTGTTGAATGCAGAAATTTTCAGAAGCTTCAACCTTGCCAAGTCAAATTCTTCAAGGTGCTGAAGTGGATGGGACCCAAGGCCTTTGTGCTCGAGTTACCAGATGATTTGCAGGTTAGCCCCATCTTCTATGTTGAAGAGTTGCAGCCCTATGATGCTCACTATGTTGAAGATGAAGACATCCCATCTGTACCATCTTCACTTCTTCGACGATCAGCCCCGACGGACATCATTGAGGACATCCTAGTTGTTCAGATAGTGTCCACCCACCGAGGAGGATATCAGAAGTTTTTCATTGGAGGACCGACTAAATTCAGATCGCTCATGATTAAAGATGGAGGAAGTCCAACAGCTGAACCCAAACATCCACAAGCTCTATCAGTTGTGAAACTCGACGGAGTCGAGTCTTTTTTCCAGAAGGGGGAAATTGATGCAGGAGCACGAGCCCAAATCATAATGGATGTACGTCGAGTTTGGATTCTTGCTTGGGAGTGCCCGAAAACACATTGGGTTCGTAATTTCTAGCATTTAATTGGATTGAGTCTATTTTATTTTGGTCACAGTGAGTCCTTTTATTTTGGGTTTATTTGGGTTCTTATTTTGGGTTTGCAATTTGCTGATTTATGTTTGTAATTGAATGCCAAGTGGCATCAAAAGAGTCTATGTTATGCAAGGATTGAGTCAAGTCATATTGGGTCATGTGTGGAGAATTTAGTTTAGTCGTATGAGTGAAATTGAGTCCTTATGTGAGAGGATTGAGTCCATGTGTTTAAGATTGAGTCCTTATAATTGAGTGCCATTAAGAAGGATTCCTAATGCCGTGAAGATCATCACTCATCACGTGGAGAAGTTCAACCATGAAGATCTCTCACATGTGGAAGAAATTCAGAGTTCAAATCCAGTTGAAATCCGTGACAGATTGAACACCATATGGTATTTTGAAGATTTTGGGAGCTACAGAAGTCTGATTAAGTTGATTCAAATTTTGTTGGAAAGTAGACATCCGTAGCTTTCCAATGACTATAAGAACATAAAATTTGGAGATCAGATAAAATTTGAGGAGTCTCCCGAACTTCATGCTGATGTTGGTACCCGAGAAGGAGTTCCACCTAGATTCCAACTCGTGGCATGCGGCTGAATTTCTTTTGATGGGTTTCAATCCATACGCCATAAGGAATGGATTCCTAGATGTCTAGGCTTAGGTGTCAAGGCCTTTGATTGGTCAATTAGAAAATTTAAATTTTGAATTGAGTCCTCATGTAATTAGGAGTCCAATTTAAAATTCTGTGCCAACCTTTCTTCCTATATAAAGAAGGGTATGATGAATGAAGTTAGTTTTCTTTTGGATTTCGAAATTATGATTTGTCTGCGTGAAGAGAGGCTACTCCTCTTGCTGGTGCGATGCCAAAGAGGCTGAGGGAAGGTGGGACGCCTCCCCTTCACGCCATTTGAAATTGGGTTGGTTTTGGATGAGATTTCCCTAACAAACTCAAGTTTATCCTTATCCCTTCTTTTGTTCTCACGCCTCCACCTCTTGTGTGCACCCTCCTTGAGTGCCACATCAGCATTTCAGCACCTCCCTCACGCCCAAGACTCCTTTCCCACGTCCTCCTCTAAGTCCTATTGCCATTAGGACTCCACACAACCCAATTCAGCCAAAAAAATTGGTCTAGCCAATTTCAGCCCCCACAAAAATTGGTGCCTAATTTTGGTCCATTGGCTGACCCTCCTTGAACCCAATCTCACCAACCAGCAACCCATCTTCTTCCTCCTTCCTTCCACCACAAAGAACCCTAGCCTCCATTGCCATTGCTTTGAAAAAAAAAAAAAGAGAAGAAAGATTCAGCCATCCTCAAGAAGAAAAAAATCTGCAGCCCACCCCGATTGCGTCACATCCCTTGATTGATCAGTGACTCATGAGATGAGGTAATCAATTAAGTTTCAGATCTGTAAATTAAAATTATGCATGTGATGCGAATGGTGATGATCATGGATGACCCTTTTGTGAATGTGCTGAAATGTTCTGCGATGTAATCTGTGATGTTATGTGATAACATGTAAATCATTTTTTCAGATGCTTGCGAGTATCTTAAATTCATGTATTAGAGACCTACGTGTCTCATCAAAAAAGGGTTGTAATTATTCTTTTATTTTGAATTTTATCTGGGATGTAATCTGTGATGTATGTTGCACGTCGATGGTTGATCGATGTATGCCTCCTACAAGCAAGCCTTGCGCGGATTGAGATCATAGGTTGATTGAAGATGGATCAAGGAGTTGATTACAATTGAACCTAAGGGATCAAGATCAAGTCAAGAGTTGAAGATGATCAAACCAATTGACGTGCATGTGCTTGTACTATGACCCATCCTAGATCCATGATCATCACGAGTTACATTTATTTTCTTATATATATGCCTGGATGTTTAATGTTTATGCCTATGCATAGCGGGTAGATGGAAGTGTGCATCAGATGCGAGTTGCCAATCGAAAGAGACCTAAACTAAAACCTCCTCAATCAAGTCGAGAGTGAACCAACATGAGTGGGTCATATTAGATTAATTGATCTAATTGGTGTCTAGGAAAGTATGAAAGGTGGTTACTTAATTAGAACCTTCCTCTCTGAGTAAGGGGAGCCTTCCACCTGCTTACCTGGCCAATTGTTCGATTACCTCTTATGAAGAGCTAAAATTGCAAACACTAAGACCTGATTAACCAATATTAAGTCAATAGGTCTTCCACTGTAGTAGAGCTGCTAAGGTCTTTCTGATGTTGATTTGTCTCGGCTGGACACAGTGGGCAAGTTGCATCGGGGGGCTGGACCTCTCTATAGACATGAGATGTTGTAGGGTAAAGGTGGGGTTGGGCACCAATAACTGTTAGGTGAGGACCCAATGACGACTTTATTTCTACGGTTATACGGTGGGTCTGACTTAACTAAAAAATGGGACCAATAACTGTTAGGTGAGGTCTTCATGGCTTAGAGACCAAGTAGCACTGCAACATGCTTGAGAAGCATTGTACAAGAGTTGTACATTCATTAATTTATGTGTCACCAATAACTGTTAGGTGAGGTGGCATGTAAGTCGGTGGGACCGCAGTACCCACTAGAAACCCTAGTCGCATAGGATTTCCGTTTCCCTACCAGGGGAGTGTGAGGGATTCGAGAAAATAGTGGGAGGTACATTTGTTCTAAAAGACCCTAGAACAAATTAGGATCAAGTACAAAATTCTAACTAGAATCTTTACTCTCTGAGGATTATAAAGTCAGCTTCTAGACTTTTAACTCATATCCTATAGAACAACCGTTTGACCAAACCCAATTATAAAGACTGGCTCAGCAAATTTCAAAAAATAATTTTGAATTATGAAATTAGGGTATGTGCTAGACCATGGAATTCCCATGTTACCAATCCGTCCGATCACTGATCAGCGTAAGACGCATGCTAAAATGGACGAACAATGACAATAAGGTTAGGTGCTGCACAATGGCATCCATGTCCAATGAATTACAATGCCAGTATGAGAACCTGAAGATTGCCAAGAACATATTAAATCACCTGCAAGAGTTGTATGGCGATCAGAGTCGCGCAGCATGTTTTGAAGTGTCCCAGAGGCTCTTCAAGGCAAAGATGCGCGATGGACAGTCTGTCCATGATCATGGTTTGACCATGATAAAGGACTTAGAGAAGCTTGAGAAGCTCGGCATGACCATGAATAAGGAATTGCAAACGGATTTGATCCCACAATCCCTTCTAGCTTCATATGAACAAATTTATAGTAAATTACCATATGAACAAGATTGTATGCACCAAAACAGAATTGTTAAAAAAAAAAATTGGTAACTACCTTAGGGACATTGAAGAGTTCAAGGGGCATCGTTCTCACTGTTGAGTTGGTTTCTACTTCCAAGAGAGAGTCTATTTGAAAAAAAAAAAAAGCCTGCGAAGAAACAGAAGACCGAGAAAATGCCAAATAAGGAAGTTCCAAGAAAAAGGCCAATTGCAAGAAAAAATGTTTCCATTGCATCATGGATGGCCATTTGGAAGAGGAACTGTCCTACATACATGGGAAGCATAAAGAACATAAAGGGTGACAGACCTTCAGAAGGTATGTCAGATATGCTCAAGATACTTAGAAACTGTTACCTGTTGCTAGCAGAAATTTGATTTCTATATCTTAGCACAGAAAGATCTTTATAAGACTACTATTCCATTTATTTAAGAAATAAATTAGTTCAATGTAGTTTTATGATTGACAGTCTCTATCACATACATATGGATGTATCTGTGAATATATCTGAGCAAACAGTGAATACCATAGGATCTAAAAGATCCAGAAATGAGATAAATCTAAAGTATTTATGGCACCTCAGGCTTGGCCATATAGGAGAAGAAAGAATAAACAAATTGGAGAAACATGAGCTTTTAGGCTCATTGACTTTCGAGTCATATTCGATTTGTGGATTCTGCCTTCAAGGAAAGATGGCCAAGTTATCCTTTGTAGGACACAGGGAGGTCCACTGAAATACTTATCCTAGTACACACTGATGTGTGTGGCCCATTCGATGTGCAGGCTAGGGGTTATAATTTTTTTTTACTTCATTTACCGATGATTACTCACGATATGGATATGTGTATGATACACAAATCTGAAACTTTTGAAAGGTTCAAAGAGTTTAAATATGAAGTAGAAAAACAAACAGAAAAACTCATTAAGGTTCTTCGATCAGATCGAAGAGGTGAATACCTTAGTGGAGAGTTCCGTGCTTATCTCAAAGAGAATGGTATAGTTTTATAATGGACTCCTCCTGGTACACCTCAGTTCAACGGAGTGTCGGAGAGGAGGAATCGGACTCTATTGGATATGGTCCGATCCATGATGAGCTTCACTGATTTACCCTTGTTTCTTTAGATAGATGCCCTATTTTCAGCTATTTACTTATTGAATAGAATTCCCTCTAAAGACCGTTCCTACCACACCATATGAGATATGACATGGTAAGAAGCCGAGTCTTGCTCATCTCAAGATTTGGGGATGTCCAGCCCACGTCAAGCGACAACAGGCGGACAAGTTAGAGGATAGGACAATTAATGCTCATTTTATTGGATATCCTGAAAGAGTTATTAGGATACGATTTTTACGTCCCAAAGGATCACAAAGTGTTTGTGAGATGCCATGCTATCTTCATGAAAATAGTTTATCCTTGATAGAGGCAGTGGGAGGAAAAATGAGCTCTAAGAAAAAAGTCTCTAAAGAGCAACGAGCCATTGTGCCTATAGAACCTATTCATATTAAGCCAGTACACGTAGTACCTCCTCCACCTAGTAAATCTAGTAGGATCTCCCGTCCGCCTGAAAGGTATTTAGGTATGCTTACAGAGGATGTAGAGGAAGTATTCCTCATGGGAGATAGGGATCAAGGTAAGGATCCCAATACCTACAACGAGGCAATGTTAGACATTGATTCCGGGAGATGGCTGGAAGCGATGAAGTCAGTGATGGACTCCATGCATTCCAGCCAAATCTGGATCTTAGTGGATCCACCAGAAGGTATAGTACCTATTGGGTGTAAATGGATCTACAAGAGAATATTAAGTTTGGATGGCTAGGTAGAGACCTATAAAGCAAGGCTAGTGGCGAAAGGTTATAGTCAGTGCGAAGGCACTGATTATAAGGATACTTTTCACCTGTAGCATTGCAAAAGTCCATTCGTATATTGCTTGCTGTTGCAGCATATCATGATACGATGATGGTGATCACAAGGTCTGTAAGCTGCAAAGGTTCATCTATGGACAAAAACAAGTATCTCAGAGTTGGAACACTCGTTTCAACGATATAATCAAATCGTTTGATTTCATCAAGAACGAAGAGGAACCATGTGTCTATAAGAAAGTTAGTGGGAGGACTATTGCATTCTTTGTATTGTACGTGGATGATATCCTTCAAATTGGCAATGATATTTTCATGCTAACTTAGGTCAAGTTTTGGTTGTGTAAGGAATTCTCCATGATTGACCTTGGGAAAGCATCCTATATTTTAAATTAAGGTCTATAAAGATAGATCTAAGAGGATGCTTGTCCTATCACAGCATATGTACATAGAGGGAGTGCTGAAGAGGTTCGGCATGAAAACCTCTAAAAGGGGATTATTACCCCTTAGGCATGGGATAAATCACTCCAAGAAGATGTGCCCCAACACATCTGAAGAGATTCAACGGATGAGCAAGATCCCTTATGCTTCGGCTATAGGGAGCCTCACATATAACATGCAATATACGTGATTTGATATAGTACATGCTGTGAGTGTCACAAGCATATATCAGTCAAATCCAGGCAAGAAGTGCAAGATAGCTGTGAAGAACAGTCTTAAGTACTTGAGAAGAACTAAGGACATGTTCTTGGTTTTTGGGAGAAGATAAGAGTTGAAGGATGCACACATATTGATGATAGAAAGTCTACATCAGAATATGTGCAATGGTGGTACAGTAAATTGGAAGAGTTCCAAATAACCAATCATTGTAGATTCTACCTTAGAAGCTAAATGTTAAGCCGTCTCTAAGGGTGCAGTGGAAATCTTTTGGTTTAAGAAGTTCATTGCAGAGTTAGGTGTAATGTCATCATATGTCATAACACTCTACTGCGATAACAAAGGCACCATAGCACTAGCTAAGGAGCCAAAGGTCTCACCAGAAAACGAAGCACATAGAGCGGCAGTTTAACCTAATAAGCGACTACCTCGAAAGAAAATAAGTAGAGGATCAGAGAGTAGACTCCACAGAAAATGTGGCGGACCCATTCACTAAGCAGCTAAGTCAGCAGAAAACTAAAGCGCATCTTGAGAAGATGGGGCTTAGGTTTATGGCTGATTGGCTTTAGTGCAAGTGGGAGATTGTTAGAAGTATGCCCTAGAAGCCAATTTGGCTGACACATTATTAATTTTAAGACATAATTTGGTACTTGACTTTATTATTATTGATTAATAACTGGGCATTCTTTTCATTCATATTGTTTATGTGTCTATGAATCGTCCAAGAAATTAATAAGATGATGATACATATTCTCAAGAGTTGAGAATTTGAGCCATGTATCAGTGGTGATAAATTTCTAAATGCTCCTGATCAATGGATCATCACGAGGACGGTGATCGATCTGATCAGTGCACACATCGCTTTTCTTATGGATGGACGAGACTCGAGGCCACAGTGTAGGGACACTGAAGTGATAATGCAGGTGCTTGTTAGAGAACAAGGGTACAGAGCGTGACCAAGACAAGAAGTCACTTGGATGTCTATCCACTCGTCAGTGACTTGCTTGATGTTGCAGTAGTGTGACTGGTCCTTTGACCTGCGGTGCTTCGGCTACTCACAGTAAGGTTATTGTAGTTTGACTGCACATACACATGGTCTCTAGTCATATGGGTCCTTGTAGTGTAGATTGGCTGCAGTAAGTTCACTGTAGGAGTAGGGTACGCATCTACAAAGAATCTATCGACCTTGATAGATGAGGAGTGATCCTATGTGATTTATTAGACTGAGTTCTAAGACCTTGGCCAGGGCACAATATATAGTGGAAAAGAGTTTTCTACTCTCGAACTCAAGTCGAATAAATCTAGACATATGACAGACAACGAGTTTTGACGAGTTATCCATGACCTCCGGTCTGTAGGGATCCACGATAGAAGGACTGTATCACACGACAACTGCACCTAGAGGTTCATCATTCCATTCTGCTGGATGGCCACTACATGCTGCTAGGTGTCACTGGTGGATGGTGGGACTCATAGGGATTCTCTCGATGATCGATAAATCCTAATGAGTTGAGTTGGAATCGTTCCAACCCATTGAAAGGAGTTTTCAATGATATTGTGATAGAGATCACAATATATCTCACTACCAGTCAGAATAGAATCTATGGGGTCACACACACTAGAAGTATTGACCGATCCGATGGTTGAATAGTGATTATGAATCACGAGTAATCAATTCGATTGATAATCAGTTGAAGAAGGAACACTGGGAATTAATTAATTGGACTTAAAATACGAATCCTACTTGGAGTAGGATTCCTAGAGTCCTAATTGGATTAGGACTGGAAATCCTACTTGGACTAGGACTGGGAGTCCTACTTGGAGTAGGATTCCTACAATCCTAATTAGATTAGGATTTTGAATTCAAATTGGATTCCTACTTAGAATAGGATTCCTAAGAAGTCCTAATTGGATTAGGACTTCGGATTCAAAGTAGAGTCCTAATTGGATTAGGACTAAAATTAAATAAGTCCTAATTGGATTAGGATTTTTTAAGTCCTAATTAATTATTAATCTAATGAATTATGATGACTCCTAATTTGATTAGGATTGAAAGGTTCAATTGAGTCATGGTTCAATCAAATCCTAATTGGATTAGGAATTGAAGGGAAAACAAATAGGTGCACCTAATCCTCTTTGGAAGAGGACTAGACCACCTTGCATTAGACCCCACGCCCCACTTGATTGGATCAAGTAGGGCATGCGTGATGAGGAGAACCTCCTCCTTGGCCGAAATCAAAGAGAAGAGAAGAGGGGCGTGCGCCCCTCTTCTTTGCTCCAAAAGGAAAAACATAAAGCTCCTAAAATGTAGGAACTTCATGTGTCTTTATAAGGAGGTAAAGGAACAAACCCTAGTGGATTTCTTTTCCCTCTCCTTTCAGCCATGAGCCACCCTTTTCTCTTGGGTTTTCAGCCGCCATCAGCAAAGGAAAAAGAAGAGGAGCCGTGTGCCTCCTCTTGGCCTTCATCCTTGGTTCCAACGCAGGAAAATCAAAAGGCTGCAACTAGCCTTTTGATTCTTCTCCCTGGAGTCTTCTTTTTCTTCATCCTCCCTCTGACATTCAAGAGTTGATTGAGAAGGAGGTGATCAGCCATCAAAACAAATCTCTGCAAGGGAGCTAGCACCCCGGGGAGATTAGAGTGTTTGGATTGGTCCTCTGCTTCGTGTGGATACCCGTAGAGGCCGGATGCGTGTGCGGCTTCAAGTGAACCTTCTTCCAAAATCACGAAGTTCAGTTTACGGTGATCATCTACCTGCACAAGGTGAAGATTTGGTCTTCCTAATTGTTTAAAAAGTTTTAATCCTAATCCATCTACGAACGGTTTTTGAAATAACATTCATGAGATGAACGTATGACCCCGTGCATGCCTCTTCCGCTGCATCTGAAAAATTTTTAATTTTCTGCGGCATGGGCGGATTTCCAACACTAACCACGAAGGACCCAAGAAAACTTGGGTACCTAAAATTGTATGATTTCCTTGTGTAGGAGTGTCTTGCAGCCAAGGTCGATAAAAACTGTTGGTACTTGGATAGTGGCTGCTCAAGACACATGACGGGTGACAAAGAGCAATTCTTCATCCTTGAGACTAAAAAGGGAGGTGCAGTGACATTTGGAGACAATAACCAAGGTCACATCGTTGGTATAGGTAAAGTACAAATCACCTTCTCAACCTTTGTTGATAACGTACGATTTGTAGATGGTCTTAAGCATAACTTACTTAGCATAAGTCAATTATGTGATAGGAATTTTGATGTTTTGTTTGAGCCAACCCTATGCATCATAACCAACTCAATTGACAATAGCTTAGTATTCAAAGGAATAAGACGTGGAAATGTCTACGTAGTAGATCTTGAAGATCTTACCAAAAATAACCCTTGCTTAGTAGCTAGTGATACTAAGGTTAATGATATAAGTTGGCTATGGCACCGTAAGTTAGGGATGCAAGTATGGATACAATATCAAAACTAGTTAAAAGAGATTCTGTAATAGGTTTGCCAAAACTAAAATTTGAGAAAAATAAAATTTGTGAAGCATGTCAATATGGCAAACAATCTAGGAGCTCTTTTAAATCCATAAATTGTGTCACTACTACTAGACCCCTTGAACTACTACACATGGATTTATTTGGACCAATTAGAACTACAAGTCTTGGTGGAAACAAGTATGGCCTTGTCATTGTAGATGATTTTTCTAGATACACATGGGTCATGTTCTTAGCTCATAAAGATGAAGCATTTTTTGTATTTAAGAAATTTCAAAAGAAAGTTACTAATTCAAGAAATGCTTCAGTTATAGCTATTAGGAGTGATCATGGAACGGAATTTGAAAATCATCTATTTGACGAATTTTGTAGTAAAAAGGGGATAACTCATAATTTCTCTGCACTAGGACACCACAACAAAATGGAGTTATAGAAAGAAAGAATAGAACTCTAGAGGAAATGGCTAGAACCATGCTGTGTAAAAGTAACCTCCCTAAGTACTTTTGGGAAGAAGCCATTAATACATCATGTCATATACTAAATAGAGTTTTATTGAGACCCATTATAAAGAAAACACCTTATGAACTTTGGAGAAATAGAAAGCCTAAAGTAAACTATTTTCATGTTTTTGGATGTAGGTGCTTCATTCATAATAATGGCAAAGATAACTTAGGTAAATTTGATTCTAAATCTGATGAAGATATCTTTTTGGGATATTCTACATCAAGTAAAGCTTATAGAGTCTTTAACAAAAGAACCCTTGTTATTGAAGAGTCTATACATGTTGTTTTTGATGATACTAATGATATCTCTTCTAGCAAGAAAGTAGCTCTTGATGATGATGTAGAAATTCTTGAAGAAAAAATTGATGAGATGACATTACAAGAAGATGAACCAAAGCAAATTGGAGAAGCATCAACAAGCCAAGAGGTAATTGTTGATCATGGGCTGACTAAGGCTTGGAGGTATGCTCATGGTCATCCTAAGGAATTAATTTTAGATGATCCCTCTCAACCTGTTAGAACTATTGGGATTTGTATCCTAAATGTCAATCGTCAGCATATTGATGATTGAATTTTGTAAATAAATTGACAAATTAATAAAGCGTTATTTGGCATTATTCATCATTTCATCTTCAAATGAACTCTTATATGATGAAGTCCTTAGGACTTATGTTATGATAAAAGAGGATTTATCTTTGAGTCCTTAAACTTGTTCGCGACTAAATGACATGTCGTTACTAGGACGACAATATTATCGAGATTAGGTCATTATGTGACATATACGTTGGTTGTCCTCTTAACCAAGGAGTGTAGAGATACTGGTATGCCACACAGGTGAAGTGTAGGAGTACATTTCACTGAACGTGACCAATTCCGGAATGCTCTACTGTCGAGAGATGTTCCGAGTGGATATGGGTATAAGTTTGGCCCTCTGACCTGAGACCGCAACCTGTGACTAGCAAGCAACTCACTGTACTTTGGTACCGAACTACCTGAATTTCTAATTCAGTGACGGAAGGTCACTGGGTGCAGTCAAGTACTTGCATAGTCAGTTGTGAGTCAAGATGGAATTGACCCCTCCTGAAAACAGGAGATAATGTCTTGTGATTAATTTAGCAAAACCTTGGCCAGGATAATCCCAGTGAGGAGTCACGGGATATCTAAAGTTAATCACATAATGGATGTACTAATTATAGGGTTGACAGTGAGCTCTAAGTCATCCTGGCATTAGGAGTCAAAGGGATTGAATTATACAGTAACCATAGTTTAGGGTTCCAGAATATTTGCTTCGCATATATTCGGCCTATCCGGACGTTGGGTACCATTGCTAGATGGTCACATCAATTAGTGTAGGAAATTGTTCCTATACTACCGGCTTAGGTTCGAACCTATGAGGTCACACGCATAGAAGATTCCTGATTGATCAAGAAAGCTGATGAATGATTAAGAATCATTCAGGGATAATTTGGTCAATTTGATTGGCAAATTATTTTATAAAATAATTAAAGTAATTATTGAAGGATTAATTAGTAATTAAATTACTAATAAACTCAATTTGATTGAGTAATTGTGCTAAGGATGAGCCAAATTGAATTGGATTCAAGTTTGGGCTCAATCAGGATTTTGACCTGATTGGATTAGGTTAGAACCAAAAAGGACTTAAGCCGATCAAATTAATTTTAAATTAATTTGTTCTTCATTTGAGATTGACCTAATTGGATTAGGTCCAACACAAAGTAATTAATTCAATTTGATTGAGTTTGCATGAGCCAAAATTGAATTGGATTCAATTTGAGCTCAATCAGGGTCTAACCTGATTAGATTGGGTTCAACCAAATTGCTTTGTTTTAATTCGGGTTTGACCAAATTTGATTAGGTGCAACCCAAGGAGATTAGGCTCAGATGATGTGGCAATTATTGGTGACATGGAATTGGATTTCCTGAATTTTAAATAAACCAAAATTATTGCATAGCACATGGACCCATTGCTTGACACATGGCGACATTGTTTGTTATTTGAATTTAAATTCAAACATTAAGCAATGTGTTAAATGATTTTAATCACTCAAACCATCAGCCAAGGTGGCGTATGAGTTTTTGAATGGATTAAATTCGAATTTCAAGGGGTGATTTCGAAATTATGAAGTGTTTTACCTTGCCGCATGGATTTCAAATTCCTTCCCTCTTGCACATGTGTTTAAAATTTAAATTTAAATCAGATTTGGTTGAGATATGATTTGGGTTGTTCCTATTCCTTTGAATGTGCCAACTAAAAGAGATTTTCTGAAAATAAATTTCGAATTTTGAATGAAAATTCGGAGGTCATTAAAAGGGGTCAAACATGGGCACCAAAAATACATCCATTGCAGCCTTCTTCCTCACCCGCCTCCTCTTCCTCTTCTTCTCCATTTTAGATAGGGTTTTCAGGGTGAATATCTAGAAGATTCAAGATCAGATCTAAGTCCTCTACTTTCCTTACAAATCTCATCTCCATCTGCTTCAAGACGATTGATCAAGAGTTGATTGAATCCCGACGGACAGATTTCAGCTTTCAAGTGTTCTGCAACTGCTAGCACTGTTGCGGAAGAAGATCCTTCAGAATTTCGTGTGTACTTCTCATAGAGGCCATTCGTGTGCATGGCTGCGAAGTCAAAAATCAGATTTATAACTTTCATCCATCATAAAAGGTATTAATCTAGCATTAATCATTTATTATGGTGTCAAGGTCTAGGTCCGATTTCCCGAGGTTTTACCCTCTTTTGGGGCTCCTCACGGAGATATCTCCAGAATCCATTCGATGGATATTCGGAGATTAATTGGAATAGAGTTCTTAAGTTTTAGATCTGATAGTTAATCATGCATAAAAGTTTTAGCATAATTGTTTAAACGATTCCGGCATAATCCTATGTGTTCTTAATGTGCTGATTTCTAGATTTGATCTTGTAAGCATGCATGAATTAAATTGTTTGATTCATTTTTCCGCTGTATTTTTGAAATTTTAAAAGAACTACATGTGGCTTGATTCCCCTTGTGAAGGGGTACGTAGGCAACCCGATCAGGTTCAGCCATGGTTTTCAAAAAAAAAACAAAAAATTCAGCATGCTAAACACCGAAGAACCTAGGAATAACTTTCATTGGTATCAGAGCCAGGTTTATGTTTAAACTTTTATGTTTTAATTCTTGCAATTAAATCTGAAATCATTAACATGTTTAGATTAGATCTAAAGTGCTTTTTATGATTGATTTAATTGCTGATTATGCATAATTAAGTAGATCTAAAATTTTGGATGCATATGATGCATGTTTGTGTTAGGATTAGTAACATGAATAAATCTGAAATCATAATATTGTTTAGATTAGATCTAAATAAAGTTTATGATTCATATGATCTCTGATTTTAATGAACAAATCAGATCTGAAAATAAAAGTGAAAAAACAAATACATAAGATGTACGTTGTTTGTATTAATTCATATTGTTATGTATATGTGATGCATGAACATAAAACATAATGACTTAAACATGAATTAAATCTAATTACATGTAATTAATTACAAAAACTCAAATCTGAAAATATGTTTTAAGAACTGAAAGATTGTAATTAATATGTAATTAAAAAGAAATATGCAATGATCAAAACTTTCATAAGTCTAAACTTAATTGAGAATTAAGTGTTATAAAATAGAATTGTAACTCAATTAATTGACATTGCATAATTCTTTGGGCATATGGGTTAGCTTGAATCAAGTTCTTAGGATTGGGTTAGACCTAAGGTTAGAATCAAACATGGTCTAATTAGAGTTAATTGATCAAATCTAATTAAGTAGTAACTAGATTAGGTCAAGAAAACTCTAGGTTAAATACAATAGTTGTAGATTGATCAATTCCATGTCTTTGATTAGACCAAGATAGAACTTGATTTAGGCTCAGAGGTGTAGCCCGAGTCATTTGAGTAATCAAATCGAAATTGATTAACCAGTCGGTGTCTAAGGTAAGTTTGGCAGTTTTGACCGGTGGTTTTTAATTGGGAGCTACTCGCACTGATTCGTCTTTGTTGAATTAATGGCATATCCCTTCCACCGATCTCACTTACCTGGCCGACATGGTCAATCACATTTTGATTGGATCACTTAATGATTCGAGTTAGCCCTCCTTAACCGGTTTGAGTCTAATCTGATTTGGTGAAGTCAGTGGAAGAAATTAGACTAACCGGATCTTCTCATCTATCCTAATTATGAAATCCTCTAAAATTATTAGGTCCTTAAAATGAAATGGTTATGGGGATAACTAGGTCATAGCCTCCCATTAAGTTGGGTGATAATGGGTCCAATATTTTGATAATTATTGGAGGCGCCACACGCCTGGTACTTATCAAGCATTGGAATTGTCATTCAATATATGATGAGTTAAGTGTACCTTCAATAGGCGGTCAGGTGAGCCGAGCCACACTCGGGCTTGGTCGTCTATTAGTTGATTAGACTTAACCCTATCATTTAATGGTTGGACCTGACTAGGGTATTCGGTGAAGGCGCCACACGCCTGCCGGAAAACCTAGGGCAAAATCATCACTAGAAGTTGCTTGGTGAAGCAATTGGTTAAGAACCTACCAATAGGTGCATATGGGTTGGCCGAGCCACACTCGGGCCTATATGTGATCTATTGGGTTCTAGTGCCCACTAAAGAATTAGAAGTAATTTTTCGAATTAGAGGTAGAGGCTACCAATTTGTATAAAATAGTGGGAATACCTTTAGACTAAAGTCCAAGTCTATTGAGTTTAGTCAATTCATATACTAATAGCCAAATTTTTTTTTTATGCAGAAATGGCCACTAATTTGTCACTTCGCTCATTGTTGGACAATGATAAGTTGACTGGTCCAAATTTTAATAATTGGCATAGGAAACTGAAAATAGTGCTAGAGCATGAAAGGATTCTTTATGTGATAACGGATCCAGCACCTGAGCAGCCCGCTGCTAATGCATTAAGATCGGCCAGAGACACTTATCAGAAGTGGCTTAGTGACCGGATTACTGTTTGAGGATGATAGTGTTATTTTGATGATTAACAAGTAATTATCAAGAGTATGTTATAAGTTAAATTGATACTTCATTTATAAGTTCATTACTCTCAGTATATTTGTGTGATTGATAATAGATACATGCTTTGTTCATTTGAATGAATCTAACCTTGAGAATGCAGCAAAGTGTGGATTGAGTCGACCCAAAGATTGTTTGAGTCGACCCCTGCACATCAAGAAATCATTTGGCACACTCCTGCAAAAATGGCACAGATGAACAGTTGGTTGGGTCGACCCAAGGTAAGCATGAGTCGACCCAAACTTCAAGAACCTCAAAACATGAAGGAAATATGTTCTCTAGATTTACTGAGAGGGTCGACCCAAACAGTGGTTGAGTCGACCCAAGCTTGAGTCGACCCAAACTCTGAGAGGGTCGACCCCAAAGGCAAGACAGAAAGACAGACAGAAAATGGTTCTCTGAAATTACTGAGAGGGTCGACCCAAGAAGAAGTTGAGTCGACCCTAAGTGAACTTTGAGTCGACCCAAAGAAAGGATGGGTCGACCCAAGTGAAGGAAGGCTGAAATCAAAGTTTCTGTGTTCTCTGAGAGGGTCGACCCAAGGAATGTTTGAGTCGACCCAAGGCAAAGTTGGGTCGACCCAAGGACAGGTTGAGCCGACCCAAACACGGGCTGAACAGTAACGGCTAGTTCTGCAGATGTACTTTTTGTCCTTCCCAAGGTCAGTAACGGCTAGTTTTTGAATTCTAACCATTGGGGCTTGACCAAAGAAGGTGGGAAGCTATTTAAAGGGGCACTATTCATCAGAGAGAAGAACTTTTGAAAGGAATATCAAAGAGTACTCAAGAACACAAAAGTGCCCTAATCTTCTTCATCAAGAGCTTCATTCAAGAATCAAAGAAAGGGATTGAGCAGATTCAAAGAGGCATCAAGAGCTCCATCCCCCCTTGAAGAGTGAAGCATCCTTGACAAAGAAGAGCAAAGCCACTTCAAAGCGATAAATACTTTCTAACTCTTCTTTGTAGTTTATATTGTTTCATATGCTCATTTAGGAGTTTGAATCTTTTCTTTTTGTTTGTCAAACACTTTGTAAAGGTTCGTTGGTTAGCCCGCAAAACCAACAAAGGTTTTTGGTGAACTCGGAAAACCAAAGTGTAAAGGTTCGTTGGTGAGCCCGCAAAACCAACAAAGGTTTTTGGTGAACCCGGAAAACCAAAGTGTATAGGTTCGTTGGTGAGCCCGTAAAACCAACAAAGGTTTTTGGATTGTGAGCCCGGAAAATAATCCAACTGTAATCCGCGGGATTATAGTGAATTCCAAGGGGATGCTTGGGGAGTGGACGTAGGTGCTAAGGAGAGCACCGAACCACTATATATTGTTATGTTTGTGTTGTGCTTGTGCTTACGTTTATTCTTGCATCATCTTCTATCTTTGCACTAGTTTAAATCATTCAAATAGTTTAAGGAAGCATCCACTGCACTTAATTAAGAAAACGTTTAAAGCACCAAAATTTAGAAGAAACCAATTCACCCCCCCCTCTTGGCTTGTCACCTTGGGCAACAAGTGGTATCAGAGCAAGGTGCTCTAATAGTACTCATTGATCTCACAATCAAGAGTTAAAGATCATGACAACCCAAGTGGGATGTGCAATGAGTGAGGGGCAATCCACAAATAGACCACCTCTATTTAATGGCACAAACTACACATATTGGAAAGCTAGAATGAGGATATTCATTCAAGCTTCGGACTATGAACTGTGGCAAATCATCACTAGAGGACCTCACACACCCACACTTAACATAGACGGCACTATCATACCCAAACCAGAAATGGATTGGAATGAAAATGATAGAAGATTAGCACAGTTAAATGCAAAAGCTATAAATATACTTTACTGCTCTTTAGATGTAAGTGAATTTAATAGAATATCCACTTGCACCACTGCCAAAGAAATTTGGGATAGACTTGAGGTCACACATGAAGGGACCAATCAAGTTAAGGAGTCTAAGATAAACATATTAGTACACAAGTATGAACTGTTTAAAATGGAATCTACTGAGTCAATAACTGATATGTTTACTCGTTTCACTGACATTATAAATGGGCTTAAGAGTTTAGGAAAGTCTTATTCTAACTCTGATTTGGTGCGAAAAATTCTCAGGTCTCTACCAAGGAATTGGGAGGCCAAGGTAACCGCTATTCAAGAAGCAAAGGACCTCAACACACTGCAGTTAGAGGAGCTTCTAGGATCTCTCATGACCCATGAGTTGACAATGAGGCAAAACTCAGAAGATGAGGTCAAAAGAAGAAAGCCCATTGCCCTAAAGACTACCACCCCTAAACAACTAACTGAATCGAAAGATTCAGATGATGATGAAGAAATCGATGAAGAAGGGATGGCTGTGCTTGGGAGAAGGTTCAGAAAATTCATGAGAGGTAAGAATAGGTACCATAAAAAGAAACCCTTTCTTAAAGGTAATTCAAGCAAAGAAAAGGGTAAGGACGAGGAAAAGGAAAAAGAGACTCCCATTTGCTATGAGTGTAACAAACCCGGGCATTATAAGATAGATTGCCCAGATTTGAAATGGATGGCAAGAAAGTTGAAAAAGAAGAATTTCATGGCCGATTGGAGTGAAAGTGAGGAATCAAGTTCGGAGGAGGAAGATCATCAAGAGACGGCCCAAATGTGTCATATGGCCAATGACGATGAGGTAGATTCTGAACTTGACTGTGATTTTACTGTGGATGAATTACATGATGCATTCTTAGAACTCATGGAAGAACATAAGAAAGTAATTAATAAAAATAAAGCTCTAAAAGAAGAAAATCAATCTCTCATTAAAGATAAGTTAAAATTGTCTCATAACTGTGAAACATTAAGTAGGAAACTTGCAAATGAAACCAAGAATCTAATTGCTGAAAATATCAAGCTAAAAGAAGATGCTGAAAAATATAAAATTTTGGTAGATAAATTTACTCTTAGTTCTACCAAATTAAATTTGATTCTTGATAGCCAAAAAGCTGTATATGATAAGGCCGGTTTAGGATATAGATCAAATAGGAAACAAAAATTATTAAAGAATATTTTTGTAAAAGCTAAAAGTGAAAATATTACTTGTTATTGTTGCAATAAGTTAGGACATAGAGCATATGAATGTAACTTTAGAAAATCTAATCAAAACAAATTAAGTAATAATCAAAAGATTAAATTCAAGAAAGTTTGGGTTCCAAAAGGAACATGGAGCACTAACCCTAAAGGACCCAACTTAGTTTGGGTACCTAAAGTTTCTTCTTGATCTTGATTGCAGGTGTGTCTTGCAGCTGATAAAATGGAAAAACGATGGTATCTAGATAGCGGCTGTTCAAGACACATGACCGGTGACGAAGATCAATTTGTCACCTTGGAACCAAAGAAAGGTGGAGTAGTAACCTATGGAGACAATGGTAAAGGGTATATCATTGGAAAGGGTAAAATTTTCATTGCTCCATCTATTTTTATAGAAAATGTCTTATTAGTTAAGGATTTGAAACATAACCTTCTTAGCATAAGTCAATTTTGTGATAAAGGGTTTAAAGTTACATTTGAAGCATCTGTGTGCATAATCACTAATCCTAAATATAATAGTATTGTACTTGTAGGACAAAGGCAAAGAAATATTTACTTAGTAGATCTTCATGAGTTAGGCAAGAAAAATGGTTTATGCTTAATTACTAATGAAGAAAAAAAAATTGAAACTAGTTGGCTTTGGCATCGAAGATTAGGACATGCTAGTATGGAATTAATATCAAAACTAGTTAAGAAGGAATTAATAAAGGATGTGCCAAAACTGATCTTTGAAAAGGACAAAATATGTGGACCATGTTCATTGGGAAAACAAACTAAGTCATCTTTCAAATCAAAGAATGTAGTATCAACAACTAGACCATTTGAACTCATACACATGGATTTATTTGGACCTACTAGAACTACAAGTCTAGGAGGAAAGAAATATGGACTAGTTATTGTTGATGACTTTTTGAGGTATACATGGGTTTCATTTTTGGCACATAAGAATGAAGCATTTTCAGAATTTTTGAAACAATATAATAATATCATAAATGAAAAGAAACTCACCTTAGTAGCAATTTGAAGTGATCATGGTACGGAATTTGAAAATCAACACTTTGAAGAATTTTGCACTAAAAATGGAATATCACATCAAATTTCAGCACCTAGAACGCCTCAACAAAATGGGATTGTTGAAAGAAAAAATAGGACATTGGCAGAAATGGCACGCACAATGTTGTGTGAGTCAAGTCTTCCAAAGTACTTTTGGGCTGAAGCTATAAACATCTCTTGCCATATTCTGAATCGAGTTTTAATACGACCAATAACTAAGAAAACTCCTTATGAACTTTGGAAGAATAAGAAACCAACTGCTAAATATCTTAAAGTTTTTGGATGTAGATGTTTTATCTTAAACAATGGCAAGGAGGATCTAAGTAAATTTGATGCCAAGTCATATGAAGGTATCTTCTTAGGATACTCCACATCTAGCAGGGCATACAGAGTATTCAATAAAAGAACCTTAGTAGTGGAAGAGTCAGTCAATATTATATTTGATGAGTCTGATAGTGAGTCTACTAGGAAAGAAAATTTTGTTGATGATAATACAGGAATTATCGAATTTGAAAAGTTGAATATTGATGACGTGCCAAATCAAGATAAGGGAGATGATTGCGTGCCACCACAACCCCAAGACGTGCCAAAAGAATGGAGGTATGCACATGGACATCCTAAAGACTTAATCATTGGTGATCCATCTCAAGGGGTAAGAACTTGATCATCTCTTAGAAATTTAAATGATTATCTTGCTTTTGTTTCACAATTAGAACCTAAGACTTATGAAGAAGCTGAAAAAGATACTAATTGGATAAATGCCATGCAAGAAGAATTAAATCAATTCAAAAGAAGTAATGTATGGACATTAACTGAAAGACCAAAGCATAATTCAGTAATTGGAACAAAATGGATATTTAGAAATAAATTAGATGAAAATGGATTAGTTATAAGAAATAAGGCTAGACTTGTAGCTAAGGGATACAATCAAGAAGAAGGAATAGATTTTGATGAAACATTTGCTCCCGTAGCTAGATTAGAGGCTATTAGATTACTTCTAGCATTTGCATGTTTCATGGATTTCAAATTATATCAAATGGATGTGAAGAGTGCATTCTTAAATGGTATTATTGAGGAGGAAGTATATGTAGAACAACCTCCAGGATTTGAGAATCATGAATTGCCAAATCATGTGTTTAAACTGCATAAGGCATTATATGGATTAAAGCAAGCACCTAGGGCTTGGTATGATCGTTTAAGTAAATTTCTGCTTGATAATGACTTTAGTAGAGGAAATGTAGATAAAACTCTATTTCTCAAAAGAAAGGACAAGAATCTGTTAGTGGTACAAATATATGTAGATGACATAATCTTTGGTGCCACTAATGATACTCTGTGCAAAGAATTTGCTGATTTAATGCATGGAGAATTTGAAATGAGTCTAATGGGAGAACTAAGCTTCTTTCTAGGTTTACAAATCAAACAAACTAAAGAAGGCATTTTCATTCATCAAACTAAGTATACAAAGGAAATACTAAAGAAGTTTGAGAATGAAAATCATAAGGGAGTAGGTACTCCAATGAATCCTACTAGTAAGCTAGACAAAGATGAGAAAGGGAAGAGCATTGATATTAAGCTCTATAGAGGACTAATTGGATCTTTGCTCTACCTTACTGCTAGTAGACCCAACATCGTATTTAGTGTAGGGATATGTGCTAGATACCAATCGGATCCTAAGGAGTCACATTTAAGTGCTGTTAAGAGAATCCTTAGATATTTAAGAGGAACTACCACTATTGGATTATGGTACTCGAGAGACTCCTGTCTAGATTTGCTTGCATATTCAGATGCTGATTTTGCCGGATGCAAATTAGATAGGAAGAGCACAAGTGGCACATGTCAATTCTTAGGAAATAACTTAGTATCATGGTTTAGTAAAAAGCAGAATTCAGTGGCACTGTCCACAGCTGAAGCTGAATATATAGCTGTTGGTAGTTGTTGTGCTCAAGTATTATGGCTTAAACAACAACTAGAGGACTATGGAGTTAAACTAGATAATATTCCTATTAAGTGTGATAATACTAGTGCTATCAATCTTACTAAAAATTCAGTTCAGCACTCTAAAGCCAAACACATAGAAATAAGGTACCATTTTATTAGGGATCATGTGCAAAATGGAAATGTATGTATTGAGCATATATGCACTGAAAAATAATTAGCCGACATATTTACAAAACCATTGAGTGAAGATAGATTCTACATGCTAAGGAGGGAATTAGGCATATGTGATCCTTTTTATTGAAGAGATATAAAAGGGAGCTAGTAGTCTCATGATACATTCCTCTAATTTCAAAAATCCCATAAAACATGAGTCAAATTTGTTATCTATAGATTCCCTACTCATGTATCATTGTCCCAGAGAGAATTTATAAGGATTGGAAGCAAGGAAAATTTTTAGAAGCAAAAAGGAAGAGAAAAGAAAATTTCTGCACTTGGGTCGACCCAACCCAGAACATGGGTCGACCCAACGTTGAGTCGACCCAACGTCGGGACCTCACTGTTATAAGGGGGCCCGAAAGCATTTCTAGGGCACTATTTGGCCTTTGTCTTCTTCCGAAAAACCTACTCCCCACTCTCCAATCACCACTAAACTCCTCCAAACAGTAGATTTCCTAAAGATCTTGGAGAAATGGGACCCAAACGAGCCGTGGCCAAGAGATCCGGAAGAGTGACTCGGATCCAACAGGAGGAAAGGCAACCTACCGAGCCATCTCCCGTGTCTCCACGACGTGAGGCACGTGCGGAGGCCCCTCCTCCTCCTTCCCCCTCAGTGATTCTTGCTAGATTTGCGGGGAGGCCGGTTACAACGGGGAGAAGGATCCATTCCGAGTTTTTCAATCAAGAAGGGTTTCGGATTTGGGAATGGATCCAAAGACAAGGTTGGGAGTATCTTTGCTCCCTAGATGTGGTAATCTACCCCGGCTTGGTACAAGAGTTCTATGCCTTCCTCAAGACTGGATTGGGAGGGCTTGTTTCAGAAGTTAGAGGGGTTCGAATCAGAGTATCCGAGGAGAGCTTGAGTGAGCTACTTCATCTACCCTGCATAGGAGCCACTCCGGAAAGGCCAGAAAACAAAATGAGAGCTCTACAATTGATTATGGAAAATGAGAACTTCGATTTCTCCACAAAGATAATAGCTAGTTCTCTTTCTGCAGAAATGAGATTACTGCTCAATATGATCAATAGGATTTTGTTTCCAAAGACCGGGAGATTCGATCTCATCACTGAGCGAGATCTAGCAGTGATGGAGTGTATGATTCGAGGGATGCCCCTAAATCTTCCGGCTATGATATTGAGACAGATGAGGAAGGTAATGTGCAGCAACAGGGTATCACTACCTTATGGTATGATATTCATCTTGATATTTAGACAGCACGGTTTACCTCTCGAGGAGGAGGCATCCAAGAGTCTGCATCACACTGACACGTACACTGCACGGACACTTATACGCATGGGATATGAGAAAGTGAACGGGCAGTGGATTCACACAGGTGCAGGCATTCAGGGTGAGGCACCAGAGGGAGATGCACCAGAGGATGAGGATGAGGAGCATATGGATCATCCTACTGCACCCTCCGAGGCTGGACCATCGTCATCCGTTCCTCCGACAGATACGGATGACTTCTGGAGCAGGATGACTGAGCTCATGTCAGCTCAGGCGAGGACTATCACTGACGGGCTGACGAGCCGATTGGACGCCCGGTTGGATGTCATGTCTGCTGAGATCAGTGATATGAGGCAGCAGATTGGAGCACTCCGGAGAGAGAGAGAGACACATGGACCATCTGTGCCACAGGCTGCTGAGTCAGAGATATCGGCACAGAGTCATCCAGCTCGTCGTGCTCCACGCCAGACACAGTCTCACCAGGCTCGACCTCCCCTCGCCACGTATACTAGGAGGATGAGGACTAGATCCCAGCCATTGGATTCTCCCTAGGTTGATCTTAGCATCTATGTTTAGAGCCTAGGCTAGATATCTAGTTCTCACATGTATCTTGCTTTTCTCATATGTATCTTGCTTTCTCTCATGTATCTTTAAATCTTGATTAAGGAACATTGTATCTGTTTTTGTTTTTAATGTATGAAAATGTTCCTATTTTGATCAATGAAGATTGAAGTTTATGGTATATTGCATCTTTCCCATGTATCTTTTTGATGATAACAAAAAGGGGGAGAAGAAAAGAAAGAGTATTTAATTTGAGAAGTAAAGAAAGAGTATTAATTTTGGGAGAAGTAAAGATATTGTTTAGAGAGTAAACAAAGTAACAAAAAGGGGAGAAGTAAAGATGTCTTAAGAGTAAGTAAAGCAAGCTAAAGAAAGGATTATGTAAAGAAAGAGAAATAAGAACTTATACAAGAAAAGAGAAATAAATGGGCAAACAAATTGAAAATCATATAAGAAAGCTTATACATCTAAGGGGGAGCAATTTGTAACAATGAAATTGATTAAATCAAAAATTTCTATCAAATTTCAGAATTTGGCACATATAAATTCAGAATTTGGCACGTACCTCTCGCACCCCGATACATAAGCTGAAACTCATATTTTATCTCAAATTTTTGAAGTTTCATCCTAATGAATTATAAATGAAAGGGGGAGCAATTCAAAGAGTCAAATTGGCAACATTTAAATGATATAGGGGGAGATTTCACTCTTATATATGAAAAGCTGAAATTCAGCAATTTAATCCCTTTTATAAACTGATTTTAAAGACAAGTATCAATAGGCTTATACTCTTTATTTTGTAATCATCAAAAAGGGGGAGATTGAGGATGATAGTGTTATTTTGATGATTAACAAGTAATTATCAAGAGTATGTTATAAGTTAAATTGATACTTCATTTATAAGTTCATTACTCTCAGTATATTTGTGTGATTGATAATAGATACATGCTTTGTTCATTTGAATGAATCTAACCTTGAGAATGCAGTAAAGTGTGGATTGAGTCGACCCAAAGATTATTTGAGTTGACCCCGGCACATCAAGAAATCATTTGGCACACTCCTGCAAAAATAGCACAGATGAACAGTTGGTTGGGTCGACCCAAGGTAAGCATGAGTCGACCCAAACTTCAAGAACCTCAAAACATGAAGGAAATATGTTCTCTGGATTTACTGAGAGGGTCGACCCAAACAGTGGTTGAGTCGACCCAAGCTTGAGTCGACCCAAACTCTGAGAGGGTCGACCCCAAAGGCAAGACAGAAAGACAGACAGAAAATGGTTCTCTGAAATTACTGAGAGGGTCGACCCAAGAAGAAGTTGAGTCGACCCAAGTGAACTTTGAGTCGACCCAAAGAAAGGATGGGTCGACCCAAGTGAAGGAAGGCTGAAATCAAAGTTTCTGTGTTCTCTGAGAGGGTCGACCCAAGAAATTTTGAGTCGACCCAAGGCAAAGTTGGGTCGACCCAAGGACAGGTTGAGCCGACCCAAACATGGGCTGAACAGTAACGGCTAGTTCTGCAGATGTACTTTTTGTCCTTCCCAAGGTCAGTAACGGCTAGTTTTTGAATTCTAACCATTGGGGCTTGACCAAAGAAGGTGGGAAGCTATTTAAAGGGGTATTATTCATCAGAGAGAAGAACTTTTGAAAGGAATATCAAAGAGTACTCAAGAACACAAAAGTGCCCTAATCTTCTTCATCAAGAGCTTCATTCAAGAATCAAAGAAAGGGATTGAGCAGATTCAAAGAGGCATCAAGAGCTCCATCCCCCCTTGAAGAGTGAAGCATCCTTGACAAAGAAGAGCAAAGCCACTTCAAAGCGATAAATACTTTCTAACTCTTCTTTGTAGTTTATATTGTTTCATATGCTCATTTAGGAGTTTGAATCTTTTCTTTTTGTTTGTTAAACACTTTGTAAAGGTTCGTTGGTTAGCCCGCAAAACCAACAAAGGTTTTTGGTGAACCCGGAAAACCAAAGTGTAAAGGTTCGTTGGTGAGCCCGCAAAACCAACAAAGGTTTTTGGTGAACCCGGAAAACCAAAGTGTATAGGTTCGTTGGTGAGCCCGTAAAACCAACAAAGGTTTTTGGATTGTGAGCCCGAAAAAACAATCCAACTGTAATCCGCGGGATTATAGTGAATTCCCAAGGGGACGCTTGGGGAGTGGACGTAGGTGCTAAGGAGAGCACCGAACCACTATATATTGTTGTGTTTGTGTTGTGCTTGTGCTTACGTTTATTCTTGCATCATCTTCTATCTTTGCACTAGTTTAAATCATTCAAATAGTTTAAGGAAGCATCCACCGCACTTAATTAAGAAAACGTTTAAAGCACCAAAATTTAGAAGAAACCAATTCACCCCCCCCCTCCTGGCTTGTCACCTTGGGCAACACTGTTCGATGCATCATGTTGGCAGCAATGAGTGATGAGTTTAGTAGGCGTTTTGAGAATACGCAGCCGGAAGATATTATTCAAGTGTTGAATGAATCATTCGGTGTTCCTGATGATGTTGAGAGGCACAAAACTAGTTGTGCCATCTTCAGCGCCCGAATGAAAGATGGGACCTCGATAACTGATCATGTACTGTACATGATTGAGTTGATCGAGCGTCTAAGCTCTCTTGGTTTTCCCCTTCACGATCAATTGGGGAAGGATGCCATACTAAACTCATTGCCTGGATCATACCGTCCTTTTCTCACTCATTTTTGTATGATGAAACCTGTAGTGAATATCACCAATTGTTGGGGTTACTACAGACGTTTGAGAATGATCACCAACTTCTTAAGAAGACGGTGAACTTTGTGGGAGGTTCATCCAAGGGTCGCCCCTTTAAGAAAGGGAAAAAGAAAAATAAAATCCAAAAGAAACAAGTGCACCATGCTGAGCCTAGTCAGAAAAAGAATAAAAAGGCTGATCAGAGCAAGGCGGAGTGCTTCTTCTGCAAGAAGCAAGGACATTGGAAGAGGAACTGTCCTCTTTACATTGCATCTCTAGATCCGAACCGGCCTAAGAAAAGTGGGCAATCAGTTGCCAATCAAGGTACTTATATGATAACACCTTGCAATTTTTCTATTTGTGATAATTCGACCTGGGTATTGGATACCGGTAGTCCTTTTAATATTTGCAATTTGTTGCAGGGGCTACAAGTCAGTAAGAGATTTGAAGAAGGAGAAAGGTTCATGAATGTTGGAGATGGAAGACCAGTTCCAGTTCTAGCTTTAGGAATTCTTAAACTTAAATTCAGCTCTCATGTAAATGTCCTTAGTGATTGTCACTATTGTCCAAGTTTTCTATTGAATATCATTTCTGTAGGCCTTTTGGCCAAAAATGGTTATGAAATATCAATAAAAAAGGATTATTGCAATATCATTTGGAATGGTGTTGTTGTAATGAATGGAATTCTGAGTAATGGCATTTACATTTTGTCACAGCCTGTTCATGTAATGTATAAATCCAATAAGCGCCCTAGAATAGACAATGTCATGGATGTCTACCTTTGGCATCATAGGCTAGGTCATATTAACAAGAACAGGATGAACAGGTTAAGTAAAGAAGGAATCCTTGATGTTAATGATTGTGAATCATTGACAACCTGTGAATCATGTCTTCTTGGTAAAATGACCAAATCACCTTTTACCGAAAAAGGTGAACGAGCCAGTGATTTATTGACCCTTGTACATTCTGATGTATGTGGGCCAATGAGCACAGATGCTAGAGGTGGATATTCATATTTCATTACGTTTACAGACGACCTTTCAAGGTATGGTTATGTCTATTTAATGAGACATAAATCTGAATCATTTCAAATGTTCAAATTATATCGTAATGAAGTAGAAAAACAAACTGGAAAGAGTATGTTGCCCAAGGTGACAAGCCAAGAGGGGGGGTGAATTGGTTTCTCTTAATTTTAACTATCTTACTTATGTTAATTGATGAGTTAGTGGAATTAAACAAATCACAATACAAACAACAAGAAGTATAGTGGTTCGGTGCTTCTCCTAAGCACCTACGTCCACTCCCCAAGCGACCCCTTGGGAATTCACTATAATCCCGTGGATTACAATTGAATTATTTTCCGGGCTCACAATCCAAAAATCTTTACACTTTGGTTTTCCGGGTTCACCAAAAACCTATGTTGGTTTTACGGGCTCACCAACGAACCTATGTTGGTTTTCCGGGCTCACCAACGAACCTTTACAATTGGTTTTACGGGTTCACCAATCAACCTATTCCGTTGGTTTTGCGGGCTAACCAACTAACCTTTACAAGGAGTTTAATAAACAAAGTAAGAAGATTTAAGCTCCTAGATGAGCAAATATAACAATATAATCTACAAAGAAGAGTTTAGAGAATAGTTATCGCTTGATGTGTCTTCTCTCTTCTTTGTCAAGGATGCTTCACTCTTCAAGGATGGATGGAGCTCTTAATGACTCTTTGAATCTGCTCAACCACTTTCTTTTGACTCTTGAATGAAGCACTTGGATGAAGAAGATTAGGGCACTTTGTCTTTCTTGTGTACTCTTTGATATTTTACAAAAGGATGTTCTCTCTGATGAATAGTGCCACTTTAAATAGTTTTCTTCATCCATTGGACAAGCTCCAATGGTTAGAATTCAAAAACTAGCCGTTATTCACTATTGGAAGGACAAAAAGTACTTATGCAGAACTAGCCGTTATGCTTCTGCCCGTGTTTGGGTCGGCTCAACCTGTCCTTGGGTCGACCCAACTTTCACTTGGGTCGACTCAACCTTTCCTTGGGTCGACCCTCTCAGAACCACAGAAACTTGCAATTCAGCTTTCCTTCACTTGGGTCGACTCAACATTTCTTTGGGTCGACTCAAGGTTCAGTTGGGTCGACTCAACTTCTTCTTGGGTCGACCCTCTCAGGGTTTCCAGAGAACCTTTTCTGTCATGTATTCTGTCATTGTCTTTGGGTCGACCCTCTCAGTGTTTGGGTCGACTCAAGCTTGGGTCGACTCAACTTCATCTTGGGTCGACCCTCTCAGTATTTCCAGAGAACCATTTTCCTGAGTCTTTGAGAGGCTTGAGGTTTGGGTCGACTCATG
Source organism: Phoenix dactylifera (assembly GCF_009389715.1). Classification (NCBI taxonomy): domain Eukaryota; kingdom Viridiplantae; phylum Streptophyta; class Magnoliopsida; order Arecales; family Arecaceae; genus Phoenix; species Phoenix dactylifera. The sequence continues at coordinate 114,146 of NW_024068089.1, read as the reverse complement.
CTTTCTTTGGGTCGACCCAACTTACTGTTCATCTGTGCCATTTTTGCAGAAGTGTGCCAAATGCTTTCTTGATGTGCCGGGATCGACCCAATCAACCTTGGGGTCGACTCAATCCACACTTTGCTGCAACTCAAGGTTAGATTCATCCAAATAAACAATGAAATGCATTTATACAAATATACTGAGAGTAACAGACTTATAAATAAAGTATCGAATTAACTTGTAGCATACTCTTGATTATTGCTTGTTAATCATCAAAATAACACTATCATCCTCAATCTCCCCCTTTTTGATGATTACAAAATATAGAGTATGAGCCTATTGATACTTATCTTAAAATCAGTTTTAAAAGGGCTCAAATTGCTGAATTTCAGCTTTTCAAATATGAGAGTGAAGTCTCCCCCTATATCATTCAAATGTTTCCAATTTGACTTTTTGAATTGCTCCCCCTTTCATTTATATTTCATTAAAGATGAAACTCCAAAAATTTGAGATAAAGCATGAGTTTCAGGTTATGTATCGAGGTGTGAAAGGTGCGTGCCAAATTCTGAAATTCTATGTGCCAAATTCTGAAATTCAATAGAAATTTTAGATTTGATCATTTTCATTGTTACAAATTGCTCCCCCTTAAATGTATATGCTTTTCCATTATAATTTTCAATTTGTTTTACAACTTATTTCTCTTTTCTTACACAACTTATTTCTCTTTCTTTACTTCTCCTCCTTTTTGTTATCATCAAATAGGTGCATGGAAACAATAAATAACAAACATTTAAACTTCATTGATCAAAATAGGAACATTTTAGTACAATAATGCCAAAAACAAAAGCAAATACAATGTTCCTCAATCAAAGTTCAAAATACATGATCAACACAAAATACATATGAGAACTAGATACCTATCCTAGGCTCTAAACAGAAATACTAATATCAGCCTAGGAAGTATCTAATGGCTGGGATCTAGTCCTCATCCTCCTGGTATAAGTGGCGAGGGGAGGTCGAGCCTGGTGAGACTGAGTCTGTCGTGGAGCACGATGAGCTGGATGACTCTGTGCCGAGATCTATGACTTAGCAGCCTATGGCACAGATGGTCCATGAGTCTCTCTCTCTCTCCGTAGAGCTCCTATCTGCTCCCTCAGATCACTGATCTCAGCAGACATGATGTCTATGACGATGGTCCAGCCTCTGAAGGTGCAGTAGGATGATCCATATGCTCCTCATCCTCAGGGATAGGGTCTCCAATATCTGGTGCATCACCCTCTGGTGCATCACCCTGAATCCCGGCTCCAGTATGAACCCACTGCCCGTTCACTTTCTCATAGCCCATGCGAATAAGTGATCGTGCAGTGTATGTATCAGTATGAAGCAGATGCCTGGAGATCTTTCCCTCGACAGATATGTCGTGCTGTCGGAAGATCAAGGTGAGTATCATACCATAAGGCAGGGATACTCTGGAGTTGCAGATCACCTTCCTCATCTGCCTCAGTATCATGGCCGGGAGATTCAGGGGAATACCCTGAATAATATGCTCCATCACTACTAGATCTCGCTCTGTAATGAGATCGAATCTCCCGCTCTTCGGAAATAGAATCCTATTTATGATGCTGAGCAACAACCTCATTTCTGCAGAAAGAGAGCTCGCTATTACCTTCTCCGAAAAGTCGAAGTCTTCATTCTCAAGTATCAACTGCAGGGCTCTCATCTTGTTTTCTGGCTTTTCTGGAGTTGCTCCTTCGCAGGGGAGATGAAGCAACTCACTCAAACTCTCCTCGAAAACTCAAACCCTAACTCCTCGAACTTCCGAAATGAGCCCTCCCATTCCAGTTTTGAGGAAGGCATAGAACTCCCGAACTAGTCCGGGGTAGATCACCACATCTAGGAAGCAAAGATACGCCCAACCTTGCCTTCGGATCCATTCCCCCAAACGGAACCCTTCTTGATCAAAGAACTCGGAATGGATCCTTCTTCCCGTTGTAACCGGTCTCCCCGCAAACTTTGCAAGTTGTACTGAGGGGGAAGGAGGAGGACGTGGCTCTGCACGTGCCTCATGTTGTGGAGACACTGTAGATGGCTCCGTAGCTTCTCTTTCCTCACGTTGGATCCGTGAGACTCTCCTGGATCTCTTGGCTACGGCTCTTTTGGGTCCCATTTCTCCAAGATCTTGAAGTAATCTAGCGTTTGGAGTTGATTGGAGGAGTTTGGAGAGTGGGGAATAGAGTTTTCAGAAGAGGACAAGGGCAAACAGTGCCCTAAAAAAGCTCACGGGTCCCCCTTTTAACAGTGGGGTCCCGACGTTGGGTCGACTCAAGAATTTTCTTGGGTCGACTCAACGTTGGGTCGACCCTATTCTGGGTTGGGTCGACCCAAGTTCAGAATTTTTTTTTCTTTTCTCTTTCTTTTTGCTTCTAAAAATTTTCCTTGCTTCCAATCCTTACAAATTCTATCCGGGATAATGATACATGAGTAAGGAATCTATATATGACAATTTTGACTCATGTTTCATGAATTTTTAGAAATGGGAGGAATGTATCATGAGACTGCTTGCTCCCTTTTATATCTCTTCAATAGAAAGGATCACATATGCCTAATTCCCTCCTTAGCGTGCAGAATCTATCTTCACTCAAGAGTTTTGTGAATATATCGGCTAATTATTTTTCAGTGCATATATGCTCAATACATATGTTTCCATTTTGCACATGATCCCTAATAAAATGATATCTTATTTCTATGTGTTTGGCTTTAGAATGCTGAACTGGATTTTTAGTAAGGTTGATGGCACTAGTATTATCACACTTAATAGGAATATTATCTAGCTTAACTCCATAGTCCTATAGTTGTTGCTTAAACCATAGTACTTGAGCACAACAACTGCCAGCAGCTATATATTCAGCTTCAGCTGTTGACAATGCCACTAAATTCTGCTTTTTGCTAAACCATGATACTAAGTTGTTTCCTAAGAATTGACATGTTCTACTAGTGCTCTTCCTATCTAATTTGCATCCAGCAAAATCAGCATCTGAGTATGCAAGCAAATCTAGACAGGAGTCTCTTGAGTACCATAATCCTATATTCGTAGTTCCTCTTAAATATCAAGGATTCTTTTAACAGCACTTAAATGTGACTCCTTAGGATCTGATTGGTATCTAGCACATATTCCTACACTAAATACGATGTCTGGTCTACTAGCAATAAGGTAGAGCAAGGATCCAATTAGTCCTCTATAAAGCTTAATATCAATACTCTTTCCTTTTTCATCTTTGTCTAGCTTATAGTAGGATTCATTGGAGTGCCTAGTCCCTTATGATTTTCATTCCCAAACTTCTTTAGTATTTCCTTTGTATACTTAGTTTGATGAATGAAAATACCTTCTTTAGTTTGTTTGATTTGTAATCTTAGAAAGAAACTTAGTTCTCCCATCAAACTCATTTCGAATTCTCCATGCATTAAATCAGCAAATTCTTTGCAAAGAGTATCATTTGTGGCACCAAAGATTATGTCATCTACATATATTTGTACCACTAATAGATTTTCGTCCTTTCTTTTGAGAAATAGTGTTTTATCTACATTTCCTCTACTAAAGTCATTTTTAAGCAGAAATTTGCTTAATCGATCATACCAAGCCCTAGGTGCTTGCTTCAATCCATATAATGCCTTATGTAATCTAAACACATGATTTGGTAATTCATGATTCTCAAAACCAGGGGGTTGCTCTACATATACTTCTTCCTCTATAAAACCGTTTAAGAATGCACTTTTTACATCCATTTGATATAATTTGAAATCCATGAAACATGCAAATGCTAGAAGTAATCTAATAGCCTCTAATCTAACTACAGGAGCAAATGTTTCATCAAAATCTATCCCTTCTTCTTGATTGTATCCCTTAGCTACAAGTCTAGCTTTATTTCTTATAAGTAACCCATTTTCATCTAATTTATTTCTAAAGATCCATTTTGTTCCAATTACAGAGTTATGCTTTGGTCTTTCAGTTAATGTCCATACATTACTTCTTTTGAATTGATTTAATTTTTCTTGTATGGCATTTATCCAATTGGTATCTTTTTCAGCTTCTTCATAAGTCTTAGGTTCTAATTGTGAAACAAAAGCAAGATAATCATTTAAATTTCTAAGAGAGGATCGAGTTCTTACCCCTTGAGATGGATCACCAATGATTAAGTCTTTAGAGTGTCCAGATGCATACCTCCATTCCTTTGGCAAGTTTTGAGATTGTGGTGGCATGCAATCATCTCCCTTATCTTGAATTGGCACGTCATCAATATTCAACTTTTCAAAGTTAATAATTCCTGTATCATCATCAAGAATATTTTCTTTCCTAGCAGACTCACTATCAGACTCATCAAATATGATATTAATTGACTCTTCGACTACAAGAGTTCTTTTATTGAATACTCTGTATGCCCTGCTAGATGTGGAGTATCCTAAGAAGATACCTTCATCTGACTTGGCATCAAATTTACTTAGATCCTCCTTGCCATTGTTTAAAATAAAACATCTACATCCAAATACTCTAAGATATTTAGCAGTTGGTTTCTTATTCTTCCAAAGTTTATAAGGAGTTTTCTTGGTTATTGGTCGTATTAAAATCCGATTTAGAATATGACAAGCAGTGCTTATAGCTTCAGCCCAAAAGTACTTTGGAAGATTTGACTCGCACAACATTGTGCGTGCCATTTCTGCCAATGTCCTGTTTTTTCTTTCAACAACTCCATTTTGTTGAGGCGTTCTAGGTGCTGAAAATTGATGTGAAATACCATTTTTATTACAAAATTCTTCAAAGTGTTGATTTTCAAATTTAGTGCCATGATCACTTCGAATTGCTACTAAGGTGAGCTTCTTTTCATTTATGATATTATTATAAAGTTTCAAGAATTCTGAAAATGCTTCATTCTTATGTGCCAAAAATGAAACCCATGTATATCTTGAAAAATCATCTACAATAACTAGTCCATACTTCTTCCCTCCTAGACTCGCAGTTCTAGTGGGTCCAAATAGATCCATGTGTATGAGTTCAAAAGGCCTAGTTGTTGATACTATATTTTTTGATTTGAAGGATGATTTAGTTTGTTTTCTAAATGAGCATGGTCCACAGATTTTGTCCTTTTCAAAAATCAATTTTGGCACATCTTTTATTAATTCCTTATTGACTAATTTTGATATTAATTCCATACTAGCATGTCCTAGTCTACGATGCCAAAGCCAACTTGTTTCATTTTTCTTTTCTTCATTAGTAATTAAGCATAATCCATTTTTCTTGCCTAAATCATGAAGATCTACCATGTAAATATTTCTTTGTCTTTGTCCTACAAGTACAATACTATTATCTTTAGGATTTGTGATTATGCATACTGATGCTTCAAATGTGACTTTAAATCCTTTATCACAAAATTGACTTATGCTAAGTAGGTTATGTTTCAAACCCTTAACTAATAAGACATTTTTTATGAAAATAGATGGAGTAATGAAAATTTTACCCTTTTCAATGATATACCCTTTACCATTGTCTCCATAGGTTACTACTCCACCCTTCTTAGATTCCAAGGTGACAAATTAGTCTACGTCACCGGTCATGTGTCTTGAACAGCTGCTATCTAGATGCCATCGTTTTTCCTCTTTATTAGCTGCAAGACACCCCTGCAATAAAGATCAAGAAAGAGCTTTAGGTACCCAAACTATGTTGGGTCATTTAGGGTTAGTACTTGATGTTCCTTTTGGAACCCAAGCTTTCTTGAATTTGATCTTATGATTATTACTCAATTTGTTTTGACTTGACTTTCTATAGTTACATTCATATGCTTTATGTCCTAATTTATTGCAGCAATGACAGGTAATATTTTCATTTTTAGCTTTTACAAGAATGTTTTTTAAGTATTTTTGTTTCCTATTTATTTTATATCCTAATCCAGCCTTATCATATACAGCTTTTTGACTATCAAGAATCATATTTAATTTGGTAGAACTAAGTGTAAACTTATCTACTAAGGATTTATATTTTTCAGCATCTTCTTTTAACTTGACATTTTCAGCAATTAGATTCTTGGTTTCATTTGTAAGTTTCCTACTTAATGTTTCATAGTTATGAGATAGTTTTAACTTATCTTTGACAAGAGACTGATTTTCTTCTTTTAGAACTTTACTTTTATTGATTAGTTTTCTATGTTCTTCCATGAGTTCTAAGAATGCATCATGTAATTCATCAACAGTAAAATCACATTCAAGTTCAGAATCTATCTCATCGTCATTGGCCATATGACACATTTGGGCCGTCTCTTGATGATCTTCCTCTTCTGAACTTGACTCCTCACTTTCACTCCATTCAGCCATGAAGTTCTTCTTTTTCAGTTTTCTTGCCATCCATTTCAATTCTGGGCAATCTATCTTATAATGCCCGGGTTTGTTACACTCATAACAAATAGGAGTTTCTTTTTCCTTTTCTTTATCCTTACCCTTTTCTTTGCTTGAGCTATCTTTGAAGAAGGGTTTCTTTTTATGAAATCTATTCTTACCTCTCATAAACTTTCTAAATTTTCTTCCAAGTATAGCCATTCCTTCTTCATCAAATTCATCATCATCATCTGAATCTTCCGACTCAGTTTGTTGTTTAGGGGTGGTAGACTTTAGGACAATGTGCTTTCTTATCTTGACCTCATCTTCTGAATTTTGCCTCATGGTCAACTCATGGGTCATGAGTGATCCTAGAAGTTCCTCTAATTGCAGTGTGTTGAGATCCTTAGCTTCCTGAATTGCAGTTACCTTGGCCTCCCAAACTCTTGGTAGAGACCTGAGAATTTTTCGCACCAATTCAGAGTTATTATAAGACTTTCCTAAACTCTTAAGCCCATTTATAATTTCAGTAAAACGAGTAAACATATCAGTTATGGACTCAGTGAATTCCATTTTAAACAATTCATACTTGTGTACTAATATGTTTATTTTTGACTCCTTAACTTGATTAGTCCCTTCATGAGTGACCTCAAGTTTGTCCCAAATTTCTTTTGCAGAGATGCAAGTAGATATTCTATTAAATTCACTTACATCTAATGAACAGTAAAGTACATTAATTGCTTTTGCATTTAACTGTGCTAATCTTCTATCACTTTCATTCCAATCCATTTCTGGTTTGGGTATGATAGTGCCCTCTATATTAAGTGTGGGTGTGTGAGGTCCTCTAGTAATAATGTACCATAATTCATAGTCTAAAGCTTGAATGAATATTCTCATCCTAGCTTTTCAGTATGTGTAGTTTGTGCCATTAAATAGAGGAGGTCTATTTGTGGATTGCCCCTCACTCATAGAACATTCCACTTGGGTTGTCATGATCTTTAACTCTTGATTGTGAGATCAATAAGTACTATTGGAGCACCTTGCTCTGATACTACTTGTTGCCCAAGGTGACAAGCCAAGAGGGGGGGTGAATTGGTTTCTCTTAATTTTAACTATCTTACTTATGTTAATTGATGAGTTAGTGGAATTAAACAAATCACAATACAAACAACAAGAAGTATAGTGGTTCGGTGCTTCTCCTAAGCACCTACGTCCACTCCCCAAGCGACCCCTTGAAAATTCACTATAATCCCGCGGATTACAGTTGGATTGTTTTCCGGGCTCACAATCCAAAAACCTTTACACTTTGGTTTTCCGGGTTCACCAAAAACCTATGTTGGTTTTCCGGGCTCACCAACGAACCTTTACAATTGGTTTTATGGGTTCACCAATCAACCTATTCCGTTGGTTTTGCGGGCTAACCAACTAACCTTTACAAGGAGTTTAATAAACAAAGTAAGAAGATTTAAGCTCCTAGATGAGCAAATATAACAATATAATCTACAAAGAAGAGTTTAGAGAATAGTTATCGCTTGATGTGACTTCTCTCTTCTTTGTCAAGGATGCTTCACTCTTCAAGAGTGGATGGAGCTCTTAATGACTCTTTGAATCTGCTCAACCACTTTCTTTTGACTCTTGAATGAAGCACTTGGATAAAGAAGATTAGGGCACTTTGTCTTTCTTGTGTACTCTTTGATATTTTACAAAACGATGTTCTCTCTGATGAATAGTGCCACTTTAAATAGTTTTCTTCATCCATTGGACAAGCCCCAATGGTTAGAATTCAAAAACTAGCCGTTACTCACTGTTGGAAGGACAAAAAGTACTTATGCAGAACTAGCCGTTATGCTTCTGCCCGTGTTTGGGTCGGCTCAACCTGTCCTTGGGTCGACCCAACTTTTACTTGGGTCGACTCAACCTTTTCTTGGGTCGACCCTCTCAGAACCACAGAAACTTGCAATTCAGCCTTCCTTCACTTGGGTCGACTCAACATTTCTTTGGGTCGACTCAAGGTTCAGTTGGGTCGACTCAACTTCTTCTTGGGTCGACCCTCTCAGGATTTCCAGAGAACCTTTTCTGTCATGTATTCTGTCATTGTCTTTGGGTCGACCCTCTCAGTGTTTGGGTCGACTCAAGCTTGGGTCGACTCAACTTCATCTTGGGTCGACCCTCTCAGTGTTTCCAGAGAACCATTTTCCTGAGTCTTTGAGAGGCTTGAGGTTTGGGTCGACTCATGCTTTCCTTGGGTCGACCCAACTTACTGTTCATCTGTGCCATTTTTGCAGAAGTATGCCAAATGCTTTCTTGATGTGCCGGGGTCAACCCAATCAACCTTGGGGTCGACTCAATCCACACTTTGCTGCAACTCAAGGTTAGATTCATCCAAATAAACAATGAAATTTATTTATACAAATATACTGAGAGTAACAGACTTATAAATGAAGTATCGAATTAACTTGTAGCATACTCTTGATTATTGCTTGTTAATCATCAAAATAACACTATCATCCTCAGAGTATTAAAACTCTTCGATCAGATCGAGGAGGTGAATACCTCTCCAGTGAATTTTTGACATATCTAGGAGAAAATGGGATTCTCTCTCAATGGACTCCTCCTGGTACACCACAATATAATGGTGTGTCAGAAAGGAGAAATCGAACTCTGTTAGACATGGTTCGACCCATGATGGGGTTTGCTAATCTGCCCATATCCTTTTGGAGATATGCTCTTGAGTCAGCCTGCTATATTCTAAATAAGATTCCAAGTAAGTCTGTAAATAAAACACCACATGAGATGTGGACTAGACGCAAGCCGATGCTCTCTCACCTTAGGATTTGGGGGTGTCCGGCGTACGTCAAACGTTTGAAGACAGACAAACTTGAACCCAAGTCTGACAAATGTTTCTTTGTTGGTTACCCTAAAGAAACTAAAGGATATTACTTCTACTTTGCTGAAGAACAAAAATTGTTCGTAAGCAATAGAGCAATTTTCTTAGAAAAGAAATTCCTTGGTGAAGGAACAAATAGCTCTAATGTTGAGCTTAGAGAAGTTCAACATGTAGAAGATCCGACACCATCTACTGAACCAGTTGAGTCGGATTTGATTAGATCAGATCCAGAACCCATCTTAGATGCACCATTAAGGCGATCGGGTAGAGTACCATGTCAGCCGGACAGATACTACGGTTTCTTGGTCCGGGATGGGGATCCTGTCGAACTTGATGAAAACGATGAGGATCCGATCACCTATATGGATGCTATGCAGAGGCATGACTCTGATGCATGGCTTGGAGCCATGCAATCCGAAATGGAATCCATGAAGGTCAATGATGTATGGACATTAGTTGATCCACCCGAAGGGATTAAATGTTAGATGTATGCCCTAGAATCCAATCTGGCTGACACATTGTTAATTCTAGGGACATAATTTTGTACTTGATTATTTATTATTGAATAAATAAAAGGCATCTTATCATTCATATTATTTATGTGTCTATGAATCGTCCAAGAAATTAATAAGATGATGATGCATATTCTCAAGAGTTGAGAATTTGAGCCATGTATCATTAGTGATCAATTTCTAAATGCTCCTGATCAATGGATCATCACGAGAACGGTGATCGATCCGATCAGTGCACAGATCACTTTCCTTCTGGATGGACGAGACTTGAGTCCATAGTGTAGGGACACTGAAGTGATAGTGCAGGTGCTTGTTAGAGAACAAGGGTACTGAGCGTGACCAAGACAAGAAGTCACTTGGATGTCTATCCACTCGTCAGTGACTTGCTTGATGTTGCAGTAGTATGACTGGTCCTTTGACCTGCGGTGCTTCAGCTACTCACAGTGAGGTTATTGTAGTTTGACTACACGTATACATGGTCTCTAGTCATATGGGTCCTTGTAGTGTAGATTGGCTGTAGTAAGTTCACTGTAGGAGTAGGGTATGCACTTACATAGAATCTATCGACCTTGATAGAAGAGGAGTGATCCTATGTGATTTGTTAGACTGAGTTCTAAGACCTTGGCCAGGGCAGTAATAGAAAGTGGAGAAAGAGTTTTCCACTATCGAACTCGAGTCGAATAAATCTTGACATATGACAGACGAAGGGGTTTGACGAGTTATCCATGACCTCCGTCCTGTAGGGATCCACGATAGTAGGACTGTATCACATGATAACTGCACCTAGAGGTTCATCATTCTATTCTACTGGGTAGCCGCTACATGCTGCTAGGTGTCACTGGTGGATGGTGGGACTCACAGGAATTATCTCGATGATCGATAAACCCTAATGAGTAGAGTTGGAATCGTTCCAATCCATTGAAAGGAGTTTCCAATGATATTGTGATAGAGATCATAATATATCTCACTACCAGTCAGAGTAGAACCTATGGGGTCACACACACTAGAAGTATTGACCGATCCGATGGTTGAATCGTGATTAGGAATCACAAGTAATCAATTAGATTGATATTCAGTTGAAGAAGGAACAAAGGGAATTAATTAATTGGACTTAAACACAAATCCTACTTCGAGTAGGATTCCTAGAGTCCTAATTGGATTAGGACTGGGAGTCCTAGTTGGAGTAGGACTGGGATTCCTACTTGAAATAGGATTCCTACAATCCTAATTAGATTAGGAGTTTTGAATTAAAAATGGATTCCTACTTGGAGTAGGATTCCTAGAGTCCTAATCGGATTAGGACTTCGGATTCAAATTAGAGTCCTAATTGGATTAGGACTAAAATTAAATATGTCCTAATTTGGATTAAGGGTTTCTTAAGTCACAATTAATTATTAATCAAATGAATCAATAAGACTCCTAATTGGATTAGTATTGAAGAGTTCAATTGAGTCAAAATTGATTTAAGTTCTAATTGGATTAGGACTTACCTAGATTGAACCCGATTGATTCATGATTTGGTTAAACCCTAATTGGATTAGGGCTAAACCAAATTAGGGCCACCCAATCCTCATTAGATGAGGATTAGGGCAACACAAAAGGGAGGGGCTCACGCCCCTCCCCTTTCTCCTCCTTGGTGCGGCAACACAAAAGGGGCCGGCGCCCCTCTTGGAAAGCAATCAAGGGCTCCTAACTTGTAGGAGCCCTTCATGCTTTAAAAAGTGGTGAGGACGGCAGCTAGGGCATCCCAAGGAGTAATCCTCTTCTTTGTGCCGTGGCCACCCTGTTGACCCCCTAATAGATTTTGATGAATACAAAATACTAGAGTAAAATTCCATTATATCTTAACAATTTAATTGAGGAATTCATGTGTCTTATTAAGAATATTGTTAAGAAATGTCTAGGCAAGTTTCCATAATTTTTATGAATTTATTGAAGAATATTTTGAGTTAAAGAAAACAGATCAGGGACAGCCGAGACGTCTCCGGATAGTTTCAGAGACGTCTCTGGCACAAACAGGAAGAACCGGCACACTTGGAGACGTCCCCGACACCTGCCGAGTCGTCCCCGCGTTAGCGGAGTCGACTCTCTCAGTAGCGGAGTCGACTCTCTCAGTGGCGGCAGAAAGGCAGTTTTTAAGAGATATGCGCGAGACGTCCCCACAGTAAGCCGAGTCGTCCCCGCAAGTAAAAAGGAGACTTCCCGAGTCGTCCCCAAGATAGCGGAGACGGCTCTCTCAGGGTTTTCCAGAGAATGGTTTTTTGGATGATAAGGAAGCGGAGTCGACCCTGAGACAGCGGAGTCGTCCCCATACATAAAGTGCAGACAACCCGAGACGTCCCCTGAAGGAGCGGAGTCGACTCTCTCAGAAAATACCAGAGGACATGTTCTTCGGAGATAAAGAAGCGGAGTCGTCCTCAGATCAGCGAAGTCGTCCCCATTCAAAAAGTGCAAACAAGCCGAGACGTCCCCTGAAAGTGCCGAGTCGACCCCAGACAACGGAAAAAGTAAAATCTTGTAGCCGAGACGTCTCCCGTTGAAGCGGAGACGTCCCCGGAGTGACTGGGACGCGACTGACAGCTTTTCAGGTTTGGTTTGAATTTCAAATCCTTCTTTCTTTGTCTCTAACGGCTATATTTGCTTTTTGGGCTATAAAAGGGACCTCTTAAGTGCTTCTCAACAACTCTTCACCAACCCAAAGCTAGATCATTCAAGAGAGAAGTAAGAAAGAAAAGTTCAAGGGAGTGAGGGCATTCAAGTGAAGAAATCAAGTGTTTTCAAGCTTCCCAAGTGATTTCAAGCTCAATCACTCTCGTGCGCTTGGGATTCAAAGCTCACACTCAATCCTACGCGCTCCACATCGGAAGAATCAATATCTCCCACGCTTCCAACGGCAAAAGGATTCTTCCGGGTTCTATTGTTCATAATTGCAATATTTGCTTTTTAGAGCTTTTCCTTTCTTTTGTAAACTCTTTCGTTGTGGTGCTTGTTCCAGTCAAGGGACTTGGAACAAGGAAAAGGCGTCCCAAGCCTAAGTGAAATTGGGGGTTTTAGGGTTTGTTGTGAGCCCGGTGTAAAACAACGAGTTGGGTAGTAAACTCGCAAAACTACCGTACTGTAATCGTGGATTATAGTGAAAATTTCCAAAGGTGATTTGGGGAGTGGATGTAGGAGCAGTGGAAGCTCCGAACCACTAGAAAACCTTGTGTTTGCGATTGACCTTTCTCATTCCTCCTTCTTTACTTTAGTGCATATATTCGTGTGTTTTATTTTTAATTAGTCAAAAGTTTTTAAAACACCCAATTCACCCCCCTCTTGGGTGACCATCTCTGGGCAACAAGTGGTATCAGAGCTGGTGCTCTGTGTATTACTTGAAAGACCTAACCGTCTTAGCCAAAGATCTAGATGGCAACACCCTTTAACAATGTCCCTGCCGAGGGGCAAGCAACCAATAGACCTCCACTCTTCAATGGGACAAATTATACCTATTGGAAGACTAGAATGAGAATCTTCATTCAAGCACAAGACTATGCCTTGTGGAGGGTTATAGTCAAGGGACCACAAGAACCATCACATGTGGTTAATGGCATTCGAGTTCCCAAACCTGAGGAGGATTGGGATGAGAATGATGATAGGATGGCTCAACTCAATTCTAGAGCCATGAACTCACTATTTTGTTCTTTAGATGTAAATGAGTTCAATAGAGCCTCTACATGTAGTTCCGCTAAGGAAGTATGGGATAGGCTTGAAGTTACCCACGAGGGTACAAATCAAGTCAAAGAGTCCAAAGTGAACATTCTAGTTCACAAATATGAATTGTTTAAGATGGAACCTAATGAAACCATCACATGCATGTTTACACGTTTTACCGAAATTATTAATGGCCTAAAAAGCTTGGGCAAATCTTACACTAACCCCGAACTTGTGAGTAAAATTCTCAGGTCACTGCCAAAAGCATGGGAAGCAAAGGTCACGGCGATTGTAGAAGCCAAAGACCTCAACACTTTGGGGCTAGAACAACTCTTGGGCTCATTGATGACGCATGAGCTCACGATGAAGCAGCATGAAGAAGAGTTGCCAAAGAAAAAGACAATCGCACTCAAGGCTACCTCAAGTGTATGTGAAGAAGAGAGCAGTGAGAGTGAAGAAGAAAGTCAAGATGAGGACTTGGGTTTGATAGTAAGGAAGTTTAAAAAATTCATGAGAAGAAAGAAACCCTTCCCAAGAAAGAAATTTGGAGGGAGAAATGATTGGAAAAACGCAAAGGAAAAAGAAAGAGACCCAATCGTATGCTATGATTGCAAGAGACCGGGACACATTCGTTCCGAATGCCCTCAACAAAAGAAGTATTTTGGAAAGAAGAAGAAGAAGGCATTGAAGGCAACGTGGGATGATAGTAACACATCATCCTCCGAGGAAGAGAAGGAAGAGACCGCCAATCTATGCTTCATGGCGTTCGAAGACGACGAGGTATGTCAAAACCCAACCATAAATTTTACTTTAGAAGAATTATATGAGGCTTTTCAAGAACTTATGGGTGATTGTAGTATGTTAGGAGCAAAGAATAAAGAATTAAAAGCCTCCAATCAAAAACTAAAGGAAAATATTGAAAACTTATTAATTGAAAAGGAGAGCATTAAAAATATTAACACTACTAACCTAGAAATCAAAAATTCAAAACTGAGCATTGAAAATGAAAAGGCAAAAACACTAATTAAGGAATTAAATCTAAAAGTAAAATCCCTACTCGATAATAATACCTCACTTGCACAAAATGTTGAATCTCTTAAAAAGGATAAGGAAGAACTAGTCAAAGAAAATTTGAATCTTAAGAATGAGGTACATAAATACAAACCAATTGTTGAAAAATTTACACAAAGCTCTGAAAAATTAAATCTTATTCTTTCAAATCAAAGAGCTGTTTTTAATAAAGCCGGATTAGGATATAAAACTAATGAGCAACAAAAGTATCTAAAGAATTTCTTTGTAAAAGCAAAAGACGTAAAAACTGAAAAACCAACATGCTTTCTTTGTGGAAAGAATGGACATAAAGCCTACTCTTGTATTCAAAGAAAAATCCAAACTAACAAGAATACATTTGTAAAAGCTAAAAGCATAACTAAAGTATGGGTGCCTAAGGGAACCAACTACACTAACCACGAAGGACCCAAGAAAACTTGGGTACCTAAGAGCTTCACATGATCATTTTGCAGGTATGCCTTGCAGCCGGAAATAAAAAGAGAATGTGGTATCTTGATAGTGGTTGCTCAAGGCATATGACCGGTGACAAGAGTCTCTTCGTCACCTTGGAATCAAAAGAAGGAGGAGTAGTCACATTTGGAGACAATGCTAAAGGCCGAATTATTGGTGTTGGTAAAATCTCCATATCACCCTCCTCATTTATTGACAATGTATTGTTAGTCAATGGACTAAAACATAATTTGTTAAGTATAAGTCAATTTTGTGACAAGGGCTTTAAAGTATCATTTGAATCATCACTATGCATAATTAGTAGTCCATTTGACAATGAGATCATACTCACAGGACATAGGCATGGAAATGTTTACATGGTAGATCTGGATGATCTCACCATGAAGGATGGCCAATGTCTTGTAGCCATGAATCCCAAAGTCAATGAGACTAGTTGGTTATGGCATCGTAGGTTAGGGCATGCTAGCATGGATTTAATCTCAAAATTAATTACAAAGGATCTAGTCAAAGGACTACCAAAAATAGACTTTGAAAAGAATAAAATTTGTGCTTGATGTCAATTAGGGAAACAAACAAGAAGTTCTTTCAAGTCTAAGAACATAGTTTCAACATCAAAACCCTTAGAACTAATTCACATGGATTTGTTTGGACCCACTAGAACTGCTAGTCTAGAGGGTAAGAAATTTGGTCTTGTAATTGTTGATGATTTTTCACGTTTTACATGGGTTTCATTTCTTGCACACAAAGATGAGTCCTTTCCCGCTTTTATCAAGTTTCATAATAGGGTTTCAAATGAACTCAATCTTAAACTAAAAGCAATTAGGAGTGATCATGGTACCGAGTTTGAAAATCAGTATTTTAAAAAATTTTGTGAAGAAAATGGTATCAATCACAACTTCTCGGCACCTAGGACACCCCAACAAAATGGGGTGGTAGAAAGGAAGAATCGCACACTAGCAGATATGGCTCGTACCATGTTGTGCGAATCGGATCTACCAAAGTATTTTTGGGCTGAAGCAATAAATACTTCATGTTATATCTTAAATCGTGCTTTAGTTAGATCCATCTTAAAGAAAACACCTTATGAGTTGATAAAAAGTAAGAAACCTAATATAAGTTATTTTCATGTTTTCGGTTGTCGATGCTTTATTTTGAACAATGGAAAGGACAATCTAAGTAAATTTAGTGCTAAATCAGATGAGGGGATCTTCTTAGGTTATTCCTCATCTAGTAGAGCATACAGGGTCTTCAACATGAGAACTCTCGTTGTTGAAGAATCCATTCATGTTGTTTTTGATGAAACTAATGGAGATTCTTCTAGAAAAGAAGAAGATGGTGATGTAGGTATACTTGAAGACCAAATGAAGGAACTCTCCACTCAAGACAAACAACATGAGGATGAGATCAAAGAAGATACAAATCAGCGAGATGAAGAAGACCAACCTCCATCAAGAAATCAAGATCTTCCTAAAGAATGGAGGTATGCACATGGTCATCCAAAGGATCTAATCCTTGGTGATCCTTCACAAGGTATAAGAACTAGATCCTCCTTAAGAAACACTAGTAATTATCTTGCTTTCGTTTCGCAAATAGAGCCTAAATCACTAGAAGAAGCTGAAAAAGATGGTAATTGGATGAATGCTATGCAAGAGGAATTAAACCAATTCGAAAGAAATGAAGTTTGGACTCTAATGAGAAGACCCCCTAATGTTTCAATTATAGGCACCAAGTGGGTGTATAGAAATAAACTAGATGAAGATGGAATAGTAATAAGAAACAAAGCTAGGCTAGTGGCCAAAGGATATAATCAGGAGGAAGGAATAGATTTTGATGAAACTTTTGCTCCTGTTGCTAGGTTAGAGGCTATTAGACTGCTTTTAGCATATGCATGCTTCATGGATTTTAAACTCTATCAAATGGATGTAAAAAGTGCATTCTTAAATGGCTATATAATGGAGGAAGTTTATGTAGGACAACCTCCAGGTTTTGAAAATCACTTACATCCAGATTATGTGTATAAATTGCATAAAGCATTGTATGGACTTAAGCAAGCTCCTAGGGCATGGTATGAAAGATTAAGTAATTTCCTAATTGAGAACAAATTTAAGAGAGAAAATGTAGACAAAACTCTCTTTATTAAAAGAAAAGGAAATGACTTATTGCTTGTACAAATTTATGTGGATGATATAATTTTTGGTGCTACTAATGATAGTCTTTGTCAAGAGTTTGCCAAGCTTATGCAGGGAGAATTTGAAATGAGCATGATGGGTGAGCTCAACTTCTTCCTTGGGCTGCAAATAAAACAATCAGAGGAAGGCATCTTCATCAGTCAGACCAAGTATATCAAAGAAATGTTGGAGAAATTCAAGATGAAGGATGCAAAAGAAATCAGCACACCCATGGGCTCAAGTTGCAAGCTTGACAAAGATGAAAAAGGTAAAAGTATAGACTGCAAATTATACAGAGGTATGATAGGCTCTTTACTTTACCTTACTGCCAGTAGACCAGATATATTATTTAGTGTTTGTATGTGTGCTAGATACCAAGCATGTCCTAAGGAATCACACTTGCAAGCTATTAAGAGAATTTTTAGATATCTAGTAGGGACATCTAATGTAGGCTTATGGTATTCTAAACAATCTGACATAAATTTAATTGCTTATTCCGATGCTGATTTTGCCGGATGCAAACTCGACAGAAAAAGCACAAGTGGCACATGTCAATTCTTGGGTGCTAATTTGGTTTCTTGGTTTAGCAAGAAACAAAATTCAGTTGCCTTGTCCACAGCTGAGGCTGAGTACATTGCAGCTGGAAGCTGTTGTGCCCAAGTTCTTTGGATTAAGCAACAACTTGAAGACTTCGGTATCAAAATGGAAAATATACCAATTAAGTGTGATAATACAAGTGCAATCAATTTAACAAAAAATCCTGTTCAACACTCTAAGTCAAAGCATATAGAGATTAGGCATCATTTTATTAGGGATCATGTGCTGAAAAATGATGTGATGATTGAATATGTATGCACTGAAAATCAATTGGCTGATATCTTTACAAAGCCCCTTTGTAAAGATAGATTCAACTTCTTAAGGAATGCTTTGAGCTTGTATGATCCTAGCAAATGAATTGAACTTGTATTGCATTGTTTGCTGCGCAAACTAGTAATCAACCTCAAGGTAAACATAAGTGAAAACATGAATTCATGTAAGCTAAATGACGAACTGCTTGACTTTCCGGAGGATGGTTACCCTCCCTTGGACTCTTCATGGAGATATTTTCAGAGCCTATTTCATAGGTATTCGAAATTTGGTCAAACATTCCTCATTTCAATATTAATAATTCAAAAATCATTATCAAATTATTATAGGATGTATCATTAAGGGGGAGGATCACAAACAAATTCACTCTAAGTTTATCAAAAGAGATCATGTTGATTAGGATGATTAAACAGAAATTGGAAGAAGATAGAATACAGTCTGAAATTTTTCAGTGCCGGAGACGTCTCTGGCAAATCGCAGAGACGTCCCCCCCAGGAGAGACGTCTCGCCTTAGTCGCGGAGACGTCTCGGGGACCGAATGAGGGCTTTTTAAATAGGTCGAAATCGCTCGAGCCGACCCGAGCTTCCTCCTTCATCCCCAACCAAAACGAAAAACCCTAGCCTCCATTTGCTCTCCACCTCAAACCCTAGCCTCCGTTTGCTCTACATCACAAACCCTAGCATCCATGGCACCAAAGAAGGCTAGGACGACCCGTGGAAGGCGACCTAGGGTAGCGGCCGACGGTGAGGATCGGCGGGAAGAACCCTCCGCGCCGTCTCCTCCGGTTGCTCCGCCAACCACGACTATTTCCTGTGCAAATCGCACAGTCACGACCGGAAGGTACATAGATTTCTCATTTTTAGATCATGAGGGGTTCTCTATTGGAGAGAGACTCCGAGCCCAAGGGTGGGAGCACCTTTGTACCCTAAATACCTTGACCTACCCCGGCCTAGTTAGAGAACTTTTTAGCAATATGGCCTTAGGGGACCAAGGGTACACTGCATATGTCCGGGGGACATTAGTAGAAGTCAATGAAGATGTCCTATCCACTGTCTTACAAATTCCTAGGGACGGTGAGGCTCCAACCTCACATCCCCAAAGGGAGTCAGCCCTAAATTTACTTTTAGGAAGAGAGGACTGCGGCCCTCTTGATGTTGTCAATTCCCAGGACCTAAATGCAGAGATGAGACTTCTCTTAAGTATTGTCAACCGGGTCCTATTTCCTAAAACCGGTCGCTTCGATTTTGTTTCGGAGCGAGACTTAGTTATAATGCACCACATCCTACTAGGGATCCCTCTAAACCTCCCTAGACTCATGCTAAATTACATTGCCCTATGTCATAGGTATTCTAGGTTTAGTATACCCTATGGCATGATCTTTACCTTAATCTTTAAACACTTCAAGGTTCCCATTCCAACAAATGAACCTGCAAAGCCCTTGAGAAACACCGACTATTACAATGAGGGCACAATGAGAAGAATGGAATTTCAGAAGATAGATGGATCGTGGGTCAAGGTACCAAAGAGAAAAATCCAAATCCTAGAGCCTGAGATCCCACATCATGAGTCTGACCATCACTCTCCTCCACCTAGCCACATGGATATCCCTGATATTCCCTCCAGCTCAGCTGGACCTTCCACATCCATGCCACCACCTCCTCCAGTTAGTGGGCCCTCCTTTCTGTCAGAGGATCAGATGCGCACCTTAGCATCTGCCATTTGCCAGCAGATGAGGGAGGAGATGAGATCCATGATCTCCACAGAGTTGGGCCCCATCAGAGCTTCACATGAAGGGCTTCTACAAGAGATGAAGGATATTAGAAGTCAAATTGAAGCTACAACACAAGAAATAATTGGTGTGGGTGCCACCCAAACCATCAGATCATTAGAGCTCAAGGACAGCTTGAAGAGCATTTCCAAGAGTCTTAAAGAGCTAACAAAACCAGATGGCAATGTGAGCACCTTAGTTGCCCAACTCAGAGGAAGAATTGAAATGGCAACTATAGAGTTTGAGGCACTTGTGGCAGGTTTCCACAAGTCACAGGGAGATCAATTTAAGACCCTCATGGATTCCATCAACACATTCATAGATGCAGCTTGTAAGGTTTATGAACAAAATACAGCTGGTAGGGCCCATGAGCAACGTCGCCGATGATGGATATCTTGTAGGATCTTCTTTTTGTAAATCCTAGGCTATTTTTGAAACACTTTTGTGTTAGAAATCAATACTTGTAATGATTTCTTCTTTTTGACTATGTACTGACTTCAAAGGTTCACAATGATACATGAATACAATCCCTTTTGAAAACTGTGTACATTGCCAACTCTATGTATGTGTTTCTATGAATGTGAATGTGCCTCTTGATGTGTCATAAGAATCTCATAACATACATTAAGTATTCAGATTTGGCACAACGTATCAAAGCATATGAAACAGGGGGAGCACAACCTGAATATCAAAGGGGGAGTAAAATGAACACTGAATATATTGAATATAGAGATAATTTGTCCCCTTCATTGTTGATGACAAAAAGGGGGAGTAGATATTGAATGTAGAGATAGTGAAAGGGGGGAGCAGTTATATATATGGATATTGAATATGGAATGCAAAATTTATAATCATACTCCAAAGTTGATTTAGAAAAGATAAAATTGAAGAATATTGACCTTAAGATAATTGCCCTTCTGGAAAAGAAAGGGGGAGTCAAAAAGAATCTAGCTTTCAATTATCCTCAGCATCAATACTTCATTTTAACTTGATTCAAATTCAGTTGAATAAAGATCAATCTTACGCACAAGGAAAGAACTGAAAATTGAATACTTTGAGTGATGCACATTGTATCTAGTTCTAATCAAAACATTATACTTGTACATCTGATCAAATACTGTGTATATGTTTAAATCTCAAATTTTGCATATACTCAGTGTTTTGTCATCATCAAAAAGGGGGAGATTGTTGACCCCCTAATAGATTTTAATGAATACAAAACACTAGAGTAAAATTTCATTATATCTTAACAATTTAATTGAGGAATTCATGTGTCTTATTAAGAATATTGTTAAGAAATGTCTAGGTAAGTTCCCATAATTTTTATGAATTTATTGAAGAATATTTTGAGTTAAAGAAAACAGATCAGGGACAGCCGAGACGTCTCCGGATAGTTTCAGAGACGTCTCTGGCACAAACAGGAAGAACTGGCACACTTGGAGACGTCCCCGACACCTGCCGAGTCGTCCCCGCGTTAGCGGAGTCGACTCTCTCAGTAGCGGAGTCGACTCTCTCAGTGGCGGCAGAAAGGCAGTTTTCAAGAGATATGCGCGAGACGTCCCCACAGTAAGCCGAGTCGTCCCCGCAAGTAAAAAGGAGACTTCCCGAGTCGTCCCCAAGATAGCGGAGACGGCTCTCTCAGGGTTTTCCAGAGAATGGTTTTTTGGGTGATAAGGAAGCGGAGTCGACCCTGAGACAGCGGAGTCGTCCCCATACATAAAGTGCAGACAACCCGAGACGTCCCCTGAAGGAGCGGAGTCGACTCTCTCAGGAAATACCAGAGGACATGTTCTTCGGAGATAAAGAAGCGGAGTCGTCCCCAGATCAGCGGAGTCGTCCCCATTCAAAAAGTGCAAACAAGCCGAGACGTCCCCTGAAAGTGCCGAGTCGACCCCAGACAACGGAAAAAGTAAAATCTTGTAGCCGAGACGTCTCCCGTTGAAGCGGAGACGTCCCCGGAGTGACTGGGACGCGACTGACAGCTTTTCAGGTTTGGTTTGAATTTCAAATCCTTCTTTCTTTGTCTCTAACGGCTATATTTGCTTTTTGGGCTATAAAAGGGACCTCTTAAGTGCTTCTCAACAACTCTTCACCAACCCAAAGCTAGATCATTCAAGAGAGAAGTAAGAAAGAAAAGTTCAAGGGAGTGAGGGCATTCAAGTGAAGAAATCAAGTGTTTTCAAGCTTCCCAAGTGATTTCAAGCTCAATCACTCTCGTGCGCTTGGGATTCAAAGCTCACACTCAATCCTACGCGCTCCACATCGGAAGAATCAATATCTCCCACGCTTCCAACGGCAAAAGGATTCTTTCGGGTTCTATTGTTCATAATTGCAATATTTGCTTTTTAGAGCTTTTCCTTTCTTTTGTAAACTCTTTCGTTGTGGTGCTTGTTCCAGTCAAGGGACTTGGAACAAGGGAAAGGCGTCCCAAGCCTAAGTGAAATTGGGGGTTTTAGGGTTTGTTGTGAGCCCGGTGTAAAACAACGAGTTGGGTAGTAAACTCGCAAAACTACCGTACTGTAATCGTGGATTATAGTGAAAATTCCCAAAGGTGATTTGGGGAGTGGATGTAGGAGCAGTGGAAGCTCCGAACCACTATAAAACCTTGTGTTTGCGATTGACCTTTCTCATTCCTCCTTCTTTACTTTAGTGCATATATTCGTGTGTTTTATTTTTAATTAGTCAAAAGTTTTTAAAACACCCAATTCACCCCCCTCTTGGGTGACCATCTCTGGGCAACACACCCTCTCCCCTTCCCTTGGTTCAGCCGCAAGCAAGGAGAGCAAAGGTCCAAGGTGTTGGCGGCTCTTTTCTTCCACCCTTCCTTCATCCAACGCAGGGAAAAGAAAGGCTGCAGTGAGGGCTTTGGTTCTTCTTCAAGATCCCTCCTTCTTCTCACTCCTCCCAAGCACAATCAAGGGTTGATTCAAAGGGAGAAAATCAGCCATCCAAAGTTGTCTCTGCAAGGGAGCTAGCACCCCGGGGAGACAAGGAAGCTTTGATCGGTTTCTGCTTCGTGTGGATACCTGTAGAGGTCGGGCACTTGAGCGGCTTCAAGCGAACCTTCATCCTAAACCACGAACTTCAGTTTGCGGTGATCATCTACCCGCACAAGATGAAGATCTGATCTTCTAATGTTTCTAAAAAGTTTTTAATCCTTATCTATCTACGAACGGTTTTTGAACAACGTTCATGCGATGAACGGTTAATCCCGCGCATGCCTCTTCCGCTGCATCTGATTTTTTTTTGAATTTTCAGCGGCATGTGCGGGGTTTCTAACAGTGGTATCAGAGCCTAGGCTTCATAGATTAAGATAAGAATTAATTATTAGTAGGCTTATTAGATCTGAAAATTGAAAGATTATGCATGCTGAAAATTTTCTGCATGCAGATTTTTTCTAGGGTGCTGATTTTTGCATGCTGATTTTTATGTGATAAGATGATGATTCTAATTGCATTGTTAATGAGATTACAAAGTTTAGAATCATGATTAGCATGATCAGCAACCTATGTCATGAGATAATCAGTTAGTTTTCAGATCTGAAAATTATAATTGCTGCATGTGGTGATGATCATAGGATTCAAACCCTTTTGGTATCAAATGTAATGACCTGCGATGTGATCTGTGATGTCATGTAATTTTTCAGATGCTTGCATGCATCTTATTTGATGTTTTGAGAGGCCTGCGTGCCTCCTAAAAGAAGATGTAATTTATTATTATTTTTATTTTACATCTGGTTGTATTTCTGTGATGTGATGTACGTCAACGATCAAGTTGAAGACAAGGCATGAGATGAACAGGGGTCTAAGCGGTTGATGGCGATTGGATCAAGAGTTGGTCAAGGATCGAATCAAGGAGGCTTGGAACCAATTCAAGAGTTGAAGACCAGTTGATCGATTGACGTGCATGTGCTTGTAATATGACCTAATTAGAATCCATGATCATCACCTATTTAAAGTTTAGCTTTATTTTGATGCTGCGATTATAACTGCCTGTGATGTGTCGTTTGCATGTGATGTGAATGAGAGTCGGGTAGATAGGTTTACATGTGATGTAGCAAACCCAATTGAGACCTAAATTAAAATCTCCTCAATCAAGTCGAGAGTGAACCGACATGAGCAAGTCATATTAGATTAATTGATCTAATTGGTGTCTAGGAAAGCATAAAAGGTGGTTACTTAATTAGGACCTTACTCTCTGAGTAAGGAGAGCCTCCCACCTGCTTATCTGGCCAATTGTTCGATTACCTCTTATGAAGAGCTCAAGTTGCAAACACTAAGACATGATTAACCAATATTAAGTAAATAGGTCTTCCACTGTAGTAGAGCTGCTAAGGCCTTTCTGATGTTGATTTGTCTCGGCTGGATACAGTGGTCAAGTTGCATCGGGGGGCTGGACCTCTCTATAGACATGAGATGTTGTAGGGTAAAGGTGGGGTTGGGCACCAATAACTATTAGGTGAGGACCCAATGACAACTTTATTCCTACGGTTATACGGTGGGTCTGACTTAACTAAGAAATGGGACCAATAACTGTTAGGTGAGGTCTTCATGGCTTAGAGACCAAGTAGCACTGCAACATGCTTGAGAAGCATTGTACAAGAGTAGTACATTCATCAATTTATGTGTCACCAATAACTGTTAGGTGAGGTGGCATGTAAATCGGTGGGACCGCAGTACCCACTAGAAACCCTAGTCGTGTGGGTTTTCCGTTTTCCTACCAGAGAAGTGTGAGGAATTCGAGAAAATAGTGGGAGTTACATTTGTTCTAAAAGACCTTAGAACAGATTAGGATCAAGTACAAAAGTCTAACTAGAATCTTTACTCTCTGAGGATTATAAAGTCAGCTTCTAGACTCTTAACTCATATCCTATAGAACAACCGTTTGACCAAACCCAATTATAAAGATTGGCTCAGCAAATTTCAAAAATAGTTTTGAATTGTGAGAAATTCGGGTATATGCTAGACCGTGGAATCCCCGTGTTACCAATCCGTCCGATCACTGATCAGCGTAAGACGCTTGTTAAGTGGACGAACAATGACAATAAAGTTAGGTGCTGCACAATGGCATCCATGTCCAATGCATTACAATGCCAGCATGAGAACATGAAGACTGCCGGGACATATTAAATCACCTGCAAGAGTTGTATGGTGATCAGATTCACGCAGCTCGGTTTGAAGTGTCCAAGAGGCTCTTCAAAGCCAAGATGCACGATGGGCAGTATGTCCATGATCATGGTTTGACCATGATAAAGGACTTAGAGAAGCTTGAGAAGCTTGGCATGACCATACACAAGGAATTGCAAACGGATTTGATCCCGCAATTCCTTCCAGCTTCATATGAATAGTTTATAGTAAACTACCATATGAACAAGGTTGTATGCACTAAAATAGAATTGTTAAATAAATTGGTAACTACCTTAGGGACCTTGAAGAAGTTCAAGGGGCATCGTTTTCGCTGTCAAGTTGGTTTCTACTTTCAAGAGAGAGTCTATTTGGAAGAAGAAGAAGCCTGCGAAGAAGCAGAAGACTAAGAAAACACCAAGTAAGGAAGTTCCAAGAAAAAGGCCAATTGCAAGGAAAAGTGTTTCCATTGCATCATGGACGGCCATTGGAAGAGGAACTGTCCTACATACATGGGAAGCATAAAGAACATGAAGGGTGACAGACCTTCAGAAGGTATGTCAGATATGCTCAGGATACTTAGGGACTGTTACCTATTGCTAGCAGAAATTTGATTTCTGTATTTTATTTAGCACAGAAAGATTTTTATTTAAAAAAAATAAATTGATTCAATATGGTTTTATGATTGACAGTCTCTATCACATACATATGGATGTATATGTGAATATATCTGAGCAAACAATGAATACCATAGGATCTAATAGATCCAAAAATGAGATAAATCTAAAGTATTTATGGCACCTCAGGCTTGGCCATATAGGAGAAGACAGAATAAACAAATTGGAGAAACATGAGCTTTTGGGCTCATTGACTTTCGAGTCATATTTGATTTGTGAATTCTGCCTTCAAGAAAAGATGGCCAAATTATCCTTTGTAGGACACAGGGAGGTCCACTGAAATACTTACCTAGTACACACTGATGTGTGTGGCCCATTCGATGTGCTGGCTAGGGGTTATAATTTTTTACTTCATTTTACCGATGATTACTCACGGTATGGATATGTGTATGAGACATAAATATGAAACTTTTGAAAGGTTCAAAAAGCTTAGATATGAAGTAGAAAAATAAGCACAAAAACTCATTAAGGTTCTTCGATCAGATCGAGGAAGTGAATACCTTAATGGAGAGTTCCGTGATTATCTCAAGGAGAATGGTATAGTTTCATAATGGACTTCTCCTGGTACACCTCAGCTCAATGGAGTGTCAGAGAGGAGGAATCGGACTCTATTGATATGGTCCAGTCCATGATGAGCTTCACTGATTTACCCTTGTTTCTTTAGATAGATGCCCTATTTTCAGCTATTTACTTGTTGAATAGAGTTCCCTCTAAAGTCTATTCCTACCGCACTATATGAGATATGACATGGTAAGAAACCAAGTCTTGGTCATCTCAAGATTTGGGGATGTCCGGCCCACGTCAAGAAACTACAGGCGGACAAACTAAAGGCTAGGACCATAAGTGCTCGTTTTATAGGATATCCTAAAGAGTCATTAGGATACAATTTTTACGTCTCAGAGGATCACAATGTGTTTGTGAGTCGTCACGCCATCTTCTTGGAAAAACCAGTTTATTCTTGATAGAGGCAGTGGGAGGAAAATTGAGCTTGAAGAGAAAGTCTCTGAAAAGCAACGAGTCATGGATCCTATCGAACCCATTCATACAGAGCCAGTACACGATGTCCCTCAACCACCTCACAGATCTAGTAGGGTCTCCCATCCTCCCGATAGATACTTAGGTATACTAGAAGAGGATACCGAGGAAATGTTCTTAGTAGGAGATAGGGATCACACACAGGATCCCAAAACCTACGACGAGGCGATATCTGATATCGATTCCGAGAAATGGTTGGAAGCTAGGAAGTCAGAGTTAGACTCCATGCATTCCAACCAAGTCTGGACCTTAGTAGATCCACCAGAAGGTATTGTACCTATTGGATGCAAATGGATCTACAAAAGGAAGATAGGTTCGGATGGAGAGGTGAGACCTATAAGGCAAAGCTTGTGGCGAAAGGGTATAGTCAGCGCAAGGGCATTGACTATCAGGAGACCTTTTCACCTGAAGCCATGCTGAAATCCATCCGAACATTGCTTGCCATTGTAACATTTCATGATTATGAAATCTGGCAGATGGATGTGAAAACAGCTTTCCTGAATGGATATCTTGATGAAGACATCTATATGGAACAGCTTTTGGGTTTCACTTCCAGTGATGGAGATCACAAGGTCTGCAAGCTGCAAAAGTTCATCTATGGACTAAAGCAAGCATCTCGGAGTTGGCACACTCGTTTCGATGACGCAATCAAAACGTTTGATTTCATCAAAAACGAAGAGGAACCATGTGTTTACAAAAGGGTTAGTGGGAGCGCTGTTGTATTTTTCGTACTGTACGTGGATGACATCCTCCTGATAGGGAATGATATTCCCATGCTAACCTCGGTCAAGGTCAGGTTGTCAAAAAGGTTCTCCATGAAAGACCTTGGGGAAGCATCCTATATTTTGGGAATAAAGGTCTATAGAGATAGATCTAAAAGGATGCTTGGCCTATCACAGAAGACGTACATAGAGGAAGTGCTGAAAAGGTTCAACATGGAAAACTCTAAAAGGGGTCTATTACCCCTAAGGCATGGAATTAATCTCTTCAAGAAGATGTGCCCCAACACATCTGAAGAGATTCAATGCATGAGCAAGATCCCCTATGCATCAGCAATAGGGAGCCTCATGTATGCCATGCTCTGTACATGACTTGATATAGTACATGCTGTGAATGTCACGAGCATATGTCAATCAGATCCAGGCAAAAAGCACTGGATAGCTATGAAGAACAGTCTTAAGTACTTGAGAAGAACTAAGGACATGTTCTTGGTCTTTGGAAGAAGATCAGAGTTGAAGGTAGAAGGATGCACACATATTGATGATAGAAAGTCTACATCAGAATATGTGCAATGGTGGTTCAGTAAATTGGAAGAGTTCCAAACAACCGATCATTATAGATTCTACCTTAGAAGCTGAATGTTAAGCCGTCTCTAAGGGTGCAGTGGAAATCTTTTGGTTTAAAAGGTTCATTGCATAGTTAGGATGTCATAACACTCTACTGCGATAACAAAGGCACCATAGCACTAGCTAAGGAGCCAAAGGTCTCACCAGAAATCGAAGCACATAGAGCGGCAGTTTAACCTAATAAGCGACTACCTCGAAAGAAAATAAGTAGAGGATCAGAGAGTAGACTCCACAGAAAATGTGGCGGACCCATTCACTAAGCAACTAAGTCGGCAGAAAACTAAAACGCATCTTGAGAAGATGGGGCTTAGGTTTATAGCTGATTGGCTTTAGTGCAAGTGTGTTGACCCCCTAATAGATTTTGATGAATACAAAACACTAGAGTAAAATTCCATTATATCTTAACAATTTAATTGAGGAATTCATGTATTTTATTAAGAATATTGTTAAGAAATGTCTAGGCAAGTTCCCATAATTTTTATGAATTTATTGAAGAATATTTTGAGTTAAAGAAAACAGATCAGGGACAGCCGAGACGTCTCCGGATAGTTTCAGAGACGTCTCTGGCACAAACAGGAAGAACCGGCACACTTGGAGACGTCCCCGACACCTGCCGAGTCGTCCCCCGCGTTAGCGGAGTCGACTCTCTCAGTAGCGGAGTCGACTCTCTCAGTGGCGGCAGAAAGGCAGTTTTTAAGAGATATGCGCGAGACGTCCCCACAGTAAGCCGAGTCGTCCCCGCAAGTAAAAAGGAGACTTCCCGAGTCGTCCCCAAGATAGCGGAGACGGCTCTCTCAGGGTTTTCCAGAGAATAGTTTTTTGGTAATAAGGAAGCGGAGTCGACCCTGAGACAGCGGAGTCGTCCCCATGCATAAAGTGCAGACAACCCGAGACGTCCCCTGAAGGAGCGAAGTCGACTCTCTCAGGAAATTCCAGAGGACATGTTCTTCGGAGATAAAGAAGCGGAGTCGTCCCCAGATCAGTGGAGTCGTCCCCATTCAAAAAGTGCAAACAAGCCGAGACGTCCCCTGAAAGTGCCGAGTCGACCCCAGACAATGGAAAAAGTAAAATCTTGTAGCCGAGACGTCTCCCGTTGAAGCCGAGACGTCCCCGGAGCGATTGGAATGCGACTGACAGCTTTTCAGGTTTGGTTTGAATTTCAAATCCTTCTTTCTTTGTCTCTAACGGCTATATTTGCTTTTTGGGCTATAAAAGGGACCTCTTAAGTGCTTCTTAACAACTCTTCACCAACCCAAAGCTAGATCATTCAAGAGAGAAGTAAGAAAGAAAAGTTCAAGGGAGCGAGTGCATTCAAGTGAAGAAATCAAGTGTTTTCAAGCTTCCCAAGTGATTTCAAGCTCAACCACTCTCGTGCACTTGGGATTCAAAGCTCACACTCAATCCTACGCGCTCCACATCGGAAGAATCAATATCTCCCATGCTTCCAACGGCAAAACGATTCTTCCGGGTTCAATTGTTCATAATTGTTATATTTGCTTTTTAGAGCTTTTATTTTCTTTTGTAAACTCTTTCATTGTGGTGCTTGTTCCAGTCAAGGGACTTGGAACAAGGGAAAGGCGTCCCAAGCCTAAGTGAAATTGGGGGTTTTGGGTTTGTTGTGAGCCCGGTGTAAAACAACGAGTTGGGTAGTGAACTCGCAAAACTACCGTACTGTAATCGTGGATTATAGTGGAAATTCCCAAAGGTGATTTGGGGAGTGGATGTAGGAGCAGTGGAAGCTCCGAACCACTATAAAATCTTGTGTTTGCGATTGACCTTTCTCATTCTTCCTTCTTTACGTTAGTGCATATATTCGTGTGTTTTATTTTTTAATTAGTCAAAAGTTTTTAAAACACCCAATTCACCCCCCTCTTGGGTGACCATCTCTGGGCAACAAAGTGGGAGATTATTAGATGTATGCCCTAGAAGCCAATCTGGCTGACACATTGTTAATTCTAGGGACATAATTTTGTACTTGATTATTTATTATTGAATAAATAAAAGGCATCTTATCATTCATATTATTTATGTGTCTATGAATCGTCCAAGAAATTAATAAGATGATGATGCATATTCTCAAGAGTTGAGAATTTGAGCCATGTATCATTAGTGATTAATTTCTAAATGCTCCTGATCACTGGATCATCACGAGGACGGTGATCGATCCGATCAGTGCACAGATCACTTTCCTTCTGGATGGACGAGACTTGAGTCCATAGTGTAGGGACACTGAAGTGATAGTGCAGGTGCTTGTTAGAGAACAAGGGTACTGAGCGTGACCAAGACAAGAAGTCACTTGGATGTCTATCCACTCGTCAGTGACTTGCTTGATGTTGCAGTAGTATGACTGGTCCTTTGACCTGCGGTGCTTCAGCTACTCACAGTGAGGTTATTGTAGTTTGACTACACGTATACATGGTCTCTAGTCATATGGGTCCTTGTAGTGTAGATTGGCTGTAGTAAGTTCACTGTAGGAGTAGGGTATGCACTTACATGGAATCTATCGACCTTGATAGAAGAGGAGTGATTCCTATGTGATTTGTTAGACTGAGTTCTAAGACCTTGGCCAGGGCAGTAATAGAAAGTGGAGAAAGAGTTTTCCACTATCGAACTCGAGTCGAATAAATCTTGACATATGACAGACGAAGGGGTTTGACGAGTTATCCATGACCTCCGTCCTGTAGGGATCCACGATAGTAGGACTGTATCACATGATAACTGCACCTAGAGGTTCATCATTCTATTCTACTGGGTAGCCACTACATGCTGCTAGGTGTCACTGGTGGATGGTGGGACTCACAGGAATTATCTCGATGATCGATAAACCCTAATGAGTAGAGTTGGAATCGTTCCAATCCATTGAAAGGAGTTTTCAATGATATTGTGATAGAGATCATAATATATCTCACTACCAGTCAGAGTAGAACATATGGGGTCACACACACTAGAAGTATTGACCGATCCGATGGTTGAATCGTGATTAGGAATCACAAGTAATCAATTAGATTGATATTCAGTTGAAGAAGGAACAAAGGGAATTAATTAATTGGACTTAAACACAAATCCTACTTCGAGTAGGATTCCTAGAGTCCTAATTGGATTAGGACTGGGAGTCCTAGTTGGAGTAGGACTGGGATTCCTACTTGAAATAGGATTCCTACAATCCTAATTAAATTAGGAGTTTTGAATTAAAAATGGATTCCTACTTGGAGTAGGATTCCTAGAGTCCTAATCGGATTAGGACTTCGGATTCAAATTAGAGTCCTAAATGGATTAGGACTAAAATTAAATATGTCCTAATTTGGATTAAGGATTTCTTAAGTCACAATTAATTATTAATCAAATGAATCAATAAGACTCCTAATTGGATTAGGATTGAAGAGTTCAATTGAGTCAAAATTGATTTAAGTTCTAATTGGATTAGGACTTACCTAGATTGAACCCGATTGATTCATGATTTGGTTAAACCCTAATTGGATTAGGGCTAAACCAAATTAGGGCCACCCAATCCTCATTAGATGAGGATTAGGGCAACACAAAAGGGAGGGGCTCACGCCCCTCCCCTTTCTCCTCCTTGGTGCGGCAACACAAAAGGGGCCGGCGCCCCTCTTGGAAAGCAATCAAGGGCTCCTAACTTGTAGGAGCCCTTCATGCTTTAAAAAGTGGTGAGGATGGCAGCTAGGGCATCCCAAGGAGTAATCCTCTTCTTTGTGCCGTGGCCACCCTCTCCCCTTCCCTTGGTTCAGCCGCAAGCAAGGAGAGCAAAGGTCCAAGGTGTTGGCGGCTCTTTTCTTCCACCCTTCCTTCATCCAACGCAGGGAAAAGAAAGGCTGCAGTGAGGGCTTTGGTTCTTCTTCAAGATCCCTCCTTCTTCTCACTCCTC
This sequence comes from Phoenix dactylifera, assembly GCF_009389715.1. Lineage (NCBI taxonomy): Eukaryota > Viridiplantae > Streptophyta > Magnoliopsida > Arecales > Arecaceae > Phoenix > Phoenix dactylifera. The sequence continues at coordinate 82,326 of NW_024068089.1, read as the reverse complement.
CCAAGCACAATCAAGGGTTGATTCAAAGGGAGGAAATCAGCCATCCAAAGTTGTCTCTGCAAGGGAGCTAGCACCCTGGGGAGACAAGGAAGCTTTGATCGGTTTCTGCTTCGTGTGGATACCTGTAGAGGCCGGGCACTTGAACGGCTTCAAGCGAACCTTCATCCTAAACCACGAACTTCAGTTTGCGGTGATCATCTACCCGCACAAGGTGAAGATCTGATCTTCTAATGTTTCTAAAAAGTTTTTAATCCTTATCTATCTACGAACGGTTTTTGAACAACGTTCATGCGATGAACGGTTAATCCCGCGCATGCCTCTTCCGCTGCATCTGAATTTTTTTTGAATTTTCAGCGGCATGTGCGAGGTTTCTAACATTAAACCCATAGGGTGTAAGTAGATTTTTAAAAGAAAACGGGGCGCAGACGGAAAAGTAGAGACCTATAAGGCCCGTCTGGTTGCCAAGCGATATCGTCAACGTTATGGTATTGACTATGACGAGATGTTTTCTCCTGTGGCAATGCTCAAATCCATTCGGATTATGCTTGCGATAGCAGCATACTTAGATTATGAGATCTGGCAGATGGATGTTAAAACCGATTTTCTAAATGGAGATTTAGAAGAGGAGGTGTATAGTTTTATATCTGCAGATGAGTCTAAGGTGTGCAAGCTTCAAAAATCCATTTATGGATTAAAGCAAGCTTCACGGAGTTGGAACATACGATTTGATAAGGTGATCAAATCATATGCTTCATTAAGAATGAAGAGGAACCTTGCATTTATAAATGGGCAAATGGTTCAGTTATTATATTTCTTGTTTTGTATGTGGATGACATTCTTTTAATCGGAAATGACATTCCTGCATTACAAGGAATAAAGATTTGGCTATCATCTCAATTTGCCATGAAGAATTTGGGAGAAGCATCTTACATGCTAGGGATGAAGATCTATAGAGATAGATCTAGAAGATTGCTTGGATTATCCCAATCCACATACATTGATACTATACTGAAAAGGTTCAGTATGATTAATTCCAAGAAAGGCTATCTTCCAATGGGCCATGGAATTAACCTCTCTAAAAGGGATTGTCCGACAATCTCTCAAGAAAGAGAGAGTATGGATAGAATTCCATATGCTTCGGCAGTGGGATCTATAATGTATGCCATGACATGTACTAGACCAGACGTGGCATACTCACTAGGAGTAGTGAGTAGATACCAGTCTGATCTAGGTAGCAACCACTGGAAGGTTGTAAAAACCATCCTTAAGTATTTGAGAAATACTAAAGATCAGTGGCTTGTCTACGGTGATTATGACTTAAAACTTGAGGAAAATACCGATTCAAGTTTTCAGTCAGATCAAGATGATAGCAAGAGCGTGTCGGGATATATCTTCACTCTTAAGGGTGGGGCCATCTGCTGGAAGAGTTCCAAGCAGCATACAGTGGCAGATTCTACATGTGAAGCAGAATACATCGCAGCATCTGATGCAGCCAAGGAAGCCGTATGGTTACGCAAGTTCATCACCGAGCTGGGAGTGGCACCTTCAATTGATGGTCCAGTTCCTATATTTTGTGATAACACTGGAGCCATAGCTCAGGCAAAGGAACCTAAAGCACATCAGCGGACCAAGCATATTCTGCGACGCTATCACCTGGTTCGAGAGATTATAGAACAAGGTGATATTGATCTTCAGAAGATTGACACAAAAGAAAATCTAGCTGACCCATTTACCAAAGTCCTCGGCATCAAAGAGTTCAACGAACACAAGTCGAAGATGGTATTAGATACTGTGCCGATTGGCTTTAGGCTAAGTGGGAGTTGTTGGGAATTGTATCCTAAATATCAATCGTCAGCATATTGATGATTGAATTTTGTATATAAATTGACAAATTAATAAAGTATTATTTGGCATTATTCATCATTTCATTTTCAAATGAACTCTTATATGATGAAGTCCTTAGGACTTATGTTATGATAAAGGAGGATTTATCTTTGAGTCCTTAAACTTGTTCACGACCAAATAATATGTTGTTACTAGGACGACAACATTATCGAGATTAGGTCGTTGTGTGACATGTACGTTGGTTGTCCTCTTAACCAAGGAGTGTGAAGACACTGGTATGCTATATAGGTGAAGTGTAGGAGTACATTTCACTGAACGTGACCAATTCCGGAACGCTCTACTGTCGAGAGATGTTCCGAGTGGATATGGGTATAAGTTTGGCCCTCTGACCTGAGACCGCAACCTGTGACTAGCAAGCAACTCACTATACTTTGGTACGGGACTATCTAAATTTCTAATTTAGTGACGGAAGGTCACTGGGTGCAGTCAAGTACTTGCATAGTCAGTTGTGAGTCAAGATGGAATTGACCCCTCCTGAAAATAGGAGATAATATCTTGTGATTAATTTAGCAAAACTTTGGCCAGGGTAATCCCAATAAGGAGTCACGGGATATCTAAAGTTAATCACATAATAGATGTACTAATTATAGGGTTGACAGTGAGCTCTAAGCTATCCTGGCATTAGGAGTCAAAGGGATCGAATTATACAGTAACCATAGTTCAGGGTTCCAGAATATTTGCTTCGCATATATTCGGCCTATCCGGACGTTGGGTACCATTGCTAGATGGTCACATCAATTAGTATAGGAAATTGTTCCTATACTATCGGCTTAGGTTCGAACCTAGGAGGTCACACGCATAGAAGATTCCTGATTGATCAAGAAAGCTGATGAATGATTAAGAATCATTCAGGGATAATTTGGTCAATTTGATTGGCAAATTATCTTATAAAATAATTAAAGTAATTATTGAAGGATTAATTAGTAATTAAATTACTAATAAACTCAATTTGATTGAGTAATTGTGCTAAGGATGAGCCAAATTGAATTGGATTCAAGTTTGGGCTCAATCAGGATTTTGACCCGATTGGATTAGGTTAGAACCAAAAAGGACTTAAGCTGATCAAATTAATTTTAAATTAATTTGTTCTTAATTTGGGATTGACCTAATTGGATTAGGTCCAACACAAAGTAATTAATTCAATTTGATTGAGTTTGCATGAGCCAAAATTGAATTGGATTCAATTTGAGCTCAATCAGGGTCTGACCTGATTAGATTGGGTTCAACCAAATTGCTTTGTTTTAATTCGGGTTTGACCAAATTTGATTAGGTGCAACCCAAGAGGATTAGGCTCAGATGATGTGGCAATTATTGGTGACATGGAATTGGATTTCATGAATTTTAAATAAACCAAAATTATTGCATGGCACATGGACCCATTGCTTGACACATGGCGACATTGTTTGTTATTTGAATTTAAATTCAAACATTAAGCAATGTGTTAAATGATTTTAATCACTCAAACCATCATCCAAGGTGGCGTATGAGTTTTTGAATGGATTAAATTCGAATTTCAAGAGGTGATTTCGAAATTATGAAGTGTTTTACCTTGCCGCATGGATTTCAAATTCCTTCCCTCTTGCACATGTGTTTAAAATTTGAATTTAAATCAGATTTGGTTGAGATCTGATTTGGGTTGTTCCTATTTCTTTGCATGTGCCAACTAAAAGAGGTTTTCTAAAAATAAATTTTGAATTTTGAATGAAAATTTGAAGGCCATTAAAAGGGGTCAAACATGGGCACCAAAAACACATCCATTGCAGCCTTCTTCCTCACCCGCCTCCTCTTCCTCTTCTTCTCCATTTTAGATAGGGTTTTCAGGGTGAATATCTCGAAGATTCAAGATCAGATCTGAGTCCTCTACTTTTCTTACAAACCTCATCTCCATCTGCTTCAAGACGATTGATCAAGAGTTGATTGAATCCCGACGGGCAGATTTCAGCTTTCAAGTGTTCTGCAACTGCTAGCACTGTTGCGGAAGAAGATCCTTCAGGACTTCGCGTGTACTTCTCGTAGAGGCCATTCGTTTGTGTGGCTGCGAAGTCAAGAATCAGATTCACAACTTTCATCCATCATAAAGGGTATTAATCTAGCATTAATCATTTATTATGGTATCAAGGTCTAGGTCCGATTTTCCGAGGTTTTACCCTCTTTTGGGGCTCCTCACGGAGATATCTCCAGAATCCATTCGATGGATATTCGGAGATTAATTAGAATATAGTTCTTAAGTTTCAGATCTGATAGTTAATCATGCATAAAAGTTTTAGCATAATTGTTTAAACGATTCCGGCATAATCCTATGTGTTCTTAATGTGCTGATTTCTAGATTTGATCTTGTAAGCATGCATGAATTAAATTGTTTGATTCATTTTTTCACTGTATTTTTGAAATTTTAAAAGAACTACGTGTGGCTTGATTCCCCTTGTGAAGGGGTACGTAGGCAACCCGATCAGGTTCAGCCATGATTTTCCAAAAAAAAAAAAAATTCAGCATGCTAAACACCGAAGAACCTAGGATTCACTTTCACATGCTAGGGTGTCGTTCCAGATCTTCGGAATTAGTACCTTTTGACCCTGAAATAGAGCGTTCTATTAGGATCCTTCGAGCTGAAATCCATACCTATAGAACCATAGGATCTGCTCCACCTCCTGAGATAGCTGAAGAATAACCCAAACTCCTGAGGGAATACTTTACTCCCACCATTTACACTTCTCCATCTTGCATTCGATTACCTAAAGTAGCAGCTGTACAATATGAAATAAAGTCTAGTATGATCCAAATGCTCCCATCTTTTTACGGGCTCACCAACAAAGACCCATATAAACACCTAGATGAATTTCTTGCGATTTGCACCACTGTCAAGATTCAGAACTTCACTGATGATGCTCTAAAACTTAGATTATTTCCCTTCTCCCTTAAAGACAGAGCCAAGCAATGGCTGAATTCTTTAGAGGCTAATTCAATTTGTTCCTGGGATCAAATGCAATAAAAATTTATTAAAAAATACTTTTCCATAGGAAGAACGAACCAGTTTAGACGTGCCATCACAAGCTTCTCCCAAACCGAGGGAGAAGAATTTCATGAAACTTGAGAGATTTCGGGACCTAATTCGTAAATGCCCGCATCATCAGATACTCAAGTGGCAATTAGTGCAATGCTTTTATGACGGATTGTCTGATCGAAACCGTCAGATGGTTGATGCTTCTTGTGGGGGAACTTTCATACTTAAAAATGAGCATGAAGCATGAGAATTATTTGAAAATCTCAATGAAAACTCCCTCCACCATGCTTCCTGTTCTCGTCAAGCACCCCCGAGTTCTCAAAGAAAAGGGACCATTTGTGAAATAAGTCACTCTATGGACCTGTCTAGCAAGGTAGATGCATTATCCCATAAGATTGACCAACTGATGATGGGAGAACATGTCGTTAACTCTTCCCAAGCACAAGTGTGTGCTATCTGTTCTAGCCCATCTCACCCTCTTCATGAGTGCCCCTCAGCATCCCAATTTCCCGAACTCGTGCAAGAACACATCAATGCTGCTCAAACACAGCCCAGACTGGGTAATGACCCATTTTCCAATACATAAAACTCGGGATGGCGGAATCATCCAAACTTTTCTTGGAAGCAGCAAGCTTTGAATACTACCCAACCCTACTCCCAAAATTTTCAAAACCCTCAAAATTTTCAAACCCCACAAAATATTCATCCCTACCGTCCCTCGACTCAATTTCAACATAATTCTCCTCCACATCAAAGAAACACAGCCTTTGAGGAGAAAGTGTTGACCACCCTTCAAGGTTTGGAAACCATTACACAATTGGTGCACTCTCACATGCAATATATCGCTAAGCTAGAATCCCAAATGGGGCAACTAGCTAATGCACTGAACAAGCGAGAGGAAGGAAAGCTTCCAAGCCAATTAGTGAGTAATCCTAGGGGACAATACATGGCTCAAGAAAATCAACTAAATACAATTCATCATGAACAAGCCAATGCTTTGACTACCCTAAGGAGTGGACGTGTAGTAGACAATAAGATTAGGGAGGATAACAATAAGGAAGGTGAAGAAGAGGATAGAAATGTATCACGTAAAAATCCAAAACCTTCTTCTTCTTCAGTTAGTCCACCTTCTGCCAAAACTCACATTCCAAAAGTTTCATTTCCGAAAGCTCTTAATTCACCCTCTCCCTTTGGCAAAAAGGGAACTTCACTAGAGGAGATGATGGAGGTTTTCAAACAAGTCAAAATCAACCTCCCGCTTCTTGATGCTATTAGACAAGTTTCCTCCTATGCCAAATTTCTCAAAGACCTTTGTACCCAAAAGCAAAAATCTAGGACACATATGCCTAAAAAGGTCTTCCTAACTGAGCAAGTGAGTTCTATTCTCCAACACAATATCCCTCCAAAATTCAAAGATCCTGGTGCTCCCACCATCTCCTGTGTCTTAGAAAATAATTTCACTGATCGAGCATTCTTAGATCTAGGGGCAAGTGTCAACCTTTTACCTTACTCAGTTTATGAGAAACTTGGGTTAGGTGAGTTAAAACCAACCTCGGTATCCCTTCAATTGGCTGATCGATCTGTAAAAATACCACGTGGGATAATTGAAGATGTTCTTGTCAAGGTAGACAAATTCTATTTTTCAGTAGATTTTATTATCTTTGATATGGAACCTGTGCCTAATCTTAAGAAATAGATCCCTATGATTCTAGGTCGTCCCTTTTTAGCTACAGCCAATGCGAGTATCAATTGTAGAACGGGGGTAATGAACATATCATTTGGAAACATAAAGGTAAAATTAAATGTGTTCAATATGGCCGACCAACCTGCGAGGAAAGTTAAGTGCTTCTTAATAGACAAAAATGGATGATCTGTTGGTGGCTGAAAAGAGAGGAGAGGAGGGTGGCCACGTGATGGAGAGGAGGAGGGCTTCACTTATCATTAGGGCACCTCCTTTCAAAGCCTTATAAAGGCATCTAGGGCTCCTATTTGGTTTAGTCCAAATCATGAATCAATTGGGTTCAATTTATGCTAGTCCTAATCCAATTAGAACTTGAATGAACCATGACTCAATTGAACTCTTCAATCCTAATCCAATTAGGAGTCATGTTGATTCATTAGATTAATAATTAATTAGGACTTAAGAAATCCTAATCCAATTAGGACTTGTTTAATTCTAGTCCTAATCCAATTAGGACTCTAATTTGAATTCGAAGTTCTAATCTGATTAGGACTCTAGGAATCCTACTCCAAGTAGGAATCCAAATTTAATTCAAAACTCCTAATCTAATTAGGATTGTAGGAATCCTACTCCAAGTAGAAATCCCAGTCCTACTCCAAATAGGATTCCCAGTCCAAGTAGGAATCCCAGTCCAAGTAGGAATCTCAGTCCAAGTAGGATTCCTAATCCTAATCCAATTAGGACTCTAGGAATCCTACTCCAAGTAGGACTCTTGTTTTAAGTCCAATTAATTAATTCTCTTTGTTCCTTCTTCAGCTTATTATCAATCGAATTGATTACTTGTGATTCCTAATCACGATTCAACCATCGGATCGGTCAATGCCTCTAGTGTGTGTGACCCCATAGGTTCTACTCTGACTGGTAGTGAGATATATTGTGATCTCTATCACAATATCATTGAAAACTCCTTTCAATCGGTCGGAACGATTCCAACTCTACCCATTAGGGCTTATCGATCTTCGAGATAATCCCTATGAGTCCCACCATCCACCAGTGACACCTAGCAGCATGTAGTGGCTACCCAGCAGAATAGAATGATGAACCTCTAAGTGCAGTTACCATGTGATACAGTCCTTCTATCGTGGATCCCTACAGGACGGAGGTCATGGATAACTCGTCAAACCCCTTCGTCTGTCATATGTCAAGATTTATTTGACTCGAGTTCGATAGTGAAAAACTCTTTCTCCACTTTATATTACTGCCCTGGCCAAGGTCTTAGAACTCAGTCTAACAAATCACATAGGATCACTCCTCTTCTATCAAGGTCGATAGATTTCATGTAAGTGCATACCCTACTCCTACAGTGAACTTACTGCAGCCAATCTACACTACAAGGACCCATATGACTAGAGACCATGTATACATGTAGTCAAACTACAATAACCTCACTGTGAGTAGCCGAAGCACCGCAGGTCAAAGGACCAGTCATACTACTGCAACATCAAGCAAGTCACTGACGAGTGGATAGACGTCCAAGTAATTTCTTGTCTTGGTCACGCTCAGTATCCTTGTTCTCTAACAAGCACCTGCACTATCACTTCAGTGTCCCTACACTGTGGACTCAAGTCTCGTCCATCCAGAAGAAAAGTGATCTGTGCACTGATCGGATCGATCACCGTCCTCGTGATGATCCATTGATCAGGAGCATTTAGAAATTAATCACCAATGATACATGGCTCAAATTCTCAACTCTTGAGAATATGCATCATCATCTTATTAATTTCTTGGACGATTCATGGACACATAATTAATATGAATTAAAAGATGCCTTTTATTTATTCAATAATAAATAGTCAAGTACAAAATTATGTCCCTAGAATTAACAATGTGTCAGCCAGATTGGCTTCTAGGGCATACATCTAACAATCTCCCACTTGCACTAAAGCCAATCAGTCATATATCTAAGCCCCATCTTCTCAAGGTGGGCTTCAGTCTTTTGCTGACTTAGCTGCTTAGTGAACGGGTCTGCCATGTTATCCGCGGAGTCTACTCTCTGCACCTCTACATATTTCTTCTCAATATAGTCGCGTATGAGGTGGAAGCGCCGCTCTATGTGTTTGGACTTCTGATGAGACCTTGGCTCCATAGCTAGTGCTATGGTGCCAATGTTATCGCAGTAAAGTGTTATGACATCTAATGACATTACACCTAACTCTGCAATGAACTTTTAACTAGAAGGTTTCCACTGCACCCTTAGATACGGCTTAACATTCAGCTTCTAAGGTAGAATCTATAATGATTGGTTGTTTGGAACTCTTCCAACTTACTGAACCACCATTGCACATATCTTGATGTAGACTTTCTATCATCAATATGTGTGCATCCTTCTACCTTCAACTCTGATCTGCTCCCAAAGACCAAGAACATGTCCTTAGTTCTTCTCAAGTACTTAAGACTGTTCTTCACAGCTATCCAGTGCTTTTTGCCTGGATCTGATTGACATATGCTCGTGACACTCACAGCATGTACTATATCAAGTCATGTACATAGCATGGCATACATGAGGCTCCCTATTGCTGATGCATAGGGGATCTTGCTCATGCGTTGAATCTCTTCAGATGTGCTGGGGCACATCTTCTTGGAGAGATTAATTCCATGCCTTAGGGGTAAGAGACCCCATTTAGAGTTTTCCATGCTGAACCTTTTCAGCACTTCCTCTATGTACATCTTCTGTGATAGGCCAAGCATCCTTTTAGATCTATCTCTATAGATCTTTATTCCCAAAATATAGGATGCTTCCCCAAGGTCTTTCATGGAGAATTATTTTGACAACCAGACCTTGACCGAGGTTAGCATGGGAATATCATTCTCTATCAGGAGGATGTCGTACAGTACGAAAAATACGACAGCACTCCCACTATTCCTTTTGTAAACACACGGTTTCTCTTCGTTTTTGATGAAATCAAACGTTTTGATTGCGTCATTGAAACGAGTGTTTCAACTCCGAGATGCTTGCTTTAGTCCATAGATGGACCTTTGCAGCTTGCAGACCTTGTGATCTCCATCACTGAAAGTGAAACCCAAAGGCTGTTCCATATAGATGTCTTCATCAAGATATCCATTCAGGAAAGCTGTTTTCACATCCATCTGCCAGATTTCATAATCATGAAATGCTGCAATGGTAAGCAATGTTCAGATAGATTTCAGCATGGCTACAGGTGAAAAGGTCTCCTGATAGTCAATGCCTTCGCGCTGACTATACCCTTTCGCCACAAGCCTTGCCTTATAGGTCTCTACCTCTCCATCCGAACCTATCTTCCTTTTGTAGATCCATTTGCATCCAATAGGTACAATACCTTCTGGTGGGTCTACTAAGGTCCAGACTTGCATGGAGTCTAACTCTGACTTCATAGCTTCCAGCCATTTCTCGGAATCGATATCAGATATCGCCTCGTTGTAGGTTTTGGGATCCTGTATGTGATCCCTATCTCCCACTAGGAACATTTTCTCGGTATCCTCTTCTATTATACCTAAGTATCTATCGGGAGGATGGGAGACCCTACTAGATCTACGAGGTGGTCAAGGGACATCGTGTTCTGGCTCTGTATGAATGGGTTCAATAGGATCCATGACTCGTTGCTTTTCAGATACTTTCTCTTCAAGCTCAATTTTCCTCCCACTGCCTCTATCAAGGATAAACTATTTTCATGAAGATAGCATGGCGTCTCACAAACACTTTGTGATCCTTTGGGATAAAAAATTGTATCCTAATAACTCTTTCAGGATATTCAATAAAACGAGCATTAATTGTCCTATCCTCTAACTTGTCCGCCTGTTGTCGCTTGACGTGGGCCGGACATCCCCAAATCTTGAGATGACCAAGACTCGGCTTCTTACTATGTCATATCTCATATGGTGTGGTAGGAACGGACTTTTAGAGGTAATTCTATTCAACAAGTAAATAGCTGAAAATAGGGCATCTATCTAAAGAAACAAGGGTAAATCAGTGAAGCTCATCATGGGCTGGACCATATCAATAGAGTCCGATTCCTCCTCTCTGACACTCCATTGAGCTGAGGTGTACCAAGAGGAGTTCATTATGAAACTATACCATTCTCCTTGAGATAATCACGGAACTCTCCATTAAGGTATTCACTTCCTCGATCTGATCGAAGAACCTTAATGAGTTTTTGTGCTTATTTTTCTACTTCATATCTAAGCTTTTTGAACCTTTCAAAAGTTTCATATTTGTGTCTCATACACATATCCATACCGTGAGTAATCATCGGTAAATGAAGTAAAAATTACAACCCCTAGCCTGCACATCGAATGGGCCACACACATCAGTGTGTACTAGGGTAAGTATTTCAGTGGACCTCCCTGTGTCCTACAAAGGATAATTTGGCCATCTTTCCTTGAAGGCAGAATTCACAAATCAAATATGACTCGGAAGTCAATGAGCCCAAAAGCTCATGTTTCTCCAATTTGTTTATTCTGTCTTCTCCTATATGGCCAAGCCTGAGGTGCCACAAATACTTTAGATTTATCTCATTTTTGGATCTATTAGATCCTATGGTATTCACTGTTTGCTCAGGTATATTCACAGATACATCCATATGTATGTGATAGAGACTGTCAATCATAAAACCATGTTGAATCAATTTATTTTTTCAAATAAAAAATCTTTCTATGCTAAATAAAATACAGAAATCAAATTTCTGCTAGAAATAGGTAACAGTCCCTAAGTATCCTGAGCATATCTGACATACCTTCTGAAGGTCTGTCACCCTTCATGTTCTTTATGCTTTCCATGTATGTAGGACAGTTCCTCTTCCAATGGCCGTCCATGATGCAATGGAAACACTTTTCCTTGCAATTGGCATTTTTCTTGGAACTTCCTTACTTGGTGTTTTCTTAGTCTTCTGCTTCTTCGCAGGCTTCTTCTTCTTCCAAATAGACTCTCTCTTGAAAGTAGAAACCAACTTGACAGCGAAAACGATGCCCCTTGAACTTCTTCAAGGTCCCTAAGTTAGTTACCAATTTATTTAACAATTCTATTTTAGTGCATACAACCTTGTTCATATGGTAGTTTACTATAAACTATTCATATGAAGCTAGAAGGGATTGTGGGATCAAATCCATTTGCAATTCCTTGTGCATGGTCATGCCAAGCTTCTCAAGCTTCTCTAAGTCCTTTATCATGGTCAAACCATGATCATGGACAGACTATCCATCGTGCATCTTGGCTTTGAAGAGCCTCTTGGACACTTCAAACCGAGCTGCGTGACTCTGATCACCATACAACTCTTGCAGGTGATTTAATATGTCCCTGGCAGTCTTCATGTTCTCATGCTGGCATTGTAATGCATTGGACATGGATGCCATTGTGCAGCACCTAACTTTATTGTCATTGTTCGTCCACTTAACAAGCGTCTTACGCTGATCAGTGATCGGACGGATTGGTAACATTGGGATTCCATGGTCTAGCATATACCCGAATTTCTCACAATTCAAAACTATTTTTGAAATTTGCAGAGCCAGTCTTTATAATTGGGTTTGGTCAAACGGTTGTTCTTGTTGGGAACCCGCCCATGCCGCTGATATTTCAAAAATTTTTCAGATGGCAGCGGAATCGGCATGCACGGGTTCGACGTTCATCGCATGAACGTTGTTTCGAGACCTTTCGTAATTAGGTAAGAATTAAAACTTTTAAAACTATTAGGAAGATCAAATCTTCACCTTGCGCAGGTAGATGATCACCGCAAATCTGAATTCATGGTTTTGGAAGAGGGTTCGCTTGAAGCCGTTCAAACGTCCGGCCTCTACGGGTATCCACACGAAGCAGGATCCGATCCAAGCTTTCTATCTCACCGGGGTGCTAGCTCCCTTGCAGAGATAGCTTTGATGGCTGATGTCCTCCCTCTCAATCAACTCTTGATTGTGCTTAGAAGGAGGAAGAAGAAGGATGAAGAAGAGGAAGAAGATGATCCCCTACGCAGCCTTCTCTTGTTCCTTGTGTTGGATGAAGGAAGGGAAGGGAAGGAGGCCGCCAACACTTGGAGAGCTTTTCCCTTGCTTGCGGCTGAGAACACCAAGGAAAGGAGAGGGCCACGGCTTGGAGGAAGAGAGGTTCTCCCTCTCAATCAACTCTTGATTGTGCTTAGAAGGAGGAAGAAGAAGGATGAAGAAGAGGAAGAAGATGATCCCCTACGCAGCCTTCTCTTGTTCCTTGTGTTGGATGAAGGAAGGGAAGGGAAGGAGGCCGCCAACACTTGGAGAGCTTTTCCCTTGCTTGCGGCTGAGAACACCAAGGAAAGGAGAGGGCCACGGCTTGGAGGAAGAGAGGTTTCAATCTTGAGGGGGGCCGGCCCTAGTCCTCCTTTTAAAGTGAGTGGAGCTCCTAACAATTAGGAGCTCCATGATAACTTACCAAAGAAGGGGCGCCGGCCCTAGCTCTTCATGTCGCCCTAGCCAAGTGGAGAGGGGCTGATGTCCCTCTTACTTGGTTAACCTAATCCTCTTTCAAAGAGGATTAGGTGCCTCTCTCATGGTTTAATCCTAATCTAATTAGGATTCGCCAAATTGGGTTCAATCTATGCTAGTCCTAATCCAATTAGGACTTGAATGAACCATGACTCAATTGAACTCTTCAATCCTAATCCAATTAGGAGTCATGTTGATTCATTAGATTATTAATTAATTTAGACTTAAGGAATCCTAATCCAATTAGGATTTGTTTAATTTTAGTCCTAATCCAATTAGGACTCTATTTGAATCCGAAGTCCTAATCTAATTAGGATTTCTAGGAATCCTACTCCAAGTAGGAATCCTATTTTAATTCAAAATTCCTAATCTCATTAGGATTGTAGGAATCCTATTCCAAGTAGGAATCCCAGTCCTACTCCAACTAGGATTTCCAGTCCTAATCCAATTAGGATTCTAGGAATCCTACCCGAAGTAGGACTCTTGTTTCAAGTCCAATTAATTAATTCCCTTGGTTCCTTCTTCAACTTCTTTATCAATCAAATTGATTACTTGTGATTCTTAATCACGATTTCAACCATCGGATCGGTCAATATTTCTAGTGTGTGTGACCCCATAGGTTCTATTCTGACTAGTAGTGAGATATATTGTGATCTCTATCTCAATATCATTGAAAACTCTTTTCAATGGGTTGGAACGATTCCAACTCAACTCATTAGGATTTATCGATCATCGAGATAATCCCTGTGAGTCCCACCATCCACCAGTGACACCTAGCAGCATGTAGTGGCTACCCAGCAGAATGAAATGAGGAACCTCTAGGTGCAGTTAACATGTGATACAGTCCTACTATCGTGGATCCCTACAGGACGGAGGTCATGGACAACTCGTCAAACCCCATCGTCTGTCATATATCAAGATTTATTCGACTTGAGTTTGATAGTGGAAAACTCTTTTTTCACTTTATATTACTGCCCTGGACAAGGTCTTAGAACTCAGTCTAACAAATCACATAGGATCACTCCTCTTCTATCAAGGTCGATAGATTCCTTATAGGTGCATACCCTACTCCTACAGTGAACCTACTGCAGCCAATCTACACTGCATGGACCCATATGGCTAGAGACCATGTATGTGTGCAGTCAAACTACAATAACCTCATTGTGAGTAGCCGAAGCACCGCAGGTCAAAGGACCAGTCACACTACTGCAACATCAAGCAAGTCACTGACGAGTGGATAGACATCCAAGTGACTTCTTGTCTTGGTCACGCTCAGTACCCTTGTTCTCTAACAAGCACCTGCACTATCACTTCAGTGTCCCCACACTGTGGACTCAAGTCTCGTCCATCCAGAAGGAAAGTGATCTGTGCAGTGATCGGATCGATCACCGTCCTCGTGATGATCCATTGATCAGGAGCATTTAGAAATTAATCACCAATGATACATGGCTCAAATTCTCAACTCTTGAGAATATGTATCATCATCTTATTAATTCCTTGGACGATTCATAGACACATAAACTGATGCAGCACCAGTGCGGGGAAAGAGGAGAAGAAGGAAGAACAAGAGAAAGAGAAGGAAGAAGAGGTTGTAGAGACGCAGGAAGAATAGAGGAGGAGAGGAGAAAAAGAGAAGAAAGAACGTAGGGGGAAGAAATTCCAAATCACTTCATTAAACCCTAATCATGAAAATAGTTCCCTATATATAGGGCCCAAATACACAACTTGCATAAACCCCCCTTACACAGAAATAAATCCTAATGAACCCACAAATAATACAAATAAGCCCTAAAATGCAAATAAGCCCAGAAATAAAATAAACCACAAATAAACCCTAGAATGCAAATAAGCCCAAAAATAAAATAATAAAATAAATATGCAAATAAACGAGTCTGGCTCAATCCGGGGGCTCAGGATCATCTGGATGAAGGGCTCTGATGTCCCCATCAACTCCTTCCGGGTGAGAAAAACTCGACCCCGTCGAGTACAGGTCTGGCCGGCTGTCGTACTGCTCCAGAAGATCGGGGTCAATGCGCTGCAACTGTGCTTTGGAAATCTACGTCACATCAGACTTTGGTCGACCTTTCCACCGAACAAGGTAACGTTGGTAACCACCGTTCCTGCTTGAAATAACCTGCTCATCCAATATATGTTCTATTTGTTCTCTGCGTGCATGAAATTTGGGAGGTGGTGGCTCAACAGCAGGTAATAGGGCAGGGTATCCAACATAGGCAGGTATATCAATAAAGGGGTCAGAAGGCAGGAATATTATCTTGTTGTATGGGACTAAATCTTCAATATTAAATGTTGCACTAATCCCATAGTCATCAGGAAGATCCACAACATATGCATTCGAACTGATTTTCTTTAAGATTTTGAACGGTTCTGCACTACAAGTTTGCAATTTCTTAAACGTATCTGAAGAAAATCGTTCAAGCCTAATTCTTATCATGACGTAATCTTTTTCACTTAACTCTTTATAATGTCCGTGTAAATCAGCAAGGAATTTATATTTTAAATTATTAAAGTGACTACAGTTGCTGATTTCTCGATGCAATGAATGTGGATGTGATACAATTGATTGTGCAGACTCAAAGACTCTATACTGATGAGACATGAAAAATAGGTCTATGGGTTGCCTAAGTTTGTAATCATGCACTACTTCGAATGGACTCATACCTATGGACTTGTTAACCGAACTATTACATGCAAACTCAACTGTCGGTAACATTAAATTCCAGGTCCTAGCATATGCATTCGGTCTGAGCCTATGATGTAGAAGGTTGGGCAGAGATGCTCCGGAAACTAGATCGATTGCGCGTTGGATATCATGCATTGGAGAAAGTGCATCCGGAAGATCATCAGGGAGTGCATCAGGAAACTCCTCTAGAAGAGAAACTACTACCGGGGAATGTTCAAGGTTGGATTCCGCATGGGTAACTTTAGCTACAAGTGCCAATTCAGATGATTGGCTCTCAATATCTGTCACTACCTCTTCCACAGTCGTGATGTGAAGTGGCTTGGTTGTACTTAGATCACTAGTCTCCCTTTGGGAATCATTTTGGACAAAGTCTAATTCTGTAGGTTCGTCTTCAAAGTCTTCTTCATAGTCTTCTATATTTGGTTCATAGACTTCTTCGACATATTCGGCCTCTTGGTTCCTAACTTCTGGTTCAGTAATCGGGTAGGTCTTAGTGGAACATTGGGGCGCTATATAGCCGAATTGTTGACACCTAGAGTATTGGGTTTGGTGCCTAGGAGAGTGGGGAAGGATTACAGGTGGTGCGACCAAACCGATTCTAGGTTGGGCTGTAACAGAGGTTGGCGATTTAGGAGTCCTAGAATGTTGCACGAGCTCACGGATCTCTTGTCTGAATTCTTTGTATCCAGCCCGTATGGCAACGATCTGTTCTAAGACAGACCTCAAAATGTCGGAATCCATGGTAGCTACAGGGGTTTTAGGTTGATTGAAATAGTAATCCATATCACTACAGGTTGGCATGCAATGATGACACTGGGTGAAGATGTGACATGCAGTGTCACTAATGAAACCCTAATAAATATGAAGCAAGATCAAATTTGATGCAGGACAACCTACTAATGCAATCTATTATGATTTCAGAAATCAGCAAGTCTTCACAATAATAACTTAAAATTTAAATGTTGCTGATTTTTTACTTCGGTTATTCAGAATTAAGGATTAAGATTATTCAATTTAAGAAATTAGATTGCAATCAAGTAGTACAGTTGTTCTGATCCTAAAGTAATCTGATCGAAGAATGCCGAGAAATGTCCAGATGCTAGAGTGTGCTAATTTAATATCTAGATTTTCAAAGGCGAATAGGATGGGTTTGAAAGTAGGGGCTAAATTTTGACAACAAAAGTAAGTTTTCAGAACGTGGCTATCATGCAAGAGAACTAGAACATAATTAAATGAACAAGCTCAAGAAAAAGTGGAAACCTATCACCTGTGGCGGATGCAGTCAACCGGAAGCGTCCGTTGTGGAGTCTCGAACACGAAGTTGGCGCCGGGCAGAGCTAGCTGGAACTGTGGATCCGGATCTGCAGCCAAAAGGGTTCTTGGGCTCCTGGAATGGACTGACGAAGGTGCTGGATCAGGCCTGAGATAGGGCCTGTGGCCGCTTGGGCCTGGGCCGCGCTCAAGGAGTAAAATGGGCTTTGGCCCGCAGCGGAGAGAAGTGTTGGCGGCCTATGGAGTGTGATCGGGCCTGAAGAACCTGCAGAAAACAATGGGCTGGGCGCGTGGGCGTGGGTCGGATGAAGCCCACAGTGGAATGGGAGACTTCAGAGGAGGGTTTGGTTTTTTTTTTTTTTTTTCCTTTGGTGGGTGGGTGAACGAAGATGATGAAGGGAGGGTGGTACACGGCGGAGGGAAGGGCGGGCTGCCGGCGAAGAAACGTCGGAGCACAGCGGAGATAGGGGAGGAGAGGTGGTGGGGCGCTCGGGTGGCGCGGGGTGCGGCGGAAGGGAGATGGGGGGCGGACTACCGGCGAAGAGACGTCGGAGCTCGGGTGGCGGGACGATGGCGGCCACAGAAGGAGGTGAAGCGGCACCGCGGGGAGACGAAGGGGCACCGCGGACTCGGCGACGGCGTAGCAGCGCAGGCGGCACGGCGGACACTATCAATTCGGAAACGGGGAAGAAGATGGTGGCGGCTTGGCTGCGACGGCTTCGACAAGGGCGGCGACGGCAAGGCGACGACGACGGCAGCGGCGGCGGGCGCCAGCAGCAGCGGCGGCGCAGCGACAGATCGTGGTGACGGCGGCGAAGACGGTGACGATGGCGGCGGTGGCGGCGGCGGAAACCCTTTGGGTTTCCTCTCGGCAGGACAGAGGTAAGTTTTTTTTTTTTTTTTTTTTTTTTTACTTTTTTTTTTAACTCGGATCCGTTAGGATCCGGGTTATCGGGTTTGACCCGACCCTATACCCGTTATGGGTTTGTCACGTGAAATCACGTGTTTTTTTTTTTTTTTTTTTCCCTCCGGAACGGATCCGGGCTAGTGGGGCGGGCTAACGGGTCTGAGACTTACCCGTGGCCCTAACCTTCTTCAACCTCCCGATGGATTCGGGAGGGCGTCGATCTTCACGGCGGCGGCTGCGGGCCAGGGCAGGGATCACGACGGCGGCTCCGCGACCTGCGGCGGCGGCGAGATCACAGCCACAACTTCGTGGCCTGCGGCGAAGGTCTGCGGCAGTCCCCTCTATGGACCCGACGCCGACGGTTGGTGGCAGACGCGAAGCACTCGGGGCGTCGGCGCTCTCGTGGGGACGCGACGATCTCCGGTGGCGAGTCGGTGGCGCTGCGAGGTGGAACGGCAGTTGGCGCAGACACGGTGATGGACAGAAGGGGAAATCTCTGGCGGGGCCCTTCCTTTGTTCTTTGTGACAACCCAGAGGGAGGATGGGGACCTGACCTCACTTCGAGGTGGTGACCGCAGGTGGCCTGCGGCGGCGAGCGGGAGTGATGGTGGTCGCGGGTGTGTCGGGCGGTGGAGGATCTCGCTGCAGGGGTTTTTTTTTTTTTTTTTTTTTTTCTCCGGTGAAAACCGACAGAGGGGAAGGGGGCTGGTGAAAACCGAGAGAGAGAGGAAAAGAGGAAACACGGGACCGTGGCTTTGGCAGCAGGGGCAAAGCCTCTTGCTCTGATACCAAGTTGATGCAGCACCAGTGCGGGGAAAGAGGAGAAGAAGGAAGAACAAGAGAAAGAGAAGGAAGAAGAGGTTGTAGAGACGCAGGAAGAATAGAGGAGGAGAGGAGAAAAAGAGAAGAAAGAACGTAGGGGGAAGAAATTCCAAATCACTTCATTAAACCCTAATCATGAAAATAGTTCCCTATATATAGGGCCCAAATACACAACTTGCATAAACCCCCCTTACACAGAAATAAATCCTAATGAACCCACAAATAACACAAATAAGCCCTAAAATGCAAATAAGCCCAGAAATAAAATAAACCACAAATAAACTCTAGAATGCAAATAAGCCCAAAAATAAAATAATAAAATAAATATGCAAATAAACGAGTCTGGCTCAATCCGGGGGCTCAGGATCATCTGGATGAAGGGCTCTGATGTCCCCATCATAAACAATATGAATGAAAAGATGCCTTTTATTTATTCAATAATAAATAGTCAAGTACAAAATTATGTTCCTAGAATTAATAATGTGTCAGCCAGATTGGCTTCTAGGGCATACATCTAACAATCTCCCACTTGCACTAAAGCCAATTGGTCATATATCTTAGGCCCATCTTCTCAAGGTGGGCTTCAGTCTTTTGCTGACTCAGCTGCTCAGTGAACGGGTCCGCCACGTTATCCGCGGAGTCTACTCTCTGCACCTCTACATATTTCTTCTCCACATAGTCGCGTATGAGGTGAAAGCGCCGCTCTATATGCTTAGACTTCTGATGAGACCTTGGCTCCTTAGCAAGGGCTATGGCGCCATTATTATCGCAGTAGAGTGTTATGGCATCTGATGTCATCACGTCCAACTCTGCAATGAATTTCTTGAACCAAAAGCCTTCCTTAGCAGCTTCAGAGGCGGCGATGTATTCAGCTTCCATAGTAGAATCAGCAATGATCGGTTGTTTAGAACTCTTCCAATTTACCGTACCACCATTGCACAAGAACACATATCCAGATGTTGACTTCCTGTCATCGACATCAGTCATGAAGTCTGAATCTGTGTACCCTTCTACCTTTAACTCTGATGATCCTCCAAAAACCAAGAATAAATCTTTAGTTCTTCTCAAGTACTTAAGAATATTCTTCACAGCTGTCCAGTGTTCTTCACCTGGATTCGACTGATATCTGCTTGTGACACTCACAGCAAGAGCTATATCAGGTCGTGTACATAGCATGGCATACATGAGGCTTCCTATTGCCGATGCATAAGGAATCTTGCTCATGCGTTGAATCTCTTCAGATGTATTGGGGCACATCTTCTTGGAGAGATGAATTCCATGCCTTAGGGGTAAGAGACCCCTCTTGGAGTTTTCCATGCTGAACCTCTTCAGCACCTCCTCTATGTACATCTTCTGTGAAAGGCCAAGCATCCTTTTAGATCTATCTCTATAGACCTTTATTCCCAAAATATAGGATGCTTCCCCAAGGTCTTTCATGGAGAATTCTTTTGACAACCAGACCTTGACCGAGGTTAGCATGGGAATATCATTCCCAATCAGGAGAATGTCATCTACGTACAGTACGAGAAAAACGACAGCACTCCCACTAACCTTTTTGTAAACACACGGTTCCTCTTCGTTTTTGATGAAATCAAACGTTTTGATTGCATCATCGAAACGAGTGTTCCAACTTCGAGATGCTTGCTTTAGTCCATAGATGGACCTTTGCAGCTTGCAGACCTTGTGATCTCCATCACTGGAAGTGAAACCCAAAGGCTGTTCCATATAGATATCTTCATCAAGATATCCATTCAGGAAAGCAGTTTTCACATCCATCTGCCAGATTTCATAATCATGAAATGCTGCAATGGCAAGCAATGTTCGGATGGATTTTAGCATGGCTACAGGTGAAAAGGTCTCCTGATAGTCAATGCCTTCGCGTTGACTATACCCTTTCGCCACAAGCCTTGCCTTATAGGTCTCTACCTCTCCATCCGAACCTATCTTCCTTTTGTAGATCCATTTGCATCCAATAGGTACAATACCTTCTGGTGGATCTACTAAGGTCCAGACTTGGTTGGAATGCATGGAGTCTAACTCTGACTTCATAGCTTCCAGCCATTTCTCGGAATCGATATCAGATATCGCCTCGTTGTAGGTTTTGGGATCCTGTATGTGATCCCTATCTCCCACTAGGAACATTTCCTCGGTATCCTCTTCTAGTATACCTAAGTATCTATCGGGAGGATGGGAGACCCTACTAGATCTACGAGGTGGTTGAGGGACATCGTGCACTGGCTCTTTATGAATGGGTTCTATAGGATCCATGACTCGTTGCTTTTCAGAGACTTTCTCTTCAAGCTCAATTTTCCTCCCACTGCCTCTATCAAGGATAAACTGATTTTCCAAGAAGATGGCATGACGGCTCACAAACACATTGTGATCCTCTGAGATGTAGAAATTGTATCCTAATGACTCTTTAGGATATCCTATAAAACGAGCACTTATGGTCCTAGCCTCTAACTTGTCCGCCTGTAGTCGCTTGACGTGGGCCGGACATCCCCAAATCTTGAGATGACCCAGACTTGGTTTCTTACCATGCCATATCTCATACGGTGTGGTAGGAACGGATTTAGAGGGAACTCTATTCAATAAATAAATCGCTGTGAGTAAGGCATCTCCCCAAAGGAACATAGGTAAATCAGTGAAGCTCATCATGGACCTGACCATATCCAATAGGGTCCGATTCCTCCTCTCTGACACCCCGTTGAGTTGAGGTGTACCCGGAGGTGTCCATTGTGAGACTATGCCGTTTTCTTTGAGATAGTCCCGGAATTCTCTACTAAGGTATTCTCCTCCTCGATCTGATCGAAGAGCCTTAAGTGGTTTTCCAGTTTGTTTTTCTACTTCATTCTTGAACTCTTTGAACTTTTCAAAAGAGTCAGACTTGTGTCTCATAAGATACACATACCCATACCGTGAATAATCATCGGTAAAGGTAATGAAGTAAGAATAACGTCCCCTGGCTAGCACATCGAATGGGCCACATACATCTGTATGTACTAGGGTAAGTATTTCAGTGGTCCTCTCCCCATGTCCTACAAAGGGCAGTCTAGCCATTTTTCCTTGAAGACAGGACTCGCAAACTGGATATGACTCGGAAGTCAATGAGCCGAGAAGCCCATCTTTATCCATTTTGTTCATCCTATCCTCTCCAATATGGCCAAGTCTGAGGTGCCACAAATATCTTTGGTTTATCTCATCTCTAGATCTTTTGGATCCTTTGGCACTCACATCTTGCTCGGTAACATTCATAGATACATCCATATGTAAATGATAGAGACTGTCAATCATGAAACCACGTGCGACTATTTTATTTCTCAAATAAATAGAACAGCAGTCTTTGTCAAATGTAAAAACATGACCTTCCTGTGCTAGACATGAAACAGAAATCAAATTTCTGCTAGCAACAGGTACATAATAGCAGTCTCTAAGTATTAAACTAAATCCAGACGGTAGTCGCAGATGGTAGGTGCCCACAGCCACAGCAGCAACTTTTGCCCCGTTGCCAACCCGAAGGGTTACCGCACCTTCCGCCAGCCTTCTACTTTCCTTTAGACCCTGCATGGTAGTGCACAAATGAGCACTAGAACCAGAATCTATAACCCAACTAGAAGTAGAAGAAACCGTTAGATTAGTTTCAATTATGAGCAAGTCTATACCTTCTGAAGGTGTGTCACCTTTCTTGTTCTTCAGGCTCTCGAGGTATGAAGGACAGTTTCTCTTCCAGTGGCCTTCGACATTGCAGTAGAAATATTTTCCTTTGTCGTTAGCCTTTTTCTTTTGAACTTCCTTCTTTGGCTTCTTGTCTTTCTTCTGCTTCTTTGCAGGCTTCTTTTTCTTCCAAGTAGACTTTCTCTTGGAACCAGAAGTCAACTCAGCAGCAAGGACATTGCCCCTTGAACCTTTCAAGGCTCCCTCAGCAGTTACCAACATGTTGATTAGTTCAGTCTTAGTGCATTCAATCTTATTCATGTGGTAGTTTACTATAAACTGACCAAATGAATCAGGAAGTGACTGTAGGATCAAATCCACTTGCAATTCCTTGTGCATGTCCATACCGAGCTTCTCAAGCTCCTCTAGGTCCTTGATCATGGTCAGACCGTGATCATGGACAGACTGCCCCTCGCGCATCTTCGCTTTGAAGAGCCTCTTGGACACTTCAAAACGAGCTGTGCGACTCTGCTCACCATACAACTCTTGCAGGTGTGCCAGTATGTACCTAGCAGTCTTTATATTTTCATGCTGGCATTGGAGTTCATTAGACATGGATGCCATCATATAGCATTTTACTCTAATGTCATCATCCAACCACTTTTTATGCATTTCACGCTGAACATCAGTAGGACGTGCTGGTAGTATGGGGATATCTGAATCGAGTATGTAGCCTATCTTCTCACAGTCCAAAACTATTTTGAGATTTCTAAGCCAGTCTTTGTAATTGGTTCCGGTCAGTCGGTTGGTCTCAAGAATACGGGTCAAAGGGTTTGAAGCCGACATTGTATCTGCAGAGAGTAAAGATTCTAGTTAGACTTTTGTACTTGATCCTAATCTGTTCTAAGGTCTTTTAGAACAAATGTAACTCCCACTATTTTCTCGAATCCCTCACACTCCCCTGGTAGGGAAACGGAAATCCCACACGACTAGGGTTTCTAGTGGGTACTGCGGTCCCACCAATTTACATGCCACCTCACCTAACAGTTATTGGTGACACATAGATGGATGAGTGTACAACTCTTGTACAATGCTTCTCAAGCATGTTGTAGTGTAACTTGGTCTCTAAGCTATGAAGACCTCACCTAACAGTTATTGGTCCCATTTCTTAGTTAAGTCAGACCCACCGTATAACCGTAGGAATAAAGTCGTCATTGGGTCCTCACCTAACAGTTATTGGTGCCCAACCCCACCTTTACCCTACAACATCTCATGTCTATAGAGAGGTCCAGCCCCCCGATGCAACTTGACTACTGTGTCCAGCCGAGACAAATCAACATCAGAAAGGCCTTAGCAGCTCTACTACAGTGGAAGACCTATTGACTTAATATTGGTTAATCAGGTCTTAGTGTTTGCAACTTGAGCCCTTCATAAGAGGTAATCGAACAATTGGCCAGGTAAGCAGGTGGGAGGCTCCCCTTACTCAGAGAGTAAGGTCCTAATTAAGTAACCACCTTTCATGCTTTCCTAGACACCAATTAGATCAATTAATCTAATATGACTTGCTCATGTCGGTTCACTCTCGACTTGATTGAGGAGGTTTTGATTTAGGTCTCAATTGGGTTTGCTACATCACATGTAAACCTATCTACCCGACTCGCATTCACATCTCATGCAAACGGTACATCACAGGCAGTTATAATCGCAGCATCAAATAAAGTTAAACTTTAAATAGGTGATGATCATGGATTCTAATTAGGTCGTATTACAAGCACATGCACATCAATCGATCAAGTAGTCTTCAACTCTTGAATTGGTTCTAAGCCTCCTTGATTCGATCCTTGATCAACTCTTGATCCCATCGCCATCAACCGCTTAGATCACCTTTCATCTCATGCCTTTGCTTAAACTTGATCGTTGATGTACATCACATCACAGAAATACAACCAGATGTAAAATAAAAATAAAAATAAATTACATCTCCTTTTAGGAGGCACGCAGGCCTCTCAAAACATCAAATAAGATGCATGCAAGCATCTGAAAAATTACATGACATCGCAGATCACATCGCATGTCATTACATTTGATACCAAAAGGGTTTGAATCCTATGATCATCACCGTATGCAACAATTATAATTTTCAGATCTAAAAACTAACTGATTATATCATGATATAGGTCGCTGATCATGCTAATCATGATTCTAAACTTTGTAATCCCATTAACAATGCAATTAGAATCATCTTTTTATCACATAAAAATCAGCATGCAAAAATCAGCACCCCTGAAAAATCTGCATGCAGAATTTTTCAGCATGCATGATCATTCAATTTTCAGATCTAATAAGCCTTTAGATATTTAATTCTTACCTTAATCTACGAAGCCTAGGCTCTGATACCACTGTTGGGAACCTGCCCATGCCGCTGATATTTCAAAAATTTTTCAGATGGCAGCGGAATCGGCATGCACGGGTTCGACGTTCATCGCATGAACGTTGTTTCGAGACCTTTCGTAATTTGGTAAGAATTAAAACTTTTAAAACTATTAGGAAGATCAAATCTTCACCTTGCGCGGGTAGATGATCACCGCAAATCTTAATTCGTGGTTTTGGAAGAGGGTTCGCTTGAAGCCGTTCAAACGTCCGGCCTCTACGGGTATCCACACGAAGCAGGATCCGATCCAAGCTTTCTATCTCACCGGGGTGCTAGCTCCCTTGCAGAGATAGCTTTGATGGCTGATGTCCTCCCTCTCAATCAACTCTTGATTGTGCTTAGAAGGAGGAAGAAGAAGGATGAAGAAGAGGAAGAAGATGATCCCCTACGCAGCCTTCTCTTGTTCCTTGTGTTGGATGAAGGAAGGGAAGGGAAGGAGGCCGCCAACACTTGGAGAGCTTTTCCCTTGCTTGCGGCTGAGAACACCAAGGAAAGGAGAGGGCCACGGCTTGGAGGAAGAGAGGTTTCAATCTTGAGGGGGGCCGGCCCTAGTCCTCCTTTTAAAGTGAGTGGAGCTCCTAACAATTAGGAGCTCCATGATAACTTACCAAAGAAGGGGCGCCGGCCCTAGCTCTTCATGTCGCCCTAGCCAAGTGGAGAGGGGCTGATGTCCCTCTTACTTGGTTAACCTAATCCTCTTTCAAAGAGGATTAGGTGCCTCTCTCATGGTTTAATCCTAATCTAATTAGGATTCGCCAAATTGGGTTCAATCTATGCTAGTCCTAATCCAATTAGGACTTGAATGAACCATGACTCAATTGAACTCTTCAATCCTAATCCAATTAGGAGTCATGTTGATTCATTAGATTATTAATTAATTTAGACTTAAGGAATCCTAATCCAATTAGGATTTGTTTAATTTTAGTCCTAATCCAATTAGGACTCTATTTGAATCCGAAGTCCTAATCTAATTAGGATTTCTAGGAATCCTACTCCAAGTAGGAATCCTATTTT
This sequence comes from Phoenix dactylifera, assembly GCF_009389715.1. NCBI lineage: Eukaryota > Viridiplantae > Streptophyta > Magnoliopsida > Arecales > Arecaceae > Phoenix > Phoenix dactylifera. Next base: position 56,455 of record NW_024068089.1, on the reverse strand, counting down.
AATTCAAAATTCCTAATCTCATTAGGATTGTAGGAATCCTATTCCAAGTAGGAATCCCAGTCCTACTCCAACTAGGATTCTCAGTCCTAATCCAATTAGGATTCTAGGAATCCTACCCGAAGTAGGACTCTTGTTTCAAGTCCAATTAATTAATTCCCTTGGTTCCTTCTTCAACTTCTTTATCAATCAAATTGATTACTTGTGATTCTTAATCACGATTTCAACCATCGGATCGGTCAATACTTCTAGTGTGTGTGACCCCATAGCTTCTATTCTGACTGGTAGTGAGATATATTGTGATCTCTATCTCAATATCATTGAAAACTCCTTTCAATGGGTTGGAACGATTCCAACTCAACTCATTAGGATTTATCGATCATCGAGATAATCCCTGTGAGTCCCACCATCCACCAGTGACACCTAGCAGCATGTAGTGGCTACCCAGCAGAATGGAATGATGAACCTCTAGGTGCAGTTAACATGTGACACAGTCCTACTATCGTGGATCCCTACAGGACGGAGGTCATGGACAACTCGTCAAACTCCATCGTCTGTCATATGTCAAGATTTATTCGACTTGAGTTCGATAGTGGAAAACTCTTTTTCCACTTTATATTACTGCCCTGGCCAAGGTCTTAGAACTCAGTCTAACAAATCACATAGGATCACTCCTCTTCTATCAAGGTCGATAGATTCCTTATAGGTGCATACCCTACTCCTACAGTGAACCTACTGCAGCCAATCTACACTGCATGGACCCATATGGCTAGAGACCATGTATGTGTGCAGTCAAACTACAATAACCTCATTGTGAGTAGCCGAAGCACCGCAGGTCAAAGGACCAGTCACACTACTGCAACATCAAGCAAGTCACTGACGAGTGGATAGACATCCAAGTGACTTCTTGTCTTGGTCACGCTCAGTACCCTTGTTCTCTAACAAGCACCTGCACTATCACTTCAGTGTCCCTACACTGTGGACTCAAGTCTCGTCCATCCAGAAGAAAAGTGATCTGTGCACTGATCGGATCGATCACCGTCCTCGTGATGATCCATTGATCAGGAGCATTTAGAAATTAATCACCAATGATACATGGCTCAAATTCTCAACTCTTGAGAATATGTATCATCATCTTATTAATTCCTCGGACGATTCATAGACACATAAACAATATGAATGAAAAGATGCCTTTTATTTGTTCAATAATAAATAGTCAAGTAAAAAATTATGTCCCTAGAATTAATAATGTGTCAGCCAGATTGGCTTCTAGGGCATACATCTAACAGTTCTATAGGATATGAGTTAAAAGTCTAGAAGCTGACATTATAATCCTCAGAGAGTAAAGATTCTAGTTAGAATTTTGTACTTGATTCTAATTTGTTCTAGGGTCTTTTAGAACAAATGTGCCTCCCACTATTTTCTCGAATTCCTCACACTCCCCTGGTAGGAAAACGGAAATCCCACACGACTAGGGTTTCTAGTGGGTACTGCGGTCCCACCGATTTACATGCCACCTCACCTAACAGTTATTGATGACACATAGATTGATGAATGTACAACTCTTGTACAATGCTTCTCAAGCATGTTGCAGTGTAACTTGGTCTCTAAGCCATGAAAACCTCACCTAACAGTTATTGGTCCCATTTCTTAGTTAAGTCAGACCCACCGTATAACCGTAGGAATAAAGTCGTCATTGGGTCCTCACCTAACAGTTATTGGTGCCCAACCCCACCTTTACCCTACAACATCTCATGTCTATAGAGAGGTCCAGCCCCCCGATGCAACTTGACCACTGTATCCAGCCGAGACAAATCAACATCAGAAAGGCCTTAGCAGCTCTACTACAGTGGAAGACCTATTGACTTAATATTGGTTAATCAGGTCTTAGTGTTTGCAACTTGAGCTCTTCATAAGAGGTAATCGAACAATTGGCCAGGTAAGCAGGTGGGAGGCTCCCCTTACTCAGAGAGTAAGGTCCTAATTAAGTAACCACCTTTCATGCTTTTCTAGACACCAATTAGATCAATTAATCTAATATGACTCGCTCATGTCGGTTCACTCTCGACTTGATTGAGGAGGTTTTAATTTAGGTCTCAATTGGGTTTGCTACATCACATGTAAACCTATCTACCCCGCTCTCATTCACATCACATGCAAACGGCACATCACAGGCAGTTATAATCGCAGCATCAAAATAAAGCTAAACATTAAATAGGTGATGATCATGGATTCTAATTAGGTCGTATTACAAGCACATGCACGTCAATCGATCAATTGGTCTTCAACTCTTGAATTGGTTCCAAGCCTCCTTGATTCGATCCTTGATCAACTCTTGATCCAATCGCCATCAACCGCTTAGATCACCTGTTCATCTCATGCCTTGTCTTCAACTTGATCGTTGACGTACATCACATTACAGAAATACAACCAGATGTAAAATAAAAATAATAATAAATTACATCTTCTTTTAGGAGGCACGCAGGCTTCTCAAAATATCAAATAAGATGCATGCAAGCATCTGAAAAATTACATGACATTGCAGATCACATCGCAGGTCTTTACATTTAATACCAAAAGGGTTTGAATCCTATGATCATCACCACATGCAGCAATTATAATTTTCAGATCTGAAAACTAACTGATTATCTCATGACATAGGTTGCTGATCATGCTAATTATGATTCTAAACTTTGTAATCTCATTAACAATGTAATTAGAATCATCATCTTATCATATAAAAATCAGCATTCAAAAATCAGCATCCTAGAAAAAAAATCTGCATGCAGAAAATTTTCAGCATGCATAATCTTTTAATTTTCAGATCTAATAAGCCTATTAATAATTAATCCTTATCTTAATCTACGAAGCCTAAGCTCTGATACCACTGTTAGAAAACCCCGATCATGCCGCTGAAATTTTAAAAAAATTCAGATACAGCGGAAGAGGCATGCGCGGGATCAACCGTTCATCGCATGAACGTTGTTCAAAAACCGTTCGTAGATAGATAAGGATTAAAAAACTTTTAAAACCTTTAGAAGATCAGATCTTCACCTTGTGCGGGTAGATGATCACCGCAAACTGAAGTTCGTGGTTTAGGATGAAGGTTCGCTTGAAGCCGTTCAAGTGCCCGGCCTCTACGAGTATCCACACGAAGCAGAAAATCGATCCAAGCTTTCTATCTCCCCGGGGTGCTAGCTCCCTTGCAGAGATAACTTTGATGGCTGATATCCTCCCTTTCAATCAATCCTTGATTGTGCTTGGGAGGAGGAAGAAGAAGGATGAAGAGAAGAAGAGGAACGAAGCCCTACAGCCTTCTTTTTCTTCCTTGCATTGGAACCAAACGGTGGAGGAAGAAGGAGGCCACCAAGATCCTTTTCTTCCCTTTGTTGTTGGTGGCTGAAAAGAGAGGAGAGGAGGGTGGCCACGTGATGGAGAGGAGGAGGGCTTCACTTATCATTAGGGCACCTCCTTTCAAAGCCTTATAAAGGCATCTAGGGCTCCTATTTGGTTTAGTCCAAATCATGAATCAATTGGGTTCAATCTATGCTAGTCCTAATCTAATTAGAACTTGAATGAACCATGACTCAATTGAACTCTTCAATCCTAATCCAATTAGGAGTCATGTTGATTCATTAGATTAATAATTAATTAGGACTTAAGAAATTCTAATCCAATTAGGACTTGTTTAATTCTAGTCCTAATCCAATTAGGACTCTAATTTGAATTCGAAGTCCTAATCCGATTAGGACTCTAGGAATCCTACTCCAAGTAGGAATCCAAATTTAATTCAAAACTCCTAATCTAATTAGGATTGTAGGAATCCTACTCCAAGTAGGAATCCCAGTCCTACTCCAAATAGGATTTCCAGTCCAAGTAGGAATCCCAGTCCAAGTAGAAATCTCAGTCCAAGTAGGATTCCTAATCCTAATCCAATTAGGACTCTAGGAATCCTACTCCAAGTAGGACTCTTGTTTTAAGTCCAATTAATTAATTCTCTTTGTTCCTTCTTCAGCTTATTATCAATCGAATTGATTACTTGTGATTCCTAATCACGATTCAACCATCGGATCGGTCAATGCCTCTAGTGTGTGTGACCCCATAGGTTCTACTCTGACTGGTAGTGAGATATATTGTGATCTCTATCACAATATCATTGAAAACTCCTTTCAATGGGTCGGAACGATTCCAACTCTACTCATTAGGGCTTATCGATCATCGAGATAATCCCTATGAGTCCCACCATCCACCAGTGACACCTAGCAGCATGTAGTGGCTACCCAGCAGAATAGAATGATGAACCTCTAGGTGCAGTTATCATGTGATACAGTCCTTCTATCGTGGATCCCTACAGGACGGAGGTCATGGATAACTCATCGAACCCCTTCGTCTGTCATATGTCAAGATTTATTTGACTCGAGTTCGATAGTGGAAAACTCTTTCTCCACTTTATATTACTGCCCTGGCCAAGGTCTTAGAACTCAGTCTAACAAATCACATAGGATCACTCCTCTTCTATCAAGGTCGATAGATTCCATGTAAGTGCATACCCTACTCCTACAGTGAACTTACTGCAGCCAATCTACACTACAAGGACCCATATGACTAGAGACCATGTATACGTGTAGTCAAACTACAATAACCTCACTGTGAGTAGCCGAAGCACCGCAGGTCAAAGGACCAGTCATACTACTGCAACATCAAGCAAGTCACTGACGAGTGGATAGACGTCCAAGTAACTTCTTGTCTTGGTCACGCTCAGTACCCTTGTTCTCTAACAAGCACCTGCACTATCACTTCAGTGTCCCTACACTGTGGACTCAAGTCTCATCCATCCACAAGGAAAGTGATCTGTGCACTGATCGGATCGATCACCGTCCTCGTGATGATCCATTGATCAGAAGCATTTAGAAATTAATCACCAATGATACATGGCTCAAATTCTCAACTCTTGAGAATATGCATCATTGTTGCCCAGAGATGGTCACCCAAGAGGGGGGTGAATTGGGTGTTTTAAAAACTTTTGACTAATTAAAAAATAAAACACACGAATATATGCACTAACGTAAAGAAGGAAGAATGAGAAAGGTCAATCGCAAACACAAGGTTTTATAGTGGTTCGGAGCTTCCACTGCTCCTACATCCACTCCCCAAATCACCTTTGGGAATTTCCACTATAATCCACGATTACAGTACGGTAGTTTTGCGAGTTCACTACCCAACTCGTTGTTTTACACCGGGCTCACAACAAACCCAAAACCCCCAATTTCACTTAGGCTTGGGACGCCTTTTCCTTGTTCCAAGTCCCTTGACTGGAACAAGCACCACAATGAAAGAGTTTACAAAAGAAAATAAAAGCTCTAAAAAGCAAATATAACAATTATGAACAATTGAACCCGGAAGAATCGTTTTGCCGTTGGAAGCGTGGGAGATATTGATTCTTCCGATGTGGAGCGCGTAGGATTGAGTGTGAGCTTTGAATCCCAAGTGCACGAGAGTGGTTGAGCTTGAAATCACTTGGAAAGCTTGAAAACACTTGATTTCTTCACTTGAATGCACTCACTCCCTTGAACTTTTCTTTCTTACTTCTCTCTTGAATGATCTAGCTTTGGGTTGGTGAAGAGTTGTTGAGAAGCACTTAAGAGGTCCCTTTTATAGCCCAAAAAGCAAATATAGCCGTTAGAGACAAAGAAAGAAGGATTTGAAATTCAAACCAAACCTGAAAAGCTGTCAGTCGCGTTCCAGTCGCTCCGGGGACGTCTCCGCTTCAACGGGAGACGTCTCGGCTACAAGATTTTACTTTTTCCATTGTCTGGGGTCGACTCGGCACTTTCAGGGGACGTCTCGGCTTGTTTGCACTTTTTGAATGGGGACGACTCCGCTGATCTGGGGACGACTCCGCTTCTTTATCTCCGAAGAACATGTCCTCTGGAATTTCCTGAGAGAGTCGACTCCGCTCCTTCAGGGGACGTCTCGGGTTGTCTGCACTTTATGCATGGGGACGACTCCGCTGTCTCAGGGTCGACTCCGCTTCCTTATTACCAAAAAACTATTCTCTGGAAAACCCTGAGAGAGCCGTCTCCGTTATCTTGGGGACGACTCGGGAAGTCTCCTTTTTACTTGCGGGGACGACTCGGCTTACTGTGGGGACGTCTCGCGCATATCTCTTGAAAACTGCCTTTCTGCCGCCACTGAGAGAGTCGACTCCGCTACTGAGAGAGTCGACTCCGCTAACGCGGGGACGACTCGGCAGGTGTCGGGGACGTCTCCAAGTGTGCCGGTTCTTCCTGTTTGTGCCAGAGACGTCTCTGAAACTATCCGGAGACGTCTCGGCTGTCCCTGATCTGTTTTCTTTAACTCAAAATATTCTTCAATAAATTCATAAAAATTATGGGAACTTGCCTAGACATTTCTTAACAATATTCTTAATAAAACACATGAATTCCTCAATTAAATTGTTAAGATATAATGGAATTTTACTCTAGTGTTTTGTATTCATCAAAATCTATTAGGGGGTCAACAATCTCCCCCTTTTTGATGATGACAAAACACTGAGTATATGCAAAATTTGAGATTTAAACATATACACAGTATTTGATCAGATGTACAAGTATAATGTTTTGATTAGAACTAGATACAATGTGCATCACTCAAGGTATTCAATTTTCAGTTCTGCATAAGATTGATCTTTATAGTTCTTAAATGATTTTAGCATATCAACTGAATTTGAATCAAGTTAAAATGAAGTATTGATGCTGAGGATAATTGAAAGCTAGATTCTTTTTGACTCCCCCTTTCTTTTCCAGAAGGGCAATTATCTTAAGGTCAATATTCTTCAATTTTATCTTTTCTAAATCAACTTTGGAGTATGATTATAAATTTTGCATTCCATATTCAATATCCATATATATAACTGCTCCCCCCTTTCAATATCTCTACATTCAATATCTACTCCCCCTTTTTGTCATCAACAATGAAGGGGACAAATTATCTCTATATTCAATATATTCAGTGTTCATTTTACTCCCCCTTTGATATTCAGGTTGTGCTCCCCCTGTTTCAGATGCTTTGATACGTTGTGCCAAATCTGAATACTTAATGTATGTTATGAGATTCTTATGACACATCAAGAGGCACATTCACATTCATAGAAACACATACATAGAGTTGGCAATGTACACAGTTTTCAAAAGGGATTGTATTCATGTATCATTGTGAACCTTTGAAGTCAGTACATAGTCAAAAAGAAGAAATCATTACAAGTATTGATTTCTAATACAAAAGTGTTTCAAAATAGCCTAGGATTTACAAAAAGAAGATCCTACAAGATATCCATCATCGGCGACGTTGCTCATGGCCCCTACCAGCTGTATTTTGTTCATAAACTTTACAAGCTGCATCTATGAATGTGTTGATGGAATCCATGAGGGTCTTAAATTGATCTCCCTGTGACTTGTGGAAACCTGCCACAAGTGCCTCAAACTCTATAGTTGCCATTTCAATTCTTCCTCTGAGTTGGGCAACTAAGGTGCTCACATTGCCATCTGGTTTTGTTAGCTCTTTAAGACTCTTGGAAATGCTCTTCAAGCTGTCCTTGAGCTCTAATGATCTGATGGTTTGGGTGGCACCCACACCAATTATTTCTTGTGTTGTAGCTTCAATTTGACTTCTAATATCCTTCATCTCTTGTAGAAGCCCTTCATGTGAAGCTCTGATGGGGGCCAACTCTGTGGAGATCATGGATCTCATCTCCTCCCTCATCTGCTGGCAAATGGCAGATGCTAAGGTGCGCATCTGATCCTCTGACAGAAAGGAGGGCCCACTAACTGGAGGAGGTGGTGGCATGGATGTGGAAGGTCCAGCTGAGCTGGAGGGAATATCAGGGATATCCATGTGGCTAGGTGGAGGAGAGTGATGGTCAGACTCATGATGTGGGATCTCAGGCTCTAGGATTTGGGTTTTTCTCTTTGGTACCTTGACCCACGATCCATCTATCTTATGAAATTCCATTCTTCTCATTGTGCCCTCATTGTAATAGTCGGTGTTTCTCAAGGGCTTTGCAGGTTCATTTGTTGGAATGGGAACCTTGAAGTGTTTAAAGATTAAGGTAAAGATCATGCCATAGGGTATACTAAACCTAGAATACCTATGACATAGGGCAATGTAATTTAGCATGAGTCTAGGGAGGTTTAGAGGGATCCCTAGTAGTATGTGGTGTATTATAACTAAGTCTCGCTCCGAAACAAAATCGAAGCGACCGGTTTTAGGAAATAGGACCCGGTTGACAATACTTAAGAGAAGTCTCATCTCTGCATTTAGGTCCTGGGAATTGACAACATCAAGAGGGCCGCAGTCCTCTCTTCCTAAAAGTAAATTTAGGGCTGACTCCCTTTGGGGATGTGAGGTTGGAGCCTCACCGTCCCTAGGAATTTGTAGGACAGTGGATAGGACATCTTCATTGACTTCTACTAATGTCCCTTGGACATATCCAGTGTACCCTAGGTCCCCTAAGGCCATATTGCTAAAAAGTTCTCTAACTAGGCCGGGATAGGTCAAGGTATTTAGGGTACAAAGGTGCTCCCACCCTTGAGCTCGGAGTCTCTCTCCAATAGAGAACCCCTCATGATCTAAAAAGGAGAAATCTATGTACCTTCCTGTCGTGACTGTGCGATTTGCACAGGAAATAGTCGTGGTTGGCGGAGCAACCGGAGGAGACGGCGCGGAGGGTTCTTCCCGTCGTTCCTCACCGTCGGCCGCTACCCTAGGTCGCCTTCCACGGATCGTCCTAGCCTTCTTTGGTGCCATGGATGCTAGGGTTTGTGATGTAGAGCAAATGGAGGCTAGGATTTGAGGTGGAGAGCAAATGGAGGCTAGGGTTTTTCGTTTTGGTCGGGAATGAAGGAGAAAGCTCGAGTCGGCTCGAGCGATTTCGACCTATTTAAAAAGCCCTCATTCGGTCCCCGAGACGTCTCCGCGACTAAGGCGAGACGTCTCCCCTGGGGGGACGTCTCTGCGATTTGCTAGAGACGTCTCCGGCACTGAAAAATTTCAGACTGTATTCTATCTTCTCCCAATTTCTGTTAAATCATCCTAATCAACATGATCTCTTTTGATAAACTTAGAGTGAATTTGTTTGTGATCCTCCCCCTTAATGATACATCCTATAATAATTTGATAATGATTTTTGAATTATTAATATTGAAATGAGGAGTGTTTGACCAAATTTCGAATACCTATGAAATAGGCTCTGAAAATATCTCCATGAAGAGTCCAAGGGAGGGTAACCATCCTCCGGAAAGTCAAACAGTTCGTCATTTAGCTTACATGAATTCATGTTTTCACTTATGTTTACCTTGAGGTTGATTACTAGTTTGCGCAGCAAACAATGCAATACAAGTTCAATTCATTTGCTAGGATCATACAAGCTCAAAGCATTCCTTAAGAAATTGAATCTTTCTTTACAAAGGGGCTTTGTAAAGATATCACCTAATTGATTTTCAGTACATACATATTCAATCATCACATCATTTTTCAGCACATGATCCCTAATAAAATGATGCCTAATCTCTATATGCTTTGACTTAGAGTGTTGGACAGGATTTTTTGTTAAGTTAATTGCACTTGTATTATCACACTTAATTGGTATATTATCCATTTTGATACCGAAGTCTTCAAGTTGTTGCTTAATCCAAAGAACTTGGGCACAACAGCTTCCAGCTGCAATGTACTCAGCCTCAGCTGTGGACAAGGCAACTGAATTTTGTTTCTTGCTAAACCAAGAAACCAAATTAGCACCCAAGAATTGACATGTGCCACTTGTGCTTTTTCTGTCGAGTTTGCACCCGGCAAAATCAGCATCGGAATAAGCAATTAAATTTATGTCAGATTGTTTAGAATACCATAAGCCTACATTAGATGTCCCTACTAGATATCTAAAAATTCTCTTAACAGCTTGCAAGTGTGATTCCTAGGACATGCTTGGTATCTAGCACACATACAAACACTAAATAATATATCTGGTCTACTAGCAGTAAGGTAAAGTAAAGAGCCTATCATACCTCTGTATAATTTGCAGTCTATACTTTTACCTTTTTCATCTTTGTCAAGCTTGCAACTTGAGCCCATGGGTGTGCTGATTTCTTTTGCATCCTTCATCTTGAATTTCTCCAACATTTCTTTGATATACTTGGTCTGACTGATGAAGATGCCTTCCTCTGATTGTTTTATTTGCAGCCCAAGGAAGAAATTGAGCTCACCCATCATGCTCATTTCAAATTCTCCCTGCATAAGCTTGGCAAACTCTTGACAAAGACTATCATTAGTAGCACCAAAAATTATATCATCCACATAAATTTGTACAAGCAATAAGTCACTTCCTTTTCTTTTAATAAAGAGGGTTTTGTCTACATTTCCTCTCTTAAATTTGTTCTCAATTAGGAAATTACTTAATCTTTCATACCATGCCCTAGGAGCTTGCTTAAGTCCATACAATGCTTTATGCAATTTATACACATAATCTGGATGTAAGTGATTTTCAAAACCTGGAGGTTGTCCTACATAAACTTCCTCCATTATATAGCCATTTAAGAATGCACTTTTTACATCCATTTGATAGAGTTTAAAATCCATGAAGCATGCATATGCTAAAAGCAGTCTAATAGCCTCTAACCTAGCAACAGGAGCAAAAGTTTCATCAAAATCTATTCCTTCCTCCTGATTATATCCTTTGGCCACTAGCCTAGCTTTGTTTCTTATTACTATCCCATCTTCATCTAGTTTATTTCTATATACCCATTTGGTGCCTATAATTGAAACATTAGGGGGTCTTTTCATTAGAGTCCAAACTTCATTTCTTTCGAATTGGTTTAATTCCTCTTGCATAGCATTCATCCAATTATCATCTTTTTCAGCTTCTTCTAGTGATTTAGGCTCTATTTGTGAAACGAAAGCAAGATAATTACTAGTGCTTCTTAAAGAGGATCTAGTTCTTATACCTTGTGACGGATCACCAAGGATTAGATCCTTTGGATGACCATGTGCATACCTCCATTCTTTAGGAAGATCTTGATTTCTTGATGGAGGTTGATCTTCTTCATCTCGCTGATTTGTATCTTCTTTGATCTCATCCTCATGTTGTTTGTCTTGAGTGGAGAGTTCCTTCATTTGGTCTTCAAGTATACCTACATCACCATCTTCTTCTTTTCTAAAAGAATCTCCATTAGTTTCATCAAAGACAACATGAATGGATTCTTCAACAACGAGAGTTCTCTTGTTGAAGACCCTGTATGCTCTACTAGATGAGGAGTAACCTAAGAAGATCCCCTCATCTGATTTAGCACTAAATTTACTGAGATTGTCCTTTCCATTGTTCAAAATAAAGCATCGACAACCGAAAACATGAAAATAACTTATATTTGGTTTCTTACCTTTTATCAACTCATACGGTGTTTTCTTTAAGATGGATCTAACTAAAGCACGATTTAAGATATAACATGAAGTATTTATTGCTTCAGCCCAAAAATACTTTGGTAGATCCGATTCGCACAACATGGTACGAGCCATATCTGCTAGTGTGCGATTCTTTCTTTCTACCACCCCATTTTGTTGGGGTGTCCTAGGTGCCGAGAAGTTGTGATTGATACCATTTTCTTCACAAAATTTTTCAAAATACTGATTTTCAAACTCGGTACCATGATCACTCCTAATTGCTTTTAGTTTAAGATTGAGTTCATTTGAAACCCTATTATGAAACTTGATAAAAGCGGGAAAGGACTCATCTTTGTGTGCAAGAAATGAAACCCATGTAAAACGTGAAAAATCATCAACAATTACAAGACCAAATTTCTTACCTCCTAGACTAGCAGTTCTAGTGGGTCCAAACAAATCCATGTGAATTAGTTCTAAGGGTTTTGATGTTGAAACTATGTTCTTAGACTTGAAAGAACTTCTTGTTTGTTTCCCTAATTGACATGCAGCACAGATTTTATTCTTTTCAAAGTCTATTTTTGGTAGACCTTTGACTAGATCCTTTGTAATTAATTTTGAGATTAAATCCATGCTAGCATGCCCTAACCTACGATGCCATAACCAACTAGTCTCATTGACTTTGGGATTCATGGCTACAAGACATTGGCCATCCTTCATGGTGAGATCATCAAGATCTACCATGTAAACATTTCCATGCCTATGTCCTGTGAGTATGATCTCATTGTCAAATGGACTACTAATTATGCATAGTGATGATTCAAATGATACTTTAAAGCCCTTGTCACAAAATTGACTTATACTTAACAAATTATGTTTTAGTTCATTAACTAACAATACATTATCAATAAATGAGGAGGGTGATATGGAGATTTTACCAACACCAATAATTCGGCCTTTAGCATTGTCTCCAAATGTGACTACTCCTCCTTCTTTTGATTCCAAGGTGACGAAGAGACTCTTGTCACCGGTCATATGCCTTGAGCAACCACTATCAAGATACCACATTCTCTTTTTATTCCCGGCTGCAAGGCATACCTGCAAAATGATCATGTGAAGCTCTTAGGTACCCAAGTTTTCTTGGGTCCTTCGTGGTTAGTGTAGTTGGTTCCCTTAGGCACCCATACTTTAGTTATGCTTTTAGCTTTTACAAATGTATTCTTGTTAGTTTGGATTTTTCTTTGAATACAAGAGTAGGCTTTATGTCCATTCTTTCCACAAAGAAAGCATGTTGGTTTTTCAGTTTTTACGTCTTTTGCTTTTACAAAGAAATTCTTTAGATACTTTTGTTGCTCATTAGTTTTATATCCTAATCCGGCTTTATTAAAAACAGCTCTTTGATTTGAAAGAATAAGATTTAATTTTTCAGAGCTTTGTGTAAATTTTTCAACAATTGGTTTGTATTTATGTACCTCATTCTTAAGATTCAAATTTTCTTTGACTAGTTCTTCCTTATCCTTTTTAAGAGATTCAACATTTTGTGCAAGTGAGGTATTATTATCGAGTAGGGATTTTACTTTTAGATTTAATTCCTTAATTAGTGTTTTTGCCTTTTCATTTTCAATGCTCAGTTTTGAATTTTTGATTTCTAGGTTAGTAGTGTCAATATTTTTAATGCTCTCCTTTTCAATTAATAAGTTTTCAATATTTTCCTTTAGTTTTTGATTGGAGGCTTTTAATTCTTTATTCTTTGCTCCTAACATACTACAATCACCCATAAGTTCTTGAAAAGCCTCATATAATTCTTCTAAAGTAAAATTTATGGTTGGGTTTTGACATACCTCGTCGTCTTCGAACGCCATGAAGCATAGATTGGCGGTCTCTTCCTTCTCTTCCTCGGAGGATGATGTGTCACTATCATCCCATGTTGCCTTCAATGCCTTCTTCTTCTTCTTTACAAAATACTTCTTTTGTTGAGGGCATTCGGAACGAATATGTCCCGGTCTCTTGCAATCATAGCATACGATTGGGTCTCTTTCTTTTTCCTTTTCTTTTTCCCAATCATTTCTCCCTCCAAATTTCTTTCTTGGGAAGGGTTTCTTTCTTCTCATGAATTTTTTAAACTTCCTTACTATTAAACCCAAGTCCTCATCTTGACTTTCTTCTTCACTCTCACTGCTCTCTTCTTCACATACACTTGAGGTAGCCTTGAGTGCGATTGTCTTTTTCTTTGGCAACTCTTCTTCATGCTGCTTCATCGTGAGCTCATGCGTCATCAATGAGCCCAAGAGTTGTTCTAGCCCCAAAGTGTTGAGGTCTTTGGCTTCTACAATCGCCGTGACCTTTGCTTCCCATGCTTTTGGCAGTGACCTGAGAATTTTACTCACAAGTTCGGGGTTAGTGTAAGATTTGCCCAAGCTTTTTAGGCCATTAATAATTTCGGTAAAACGTGTAAACATGCATGTGATGGTTTCATTAGGTTCCATCTTAAACAATTCATATTTGTGAACTAGAATGTTCACTTTGGACTCTTTGACTTGATTTGTACCCTCGTGGGTAACTTCAAGCCTATCCCATATTTTCTTAGCGGAACTACATGTAGAGACTCTATTGAACTCATTTACATCTAAAGAACAAAATAGTGAGTTCATGGCTCTAGAATTGAGTTGAGCCATCCTATCATCATTCTCATCCCAATCCTCCTCAGGTTTGGGAACTCGAATGCCATTAACCACATGTGATGGTTCTTGTGGTCCCTTGACTATAACCCTCCACAAGGCATAGTCTTGTGCTTGAATGAAGATTCTCATTCTAGTCTTCCAATAGGTATAATTTGTCCCATTGAAGAGTGGAGGTCTATTGGTTACTTGCCCCTCGGCAGGAACATTGTTAAAGGGTGTTGCCATCTAGATCTTTGACTAAGACGGTTAGGTCTTTCAAGAAATACACAGAGCACCCGCTCTGATACCACTTGTTGCCCAGAGATGGTCACCCAAGAGGGGGGTGAATTGGGTATTTTAAAAACTTTTGACTAATTAAAAAATAAAACACACGAATATATGCACTAACGTAAAGAAGGAAGAATGAGAAAGGTCAATCGCAAACACAAGGTTTTATAGTGGTTCGGAGCTTCCACTGCTCCTACATCCACTCCCCAAATCACCTTTGGAAATTTCCACTATAATCCACGATTACAGTACGGTAGTTTTGCGAGTTCACTACCCAACTCGTTGTTTTACACCAGGCTCACAACAAACCCAAAACCCCCAATTTCACTTAGGCTTGGGACGCCTTTCCCTTGTTCCAAGTCCCTTGACTGGAACAAGCACCACAATGAAAGAGTTTACAAAAGAAAATAAAAGCTCTAAAAAGCAAATATAACAATTATGAACAATTGAACCCGGAAGAATCGTTTTGCCGTTGGAAGCGTGGGAGATATTGATTCTTCCGATGTGGAGCGCGTAGGATTGAGTGTGAGCTTTGAATCCCAAGTGCACGAGAGTGGTTGAGCTTGAAATCACTTGGGAAGCTTGAAAACACTTGATTTCTTCACTTGAATGCACTCACTCTCTTGAACTTTTCTTTCTTACTTCTCTCTTGAATGATCTAGCTTTGGGTTGGTGAAGAGTTGTTGAGAAGCACTTAAGAGGTCCCTTTTATAGCCCAAAAAGCAAATATAGCCGTTAGAGACAAAGAAAGAAGGATTTGAAATTCAAACCAAATCTGAAAAGCTGTCAGTCGCGTTCCAGTCGCTCCGGGGACGTCTCCGCTTCAACGGGAGACGTCTCGGCTACAAGATTTTACTTTTTCCATTGTCTGGGGTCGACTCGGCACTTTCAGGGGACGTCTCGGCTTGTTTGCACTTTTTGAATGGGGACGACTCCGCTGATCTGGGGACGACTCCGCTTCTTTATCTCCGAAGAACATGTCCTCTGGAATTTCCTGAGAGAGTCGACTCCGCTCCTTCAGGGGACGTCTCGGGTTGTCTGCACTTTATGCATGGGGACGACTCCGCTGTCTCAGGGTCGACTCCGCTTCCTTATTACCAAAAAAACTATTCTCTGGAAAACCCTGAGAGAGCCGTCTCCGTTATCTTGGGGACGACTCGGGAAGTCTCCTTTTTACTTGCGGGGACGACTCGGCTTACTGTGGGGACGTCTCGCGCATATCTCTTGAAAACTGCCTTTCTGCCGCCACTGAGAGAGTCGACTCCGCTAACGCGGGGACGACTCGGCAGGTGTCGGGGACGTCTCCAAGTGTGCCGGTTCTTCCTGTTTGTGCCAGAGACGTCTCTGAAACTATCCGGAGACGTCTCGGCTGTCCCTCATCTGTTTTCTTTAACTCAAAATATTCTTCAATAAATTCATAAAAATTATGGGAACTTGCCTAGACATTTCTTAACAATATTCTTAATAAAACACATGAATTCCTCAATTAAATTGTTAAGATATAATGGAATTTTACTCTAGTGTTTTGTATTCATCAAAATCTATTAGGGGGTCAACAATCATCATCTTATTAATTTCTTGGACGATTCATAGACACATAATTAATATGAATGAAAAGATGCCTTTTATTTATTCAATAATAAATAGTCAAGTACAAAATTATGTCCCTAGAATTAACAATGTGTCAGCCAGATTGGCTTCTAGGGCATACATCTAACATGATCTTGTAGAAGAAGCCCTTCCCTATATTTTAGAAGATGACCCTCTGAAAATATGCTTGACCCATTTTGACGTTGCTATAGAAAAGGCCATAGAAGCAGCCAACTCTATGCCCGACAATCAGTTTTCCACAAATATCCTTCCTTGGAAAACTCGGCATGAGCCCGGTATGATATAATTAAGGATGTACTGCATCTGGCTGAAGACGTTAAACTTAGCACTTGTTGGAAAGCAACCCAATTTTTATAGGTTATTTTTGCATATTTTCTTGTCACATTTTTTTCAGGAGTCCTCATATTACTGATGCAACTAAGGTACAATGCTTCTATCCTCCATATGCATCATATTTTCGTCCAAACTAAAATAACGAAAAATAAAAAAAATTATAATAGTATATTATTAAAAAAAACATTGAGGACAATGTCTGATCTAGGTTGGGGGATATAGGGTTCAAATTTTTTCGCATTTTCGCATTTTTAAATAAGTTTTTCGAAAAAAAAACCTAATTTCTATGACTTAGTGATAAAATGATAAACACACGAAGTATATAAATTCTAAAAGCCCAATGACTAGTCAGGAGTAAGACAATTTGAGTTCTTTTTATTAAAAGTTCTTTTAGCAAGTTGTAAGATAATTTTTACTTTGAAATTTCACAACACACATGGCCTGCACTTCTAAAGGTTAGGTTCAATATAATGTTGATTAAGTCTGGTAGCAACCTTGAGTCCTGATGAATCATACCTATCTAATTCACTATTATTCCATATTTATTTAAAAAAAAGAAGAAGTGAATTTAGTCAGGTACATCAAAAAGGGCAACCTATTGTCAAAGGTCAGCGGGCTTGTGATGATGAACCCGAGCATAGGTCCGTAGGGGAGTCTTGATGCCCAACACCTTATGCCATATGGTGTGGGAGTGTTGACTGAATGCTCGCTACACAGAGGAATCATTACAAGAGTAAAAGTGCATAATTTATTTATAAATATAAAATAAATAAATTAAAAAAAAGAAAAAGAGAAAATAATATTGACCTCGAAAAAGACGATAGTGTGAAAGCTGTCGTTCTAAAAATTCGAGTAAACCGGAATATTACAGATAAAGCCCTTGAGGTATTAAAGTAAACATCCACAACTCTCGAAATGCTGCAAGATAGGATGATTTTGAATCAGTGGTTAGGTCTTATCTGACCAATTCTTGGAAACTACTAGCTTTAGCAGTATTTTAGAGAATCTAAAGCCTTAGCTTGTGTATGGTCCAGATATCACCGAGCACCCAAGTATAAATAAGCCTTACAACTCCCTAACGGAAACTTAATGACCTCAACTTGAATTGCATTTTTGACCTAGGCTTTGGGCCGACTTAGTAATTAAAACTTCGTGTGCTTTTGAAATTATTGGCACTTATGTATTTGAAATTAGATTTTGTGAAATAATAAAATAAACTCTTTGGGTAGAGACAGCAGTTTGTGGGTATCTAAGCCGGAAACCCTCACGAGACAAAACTCATCCACTAGGGCCACCTAGGGGTTTAAAGCCTTATTGCATATGGTAAATGCAATCGCGATTCCTGCGAAAGTGAGTTAGTTTTTATTTTGCTCGAGGACTAGCAAAATGTAGGTTGGGGGGTGTAATAAGTGCTAAATAATGCACAAATTAATATCTTATTCATAGCACTTATCATTATTTTAATTCACATATTTTGTAAATTCAACTAAAAAAATGTGTTACCTTCATCACTGCATTTTAATAAATTATTAAAGGTAATTCGAGTTTTATTTATTTACTGTCTTATTTATTTACTGATTAAGCTTAATGTATGTAGGTCGAGTCAAGCTTAATTAGGTAAAGCCTAAACTGACACTGCATCATTTTACATCCTCCAGAGTCAACTCCAAGAACTCTTCTCCAAAACTCAGTGCTTTTCCATTAATTCCTGACTCTTCATAAGTTCACCTAACTTTCTTCCCACTCGTTCTAACTCTTTTTCTACATGATCCAATTTTTCTATTTTAATCTCAAAAATAATAAAATCCTTTCAATTATTTGTCTTTCAGATCTTAAAGCATACCATCGTAGTTGCACGGATCCCAAAGCTCCATCCACTCCTTACATCTTGTTCAAACTCCCAGCTCCCGTATCCCATTTCAAATCCAACCTTCACCAAATCCAGCGTCTTCAACCAACCCATCCTCATCCTCCCCACACTCACATCCAGACTTCCCCTCGCATCCGTGTCATCTTCCCATCACTTCTTCATCACAGATCCACGTCCGAGTTTCTTCCACGTCATTCCTTCCCTTCCCATCCAAAGCTCCCAACTCATCTCCCCATCCCGTGAGCATTTCAAACAGAGCCATCCTCCGTATGATAAACTCAAATCCTCACCTCCTTCGCGTCCGTTCGGATTGGTTCCATCTTCGCATGATAAACTCAAATCCCATCTTCGGAGCTTATCCTTCCTTCCGTTCGCGGATCAAGCCAGCCTTCATTCCGTTCGTAAGATCCAGCTCCTCCCAACGTCTCTCCCATGATATTCTCCTCCGTGAGCATCGTCAACGTTGCATCCCTTGCTCCGCTAGATCTCAGCCAAGATAAAACCAACCCAGCTTCCCTCGGAATCACATCCACGTTGATCTATCTTCATCCATATCCCTCCTCCGAATCAAGCTACCCATCCCATGTCCGCAGATTAAGCATCCCAGCCTCAAAACAGAGTTCATCTCCCCAGCTCCATGTCCACAGCTTCATCTTCCCGAGCTTCACGGCATCCAAACAAGCTTCCTCTGTTTCGAAACCGAAGTATCAAAGTCCCATTCTTTCCGTGATCCACCAACATCTCAATCCTCCTCTTCCGGTTTGATTCCAAAGATCCCCTTATCCACGGATTCATCCCAACGTCTTCCAGATTAGCATCCTAGCTATGAGCGTCGACTGTTCTTCCTTCAGGAATCCAATGCATAGCATCCACCGTATCCAACTTCCTCCCAGCATCCTCAGCTTCTTTCGCTAGATCCCAGTCAAGATAAGTCTTCCAGATTTCCGATCATCCTTATCCCAAAGCCGAGACCCATTCCATCGCAACTTCCTCCCAGCATCCTCTTCCTTAGGAACAGAGTAGCAGCCTATCCACTTGATCCTCTTCTTCCCAGATTGCTTCCAGAAGCCGTCCGAGATCCTCTCCACGTCCTCCTCCACGTTGATTCTTCCACGTCCAGCTTCCAGCATCCACGGATAAAGATCAATCCCTCCGCGTTCCAACCATGTCCAAGATCTTCTTCTATGCGTTGAAGAAGCAACGATTTCTTCCATTCATCCCATGCGCTCCCAGCCGACTTCTTCAACGAGATTTGTTTCCAGTCTATCTTCCCAACACCGGATCAAATCTTCTTTGGCCCTTATCTTCCCACGACGTGGCGTGATAACAGGGGTCGACAAATCCTATAAAAGGAGGAGATTTCTCCTCTTCGGGAAGCAAGCTTGGGTTTGATCTTAGATCTTCTCAGAGGCGGAATCCCACAAGTTCCCACGGGAAGAAGAAGAAATAAAAGGAGAGAGAGGAGTTTGGGTGTTTTGGGAATATTTCAAAGGAAGAAATAAAGAAGGAAGGAATGGGAGCCTGCTGCTGTGCTGCTGCTGTCGTCTACCACTGCATGGAAGCTTAAATTCCCCACTAGGGCTGGATGAAGCCCTAATAAAGGGACACGGGTTTTGTATTTTTTTATTTTTCTTGGAATTGTATGAACCCAATTGATCTTATTGAATATCCTTTTATCTCATATTTAATTTCTGTGATTTTAAGTATGATGTTTATACAATTGTTCTTCATGCTCACTAAGTTAATGTAAGATCATCCATGCTTAGGAAATATGCAGTGTCCTACCGTATTAGTTTAGGGTAGACATTTCATGCTAACTGAAGATGGATGTTCCTAAATTACTTTTATAAATTTCTATTTGAATGCTTATTAGGCTTGTAGCCAATTTGCATGTTAATCCAAGAATAAATTAAAATACAAATAACCCTTGTACCGATATTAGTGGTGAATTTCTTACCCTAGGTTCGCCCAAACTGATATTATTTTAATTGCATTTCTTATTAAAATTGCTTAGTTTAATAGTCTTCACAAATTTTCTTTTTCAAATATTTTTTAAAAAATAACTGTACCCCGATCCCTGTGGATCGATACCCGTAATTACTATTCTACTAGATACGTGCTATTGCGTGGTCTTTAAAGTTGACTATCACCGGCCATGTCAAGCGACTACAGGCGGACAAACTAGAGCCTAGGACCATAAGTGCTCGTTTTATAGGATATCCTAAAGAGTCATTAGGATATAATTTTTACGTCTCAGAGGATCACAATATATTTGTGAGCCGACATGCCATCTTTTTGGAAAAACAGTTTATCCTTGATAGAGGCAGTGGGAGAAAAATTGAGCTTGAAGAGAAAATCTCTGAAAAACAACGAGTCATGGATCCTATAGAACCCATTCATACAGAGCCAGTACGTTCCATCTCGCAGATCTAGTAGGATCTCCCATCCTCCTGATAGATACTTAGGTATGCTTGAAGAGGATACTAAGGAAATGTTCCTCGTGGGAGATAGGGTAAGGAATTCACCTTGAAGAGGATACTTAGGTATGCTTGAAGAGGATACTAAGAAAAATGACATTGCAATAATCCTTTTTTATTGATATTTCATAACCATTTTTGGCCAAAAGGCCTACAGAAATGATATTCAATAGAAAACTTGGACAATAGTGACAATCACTAAGGACATTTACATAAGAGCTGAATTCAAGTTTAAGAATTCCTAAAGCTAGAACTGGAACTGGTCTTCCATCTCCAACGTTCAGGAACCTTTCTCCTTCTTCAAACCTCTTACTGACTTGTAGCCCCTGCAACGAATTGCAAATATTAAAAGGACTACCGGTATCCAATACCCAGGTCGAATTATCACAAATAGAAAAATTGCAAGGTGTTATCATATAAGTACCTTGATTGGCAACTGATTGCCCACTTTTCTTAGGCCGGTTCGGATCGAGGGATGCAATGTAAAGAGGACAGTTTCTCTTCCAATGTCCTTGCTTCTTGTAGAAGAAGCACTCCGTCTTACTCTAATCAGCCTTTTTATTCTTTTTCTGACTAGGCCGAGCATGGTGCACCTGTTTCTTTTGGATTTTATTTTTCTTTTTTTCTTTCTTAATGGAGCGACCCTTGGATGAACCTCCCACTAAGTTCACCGTCTTCTTAAGAAGTTGGTGATCATTCACAAACGTCTGTAGTAACCCCAACAATTGCTGAGAATTCACTACAGGTTTCGTCATACGAAAATGAGTGAGAAAAGGACGGTATGATCCAGGCAATGAGTTTAGTATGGCATCCTTCCCCAATTGATCATGAAGGGAAAAGCCAAGAGAGCTTAGACGCTCGATCAACTCAATCATGTACAGTACATGATCAGTTACCGAGGTCCCATCTTTCATTCGGGCGCTGAAGATGGCACAACTAGTTTTGTACCTCTCAAAGTCGTCAGGAATGCCTAATGATTCATTCAACACTTGAATGATATCTTTCGGCTGCGTATGCTCAAAACGCTTACTAAACTCATCACTCATTGCTGCCAACATGATGCATCGAACAGTGATTCGGTCACTGAGCCACTTCTGATAAGTGTCTCTGGCCGATCTTGATGCATTAGCAGCGGGCTGCTCAGGTGCTTGATCCGTTATCACATAAAGGATCCTCTCATGCTCTAGCACTATTTTCAGTTTTCTATGCCAATTATTGAAATTTGGACCAGTCTACTTGTCATTGTCCAACAGTGAGCGAAGTGACAAATTAGTGGCCATTTCTGCATAAAAAAATTTGGCTATTAGTATATGAATTGACTAAACTCAATAGACTTGGACTTTAGTCTAAAGGTGTTTCCACTATTTTATACAAATTGGTAGCCTCTACCTATAATTCAAAAAATTACTCCTAATTCTTTAGTGGGCACTAGAACCCAATAGATCACATATAGGTCCGAGTGTGGCTCGGCCAACCCATATGCACCTATTGGTAGGTTCTTAACCAATTGCTTCACCAAGCAACTTCTAGTGATGATTTTGCCCTAGGTTTTCCGGCAGGCGTGTGGCGCCTCCACCGAATACCCTAGTCAGGTCCAACCATTAAATGATAGGGTTAAGTCTAATCAACTAATAGACGACCAAGCCCGAGTGTGGCTCGGCTCATCTGACCGCCTATTGAAGGTACACTTAACTCATCATATATTGAATGACAATTCCAATGCTTGATAAGTACCAGGCGTGTGGCGCCTCCAATAATTATCAAAACATTGGACCCATTATCATCCAACTTAATGGGAGGCTATGACCTAGTTATCTCCATAACCATTTCATTTTAAGGACCTAATAATTTTAGAAGATTTCATAATTAGGATAGATGAGAAGATCCGGTTAGTCTAATTTCTCCTACTGACTTCACCAAATTAGATTAGACTCAAACCGGTTAAGGAGACACCTAAATCAGTCAACTGATTTTTCTTAAGGCATGGGCAAACTCGAATCATTAAGTGATCCAATCAAAATGTGATTGACCATGTCGGCCAAGTAAGTGAGATTGGTGGAAGGGATATGCCATTAACTCGACAAAGACGAATCAGTGCGAGTAGCTCCCAATTAAAAACCACCGGTCAAAACTGCCAAACTTACCTTAGACACCGACTGGTTAATTAATTTCGATTTGATTACTCAAATGACTCGGGCTACACCTCTGAGCCTAAATCAAGTTCTATCTTGGTCTAATCAAAGACATGAAATTGATCAATCTACAACTATTGTATTTAACCTAGAGTTTTCTTGACCTAATCTAGTTACTACTTAATTAGATTTGATCAATTAACTCTAATTAGACCATGTTTGATTCTAACCTTAGGTCTAACCCAATCCTAAGAACTTGATTCAAGCTAACCCATATGCCCAAAGAATTATGCAATGTCAATTAATTAAGTTACAATTCTATTTCATAACACTTAATTCTCAATTAAGTTTAGACTTATGAAAGTTTTGATCATTGCATATTTCTTTTTGATTACATATTAATTACAATCTTTCAGTTCTTAAAACACATTTTCAGATCTGAGTTTTTGTAATTAATCACATGTAATTAGATTTAATTCATATCTAAGTCATTATGTTTTATGTTCATACATCACATATATATAACAACATGAATTAATACAAACAACATACATCTTATGTATTTGTTTTTTCACTTTTATTTTCATATCTGATTTGTTCATTAAAATCAGAGATCATATGAATCAAAAATTTTATTTAGATCTAATCTAAACAATATTATGATTTCAGATTTATTCATGTTACTAATTCTAACACAAACATGCATCATATGCATCCAAAATTTCAGATCTACTTAATAATGCATAATCAACAATTAAATCAATCATAAAAAGCACTTTAGATCTAATCTAAATATGTTAATGATTTCAGATTTAATTGCAAGAATTAAAACATAAAAGTTTAAACATAAACCTGGCTCTGATACCACTGAAAGTTATTCCTAGGTTCTTCAGTGTTTAGCATGTTGAATTTTTTTTTTTTGAAAACCAAGGTTGAACCTGATCGGGTTGCCTACGTACCCCTTCACAAGGGGAATCAAACCACACATAGTTCTTTTAAAGTTTCAAAAATACAGCAGAAAAATGAATCAAACAATTTAATTCATGCATGCTTACAAGATCAAATCTAGAAATCAGCACATTAAGAACATATAGGATTATGCCGGAATCGTTTAAATAATTATGCTAAAACTTTTATGCATGATTAACTATCAGATATGAAACTTAAGAACTCTATTCCAATTAATCTCCGAATATCCATCGAATGGATTCTGGAGATATCTCCGTGAGGAGCCCCAAAAGAGGGTAAAACCTCAGAAAATCGGACCTAGACCTTGACACCATAATAAATGATTAATGCTAGATTAATACCTTTTATGATGGATGAAAGTTGTGAATCTGATTCTTGACTTCGCAGCCATGCACACGAATGGCCTCTACGAGAAGTACACGCGAAGTCCTGAAGGATCTTCTTCCGCAACAGTGCTAGCAACTGCAGAATACTTGAAAGCTGAAATCTGCCCGCCAGGATTCAATCAACTCTTGATCAATCATCTTGAAGCAGATAGAGATGAGGTTTGTAAGAGAAGTATAGGACTCAGATCTGATCTTGAATCTTCTAGATATTCATCCTGAAAACCTGTTGCCCAAGGTGACAAGCCAAGAGGGGGGGGGTGAATTGGTTTCTCTTAATTTTTACTATCTTACTTCTGTCAATTGATGAGTTAGTGAAATTAGAACAATGCACAATACAAACACACAAGAAGTATAGTGGTTCGGTGCTCTCCTAAGCACCTACGTCCACTCCTCAAGCGACCCCTTGAAAATTCACTATAATCCCGCGGATTATAGTTGGATTATTTTTCGGGCTCACAATCCAAAAATCTTTACACTTTGGTTTTCCGGGATCACCAAAAACCTATGTTGGTTTTACGGGCTCACCAACGAACCTTCACAATTGGTTTTACAGGTTCACCAATAAACCTACACCGTTGGTTTTACGGGCTCACCAACAAACCTTTACAAGGTGATTAATAAAAAGAAAGAAGAAAGTTGAAACTCCTAGATGAGCAAATATAACATATATAATCTACAAAGAAGAGTTTAGAGAATAGTTATTGCTTGATGAGACTTTTCTCTTCTTTGTCAAGAATGCTTCACTCTTCAAGGGTGGATGGAGCTCGTAATATCTCTTGGAATCTGCTTAACTACTTCCTTTTGACTCTTGAATGAAGCACTTGGATGAAGAAGATTAGGGCACTTGTCTTTCTTGTGTAAGCTCTGATATTTTGCAAAAGGATATTTCCTCTGATGAATAGTGTCACTTTAAATAGTTTCCTTCATCCATTGGACAAGCCCCAATGGTTAGAATTCAAAAACTAGTCGTTACTCACTGTTGGGAGGTCAAAAAGTACTTCTGCAGAACTAGTCGTTATGCTTCTGCCCGTGCTTGGGTCGACTCAACTTTTACTAGGGTCGACCCAACTTTCACTTGGGTCGACTCAACTTTTACTGGGGTCGACCCTCTCAGAACCACAGAACCTTGCATTTCAGCCTTCCTTCACTTGGGTCGACTCAACACCTTTTTGGGTCGACTCAAGGTTCAGTTGGGTCGACTCAACTTCCACTTGGGTCGACCCTCTCAGGGTTTTCCAGAGAACCTATTTTTGAATGTCATTGCCTTTGGGTCGACTCATGTTAACTTGGGATCGACTCAAGTTTGGGTCGACCCTCTCAGGATTTCCAGAGAACTGTTTTCTTGAGGCTTGAGGATTGGGTCGACTCATCCTTTACTTGGGTCGACCCAAGTACTGTTCATCCGTGCCATTTTTGTAGAAGTGTGCCAGATAGTTTCTTGATGTGCCGGGGTCGACTCAATCAATCTTGGGGTCGACTCAATCCACACTTTGCTGTAACTTAAGGTTAGATTCATCCATATAATCAATGAAATAAACTTTAAGCAATTTTAAATATATGTCATGGTAGTGCTACATACTCCAAACAATGAAAATTACTATTGTCCACTTAAGAGTATGTCTCACTTGAAGCTTTGCCGAATTAGAATTTAGAATTCACTATCCCTTTCTTATCGCAAATTTTATCTCATTAATAATCAATGAAATGCATCTTTATCTCATTATACTAATGTATCGAGAGTGACAGACTTATTAATGATGTATCGAATTAACTTGTAACATACTCTTTATTATTGTATTAATCATCAAAATACCACTATCATCCTCAAAACCCTATCTAAAATGGAGAAGAAGAGGAGGAGGAGGCGGGTGAGGAAGAAGGCTGCAATGGATGTATTTTCGGTGCCCATGTTTGACCCCTTTTAATGGCCTCCAAATTTTCATTCAAAATTCAAAATTTATTTTCAGAAAACCTCCTTCAGTTGGCACATGCAAAGAAATAGGAACAACCCAAATCAGATCTCAACCAAATCTGATTTAAATTTAAATTTTAAACACATGTGCAAGAGGGAAGGAATTTGAAATCCATACAGCAGAATTTTCCTACCTCTTGTCGCATATATTTCATTTGAATTTTGAATTTAAATAATTCAGAGGTTCACACGCCAGCTAGGGAAGTTATTTGATGTATGAAATCATTTAATATATTGCTTAATGTTTAAATTTAAATTCAAACAACAAACAATGTCGCCATGTGTCAAGCAACGGGTCCATGCGCCATGCAATAATTTTGGTTTATTTAAAATTTATGAAATCCAATTCCATGTCACCACTAATTGCCACATCATATTAGCCTAATCTTCTTAGGTTGCACCTAATCAAATTTGATCAAACCCGAATTAAAATAAAGCAATTTGGTTGAACCCAATCTAATCAGGTCAAACCCTGATTGAGCTCAAATTGAATCCAATTCAATTTTTGGCTCATCCAAACTCAATCAAATTGAATTAATTACTTTGTGTTGGACCTAACCCAATTAGGTCAATCCCCAATGAAGAACAAATTAATTTAAAATTAATTTGATCAGCTTAAGCCCTTTTTGGTTCTGACCTAATCCAATCAGGTCAAAACCCTGATTGAACCCAAACTTGAATCCAATTCAATTTGGCTCATCCTTAGCACAATTACTCAATCAAATTGAGTTTATTAGTAATTTAATTACTAATTAATCCTTCAATAATTACTTTAATTATTTTATAAGATAATTTGCCAATCAAATTGACCAAATTATCCCTGAATGATTTTTAATCATTCATCAGTCTTTTTGATCAATCGGGAATCTTCTATGCGTGTGACCTCATAGGTTCGAACCTAAGCCGGTATTATAGGAACAATTTCCTACACTAATCGATGTGACCATCTAGCATGGTACCCGACATCCGGATAGGCCGAATATATGCGAAGCAAATATTCTAGAACCCTGAACTATGGTTACTGTATAATTCAATCCCTTTGACTCCTAATGCCAGGATGACTTAGAGCTCACTGTCAACCCTATAATTAGTACATCCATTATGTGATTAATGTGATTAACTTTAGATATCCCGTGACTCCTCACTGGGATTACCCTAGCCAAGGTTTTGCTAAATTAATCACAAGACATTTTCTGTTTTCAGGAGGTATCAATTCCATCTTGACTCACAACTGACTATGCAAGTACTTGACTGCACCCAGTGACCTTCCGTCACTGAATTAGAAATTCAGGTAGTCCGGTACCAAAGTACAGTGAGTTGCTTGTTAGTCACAGGTTGCGGTCTCAGGTTAGACGGCCAAACTTATATCCATATCCACTCAGAACATCTCTCGACAGTAGAGCATTCCGGAATTGGTCACGTTCAGTGAAATGTAGTCCTACACTTCACCTGTGTGGTATACCAGTGTCTCCACACTTCTTGGTTAAGAGGACATCCAACGTATATGTCACACGACGACCTAATCTCGATAATGCTGTCGTCCTAGTAACAACATATCATTTGGTCGTGAACAAGTTTAAGGACTCAAAGATAAATCCTTCTTTATCATAACATAAGTCCTAAGGACTTCATCATATAAGAGTTCATTTGAAGATGAAATGATGAATAATGCCAAATAACACTTTATTAATTTGTCAATTCATTTACAAAATTCAATCATCAATATGCTGACGATTGACATTTAGGATACAAATCCCAACAACTTCCACTTAGCCTAATGCCAATCGGCACAGTATCTAATACCCATCTTCAACTTGTGTTCATCGAACTCTTTGATGCCGAGAACTTTGGTAAATGGGTCAGCCAGATTTTCTTTTGTGTCAATCTTCTGAAGATCAATATCACCTCGATCGATGATCTCTTGAACCAGGTGGTAGTGACGTAGAATATGCTTAGTCCGCTGATGTGCTTTGGGTTCTCTTGCTTGAGCTATGGCCCCAGTATTGTCACAAAATACAGGCACTGGACCATCAATGGAGGGTGTCACTCCAAGCTCGGTGATGAACTTCCGCAACCATACAGCTTTCTTGGCTGCATCAGATGCTGCAATATATTCTGCTTCACATGTAGAATCTGCCACTGTATGCTGCTTGGAACTTTTCCAGCAGATGGCCCCACCCTTAAGAGTGAAGATATATCCTGACACGCTCTTACTATCATCTTGATCTGACTGAAAACTTGAATCAGTATATCCCTCAAGTTTTATGTCAGAATCACCATAGACAAGCTACTGATCTTTAGTATTTCTCAAATACTTAAGGATGGTTTTTACAACATTCCAGTGGTTGCTACCTGGATTAGACTGGTATCTGCTCACTACTCCTAGTGAGTATGCCACGTCTGGTCTAGTACATGTCATGGCATACATTATAGATCCCACTGCCGAAGCATATGGAATTCTATCCATACTCTCTCTTTCTTGAGGGGTTGTCGGACAATCCCTTTTAGAGAGGTTAATTCCATGGCCCATCGGAAGATAGCCTTTCTTGAAATTAATCATACTGAACCTCTTCAGTATAGTATCAATATATGTGGATTGGGATAATCCAAGCAATCTTCTAGATCTATCTCTATAGATCTTCATCCTTAGGATGTAAGATGCTTCTCCCAAATCCTTCATAGCAAATTGAGATGATAGCCAAACCTTTATTCCTTGTAATGCAGGAATGTCATTCTCGATTAAAAGAATGTCATACACATACAAAATAAGGAATATAATAACTGAACCATTTGCCCATTTATAAATGCAAGGTTCCTCTTCATTCTTAATGAAGCAATATGTTTTGATTACCTTATCAAAACGTATATTCCAACTCCGTGAAGCTTGCTTTAATCCATAAATGGATTTTTGAAACTTGCACACTTTAGACTCATCTGCAGATGTAAAACCTTCAGGTTGTATCATATACACTTCCTCTTCTAAATCTTCATTTAGAAATGCGGTCTTTACATCCATTTGCCAGATTTCATAGTCTAAATGTGCTGCTATCGCAAGCACAATCCGAATGGACTTGAGCATTGCCACAGGAGAAAACGTCTCGTCATAGTCAATACCATAATATTGACGATAACCCTTGGCAACCAGACGGGCTTTATAGGTCTCTACCTTTCCGTCTGCGCCCCGTTTCCTTTTGAATATCCACTTACACCCTATGGATTTAATTCCTTCGGGTGGGTCAACTAATGTCCAAACATCATTGACCTTCATGGATTCCATTTCGGATTGCATGGCTCCAAGCCATTTATCAGAGTCATACCTCTGCATTGCATCCATATATGTGATCGGATCCTCATCGTTTTCATCAAGTTCGATAGGATTCCCATCCCGGACCAAAAAACTGTTGGGAATTGTATCCTAAATGTCAATCGTCAGCATATTGATGATTGAATATTGTAAACAAATTGACAAATTAATAAAGTATTATTTGGCATTATTCATCATTTCATCTTCAAATGAACTCTTATATGATGAAGTCCTTAGGACTTATGTTATGATAAAGGAGGATTTATCTTTGAGTCCTTAAACTTGTTCGCGACCAAATGATATGTTGTTACTAGGACGACAACATTATCGAGATTAGGTCGTTGTGTGACATATACGTTGGTTGTCCTCTTAACCAAGGAGTGTGGAGACACTGGTATGCCATACAGGTGAAGTGTAGGAGTACATTTCACTGAACGTGACCAATTCCGGAACGCTCTACTGTCGAGAGATGTTCCGAGTGGATATGGGTATAAGTTTGGCCCTCTGACCTGAGACCGCAACCTGTGACTAGCAAGCAACTCACTGTACTTTGGTACCGGACTACCTGAATTTCTAATTCAGTGACGGAAGGTCACTGGGTGCAGTCAAGTACTTGCGTAGTCAGTTGTGAGTCAAGATGGAATTGACCCCTCCTGCAAACAGGAGATAATGTCTTGTGACTAATTTAGCAAAACCTTGGCCAGGGTAATCTCAGTGAGGAGTCACGGGATATCTAAAGTTAATCACATAATGGATGTACTAATTATAGGGTTGACAGTGAGCTCTAAGTCATCCTGGCATTAAGAGTCAAAGGGATTGAATTATACAGTAACCATAGTTCAGGGTTCCAGAATATTTGCTTCGCATATATTCGGCCTATTCGGACGTCGGGTACCATTGCTAGATGGTCACATCGATTAGTGTAGGAAGTCGTTCCTATACTACCGGCTTAGGTTCGAACCTATGAGGTCACACGCATAGAAGATTCCTGATTGATCAAGAAGGCTGATGAATGATTAAGAATCATTCAGGGGTAATTTGGTCAATTCGATTGGCAAATTATCTTATAAAATAATTAAAGTAATTATCGGAGGATTAATTAGTAATTAGATTGCTAATGAACTCAATTGGATTGAGTAATTAGACTAAGGATGAGCCAAATTGAATTAGATTCAATTCTGGGCTCAATCAGGGTTTTTGACCTGATTGGATTAGGTCTGAATCAAGAGGACTTAGGTTGACCAAATGAAATTAGATTAAATTTGTGCTTAATTAGGGATTGACCTAATTGGATTAGGTTCAACCCATGGTAATTGAATCATTCTAATTGTTAGGATTTAATTAAATTAAATGGGTTTGATCTGAAACTATTCGAATCTTGAAATCCACTTGTCACATATCCATGCATGGCGCCATAAATTGATTTTTAATATGATTAAAAATTAATTTAATTTATTTAATGGTGCCATGGGACACTTGGCAACATCAGGGACCTCTTTCATCATTAGATGGGTCGAAATGGAGAGATAAATTCATGAAAAGAATTGGATAAGATCAAATTCTCTCTCTTCATGACATATGCCATCCTTATCTTTATCTCACTTCTAATTAAGGTTGAATTTCGAATTTAATCACCACAAAATCACCACGTGACCCTCTAATCTGATTAGGGGCATGGGAATTTCGAAATTGAAAGAGGGAAGTGGCAACATGATGAATGGTTTAGATTAGATCAAGCTTCATCATGTAATGGCACATGAACTTGAATTTTGAATTCAAAATTCAAAACCCCACAAAATCCTCCACAAATATGGGATGGTTGGCATGAAGTTAGGTAGGAGAGCAACATTAAAAGGACCTCCATGATCTGGTGGTCAAATTCAAGGAAAAAAGAGAGAAAAAGAAGAAGAAAAAAGGGAAAAGAAAAGAGAGGAACCCTAGTTCATGCATGAAAAAATTCTGCATTCAATCTAGCTGACTTCTTCCTCCTCTAAGTCCATCGCGCCATTAGTGTTAGGGGTCCCTGATAAGAGTCTTTAGATCAGATCTAAGTCCTCTTCAATCCCTTTAAACCTTTCCTCCAAGTTCTTCCAAGAAGGCGGATCAAAAGTTGATAGCGTTTGGAAGATCAAATTTCAGCCTCAAGAAATTCTGCGCAAGCTAGCACTTCCGTAGGATTGGATCTCTTCAGGAACTTCGCGTGGACTTCTCGTAGAGGCCATTCGTGTGCGTGGCTGCGAAGTCGAGGATCAGATCCACAAGTTTCATCCATCATAAAAGGTATTAATCCTACATTAATCTTTTATTATGGTGTCAAGATCTAGGTCTGATTTTCCCGAGGTTTTACCCTCTTTTGGGGCTCCTCACGGAGATATCTCCAGAATCCATTCAATGGATATTCGGAGATTAATCGGAATAGAGTTCTTAAGTTTTAGATCTGATAGTTAATCATGCATGAAAGTTTTAGCATAATTGTTTAAACGATTCCGGCATAATCCTATGTGTTCTTAAGGTGCTGATTTCTAGATTTGATCTTGTAAGCATGCATGAATTAAATTGTTTGATTCGATTTTTCCACTGCGTTTTAAAACTTAAAAAGAACTATGTATGGCTTGATCCCCCTTATGAAGGGGTACGTAGGCAACCCGATCAGGTTCAGCCATGGTTTTAAAAAAAAAAAAAAATCCGCATGCTTAACACCGAAGAACCTAGGATTCACTTTCAGTGGTATCAGAGCCAGGTTCATGTTTAAACTTTTATGTTTTAATTCTTGTAATTAAATCTGAAATCATGAGCATGCTTAGATTAGATCTAAAGTATTTTTTATGATTGATTTAATTGCTGATTATGCATGATTAACTAGATCTGAAATTTTGAATGCATATGATGCATGTTTGTGTTAAGATTTGTAACATAAATAAATCTGAAATCATAATATTGTTTAGATTAGATCTAAATAAAATTTATGATTCATATGATCTCTGATTTTAATGAACAAATCAGATCTGAAAATAAAAGTGAAAAAACAAATACATAAGATGTATGTTGTTTGTATTAATTCATGTTGTTATGTATATGTGATGCATGAACATTAAATATAATGACTTAAACATGAATTTAATCTGATTACATGTGATTAATTACAAAAACTCAGATCTGAAAATATGTTTTAAGAACTGAAAGATTGTAATTAATATGTAATTAAAAAGAAATATGCAATGATCAAAACTTTCATAAGTCTAAACTTAATTAAGAATTAAGTGTTATGAAATAGAATTGTAACTCAATTAATTGACATTGCATAATTCTTTGGGCATATGGGTTAGCTTGAATCAAGTTCCTAGGATTGGGTTAGACCTAAGGTTAGAATCATACATGGACAAATAGAATTAATTGATCAAATCTAATTAAGTAGTAACTAGATTAGGTCAAGAAAATTCTAGATCAATTTACAATAGTTGTAGATGGATCAAGTCCATGTCTTTGATTAGACCAAGATGGAACTTGATTTAGGCTCAGAGGTGTAGCCCGAGTCATTTGAGTAATCAAATCGAAATTGATTGACCAGTCGGTGTCTAAGGTAAGTTTGGCAGTTTTGACCGGTGGTTTTTAATTGGGAGCTACTCGCACTGATTCGTCTTTGCCGAGTTAATGGCATATCCCTTCCACCGATCTCACTTACCTGGCCGACATGGTCAATCACATTTTGATTGGATCACTTAATGATTCGAGTTAGCCCATGCCTATAAGGAAAATCAGTTTGACTGATTTAGGTGTCTCCTTAACCGGTTTGAGTCTAATCTGATTTGGTGAAGTCAGTGGGAGAAATTAGACTAACCGGATCTTCTCATCTATCCTAATTATGAAATCCTCTAAAATTATTAGGTCCTTAAAATGAAATGGTTATGGGGATAACTAGGTCATAGCCTCCCATTAAGTTGGGTGATAATGGGTCCAATGTTTTGATAATTATTGGAGGCGCGACACGCCTGGTACTTATCAAGCATTGGAATTGTCATTCAATATATGATGAGTTAAGTGTACCTTCAATAGGCGGTCAGGTGAGCCGAGCCACACTCGGGCTTGGTCGTCTATTAGTTGATTAGACTTAACCCTATCATTTAATGGTTGGACCTGACTAGGGTATTCGGTGGAGGCGCCACACGCCTGCCGAAGAACCTAGGGCAAAATTATCACTAGAAGTTGCTTGGTGAAGCAACTGGTTTAGAACCTACCAATAGGTGCATATGGGTTAGCCGAGCCACACTCGGGCCTATATGCGATCTATTGGGTTCTAGTGCCCACTAAAGAATTAGGAGTAATTTTTCGAATTGGAGGTAGAGGCTACCAATTTGTATAAAATAGTGAGAGTATCTTTAGACTAAAGTCCAAGTCTACTGTATTTAGTCAATTCATATACTAATAGCCAAATTTTCTTTTATGTAGAAATGGCCACAAGTTTGTCACTTCGCTCATTATTGGATAATGACAAGTTGACTAGTCCCAACTTCAATAATTGGTATAGAAAGCTGAAAACTCAGCATAGTCAGACCAAAAGGATTAAGGATGACCAAAGTCAGGCAGAATGCTTCTATTGTAAGAAGCAGGGGCATTGGAAGAGGAATTGTCCTCAGTACCTTACCTCACTTGACCCGAACAGGCTAAGCAAGAGAAAAGGGCAATCAGTTGCTGATCAAGGTATTTATATGATAACACCTTGTAATTTCTCTATATGTGATAATTCAACCTGGGTATTAGATACTGGAAGTCCGTTTAATATATGCAATTCATTGCAAGGACTTCAGGTCAATGAGAGATTTGAAAACAGCGAGAGATTCCTGAATGTTGGAGATGGAAGATCTGTTCCAGTTCTAGCTTTAGGAAATCTCAAACTTGTTTTCAATTCTCATGTAGTTGTCTTGAGTGATTGTCACTATTGTCCTGCATTCTTATTGAATGTAATTTCCGTAGGCCTTTTGGCCATGAACGGTTATGAAATTTTAATAAAGAAATATTCTTGTGATATCATTATGAATGGTGTTACTGTAATGAATGGACAATTGAGCAATGGCATCTACTTGTTATCACAACCTGTTAATGTAATGTACACGTCAAGTAAGCGTCCTAGAATAGATAATGTCACGGATGTCTACCTTTGGCATCATAGGCTAGGTCATATTAACAAG
This sequence comes from Phoenix dactylifera, assembly GCF_009389715.1. Lineage (NCBI taxonomy): Eukaryota > Viridiplantae > Streptophyta > Magnoliopsida > Arecales > Arecaceae > Phoenix > Phoenix dactylifera. The sequence continues at coordinate 21,846 of NW_024068089.1, read as the reverse complement.
AACAGGATGAACAGGTTAAGTAAAGAGGGAATCCTCAATGTTAATGATTGTGAATCATTGACAACCTGTGAGTCATGTCTTCTTGGTAAGATGACCAAATCACCTTTTACCGGAAAAGGTGAACGAGCCAGTGATTTATTGACCCTTGTACATTCTGATGTATGTGGGCCAATAAGCACAGATGCTAGAGGTGGGTATTCATATTTCATTACGTTTACAGACGACCTTTCTAGGTATGGTTATGTCTATTTAATGAGACATAAATCTGAAGCATTTGAAATGTTCAAATTGTATCGTAATGAAGTAGAAAAACAAACTGGAAAGAGTATTAAAACTCTTCGATCAGATCGAGGAGGCGAATACCTTTCCAATGAGTTTTTGACATATTTAGGAGAGAATGGGATTCTCTCCCAATGGACTCCTCCTGGTACACCATAGTATAACGGTGTATCAGAAAGAAGAAATCGAACTCTGTTAGACATGGTTCGATCAATGATGGGGTTTGCAAGTCTGCCCATATCCTTTTGGGGATATGCACTTGAGTCAGCCTGCTACATTCTAAATAAGGTTCCAAGTAAGTCTGTAAATAAAACACCACATGAGATGTGGACTGGACGTAAGCCAATGCTGTCTCACCTTAGGGTTTGGGGGTGTCCAGCATATGTCAAACGTTTGAAGACAGACAAACTTGAACCCAAGTCTGACAAATGTTTCTTTGTTGGTTATCCTAAAGAAACTAAAGGATATTACTTCTACTTTGCTGAAGAACAAAAGTTATTCGTAAACAATAGAGCTGTTTTCTTAGAGAAAGAATTCCTTAGTGAAGGAACTAAAAGCTCTAATGTTGAGCTTAGGGAAGTTCAACATGTAAAAGATCCGACACCATCTACTGAACTAGTTGAGTCAGATTTGATTAGATCAGATCCAGAACCCATCTTAGATGTACCATTAAGGCGATCAGGTAGAGTACCACGTCAGCCGGACAGATACTACGGTTTCTTGGTCCAGGACGGGGATCCTGTCGAACTTGATGAAAACAATGAGGATCCGATCACCTATATGGATGCTATGCAGAGGCATGACTCTGATGCATGGCTTGGAGCCATGCAATCTGTGGAAGTGATCGATTAAAACCCCGTTTGATTTTGATGAGCTCAAAGCATTTGAGTATATCTTGTGATTACTAATGAATTCAATTGAGTGTTTCAGTGAAAATCCTGTCCAAGTGTCTCTAGACTTGGTTCATAGCATTTTGGATAAGTTAAGAAGTCTGCAAGAACCAATGTCTGAGATACGAGTCGACTCCCGAGTTTCACGAGTCGACTCCAAGCGTATCAAGGTCACTGGCACGAGCTCGAGTTGACTCCTGATCAGTACGAGTCGACTCCGACTGAAAACAGACAGAAGGACAGAAGAGCAGTTTTTCAGGTCTGAGATTCGAGTCGACTCCAGTGAAACGCGAGTCGACTCCCAGCGGTACACAAAGAAAAAGTCAGAGAGCGTTTTATGGACTCTGAGATTCGAGTCGACTCCCGCAGTACGCGAGTCGACTCCGAGACTGTGCGACCATCGACAGACAGAAGACCATGTTACTGCCTCTGAGATTCGAGTCGACTCCCAGACAGCTCGAGTCGACTCCAAGACAAGCTTCACGTCAAAAGGCAGAAGACCAACTTTCGGAAACTGAGAGCCGAGTCGACTCCAAGGAAGTTCGAGTCGACTCCAAGACTGGATGAGCCAAAAGACAGAGAATCGGGAGTTCGGGCTCTGAGATTCGAGTCGACTCCCAGGACAGTCGAGTCGACTCGAGTGGACAAAATTCAAATTTGGATCCACGGACTACAGAGGATGAGCCGACTCCAAAATTGCCAGGTCAGCGCCAGAAGTTGGCGAGTCGACTCCGGGTCAAGACGAGTCGACTCCCAGTCAAGACGGCAACTTTAATTCAAACTGGGAACAGTTGCCGAGTCGACTCCGGAAAAGCTCGAGTCGACTCCTGCTACAGCCGAGTCGACTCCTGATCGCGCGAGTCGACTCCAACCCACCAACGGTCACATTGTCAGGCTGCGCAGAGTGTGCAGAACGGCCAGAAAAAGCAGAGTAACGGCTAGTTTCCGTGGGGGTTGGCTTAAATAGCCACAGAAGACTGTAGCAAGGCAGAGAACACACATTCCACTCCTAGCATTCAAGTCTTCAAGCTCTCTAAGTGCTCTTCAACGAAAAAAAGGGAAGATCTGCATTTACTACTCCACCAACATCTTCCCAGCATTCAAAGCTTCCTCCTCCTGCTTTCAAGTCGATCACTCTTTCAAGAGGAGACCGGAGTTCCAGAAGCCACACCTCTTCACCATCTTAAAAGCGTTTGAGGGCTTCTAACTCCTTTACGATTATATTGTTTTAAATCTGCTTTTTGAGAAGCTATTTTCTGTTTTCTTCTATCTCGTGTATTTACTTGATTCAATCGGGGGATTGAATCAAGGGGATTAAGGTTGGTTGGTGAGCCGGTTTAAAACCAACGAGTGTAAGGGTTTGATTGTGATCCCGGGAAAACAATCGGGGTTGGTTCTAGTCGGTGAGCCTGGGAAAACCGACCGAGTTCGTTGTGAGCTCGTAAAACAACAAGTTCGGTTGTGAGCTTGCAAAACAACCGGCTGTAATCCAAGGGGGTTATAGTGAAATTCCCAAGTGAGACTTGGGGAGTGGACGTAGGAGCAAGGTTTAGCTCCGAACCACTATAAAACTTTGTGTTTGTAGTGCATTGTCTCTCATCTTCTTCCCCACATATTACTCACAGCACTTAGCTTTAATTAAATAACTGGCTATAGTATTTAGTTAATCATCCACAAAGTTTTAATTAGCTAAGTTAATTTAAAAACCCAATTCACCCCCCCTCTTGGGTTGTCTATCTGGGCAACAAGTGGTATCAGAGCCAAAAACTCTTCCACTCAAGAGTTAAAAGATCAAAATGACAACCCCATTTGGATCTTCTCACATTGAGGGTCAGTCCACCCAAAGACCTCCTTTCTTCAATGGATCCGACTACTCATACTGGAAGGCTAGGATGAGAATATTCATCCAAGCCCAAGACTATGAGATGTGGACCATTGTAGTGAATGGCCCATACATCCCATCCACATATGTAGAGGGTGTTAAGGTACCCAAACTAGAAACGGATTGGGATGAACATGACATGAGGAAGGCACAACTAAACTCTAAAGCAATGAATGTGTTTTATTGTGCCTTAGACCGTAATGAATTCAATAGAGTTTCAACTTGTAATTCTGCAAAAGAAATTTGGGACAGACTTGAAGTGACCCATGAGGGCACGAATCAAGTCAAGGAATCCAAAATAAACATCTTGGTTCATAAATATGAACTATTTAAAATGGATTCAAATGAAACAATCACAAGCATGTTCACTAGGTTTACTGATATTGTCAATGGCCTAAAAAGCCTTGGCAAGAACTATACTAACAGTGAACTTGTCAGGAAAATCCTTCGGTGTCTACCAAGGTCGTGGGAAGCCAAGGTGACGGCGATCCAAGAAGCTAAAGACTTGAACAAGCTTCAACTTGAAGAGCTCCTTGGATCCCTGATGACGCATGAGCTTACCATGAAACAACACAACGAGGAAGAGTCCTCCCATAAGAAAAAGGTAATAGCTTTAAAATCTACTTCTTCTAACAAGGACCTGTCTTGCAGCAGCAGCAGTGAAGAGGAAGAAGATGAGGAAGATGGTGGTGAGGCACTTCTTGTGCGCAAGTTCAAGAAGTTTATCAACCACAAGAAGACGTATCATCAAAGGAGAGGTCCCTCAAATTCCTACCGCAGAGACAAAGGTAAGGAAAGGGAAAATGAGGGGATTGGGTGTTACGAGTGCAAGAAGCCGGGACACATAAGAGCAGAGTGCCCCTTACTGAAGAAGGGGAGTAAGTACAAGAAGAAGAAGGCACTTGTCACCACCCTATCGGACTCCGACGCATCATCTTCATCATCGGATGAAGAACAAGAAGAGAAGGCCAATTTCTGTTTCATGGCCAACGAAAATGAGGTAATTTTCGATACGCATTTTGATTTTACATTTGATGAACTTTATGATGCGTTCAATGAATTAATGATTGAGTATAAGAATATAAATGTTAAAAACAGAGAACTAAAAGTAACTAACCAAAGTTATATTCATAAGCATGACTCATTAATTAAGGATAAAGATAATCTCACCAAAGAAAATCTAGAACTTAAGACAAGCAACCAACTCCTAATTAAGAAGACTAACACCTTAATGAAAGATATTGAGAAACTAACAAAGGAATTTTCAGATCTCAAAAACCATAAACAAGTCTTAAACAAGGATCTAACTAAAGAGCTAAATGATTTAAAAACCGAAAATCAGACATTAACTAAAGAACTAAACAAATACAAACCCTTAGTTGAAAAATTCACATATAGTTCTGAAAAGTTAAACATGATACTTAATAATCAACGAGCCGTATTTAATAAAGCGGGTTTAGGGTATAAACCAAGGAATAAGCAAAAACTTCTTAGTAACTTCTTTGTTAAAGCTGGGGAAACTAAAATTAAGAAAATAACTTGCTTTTGTTGTGGAATAATAGGACATAAAGCAAATGCATGTAATTTTAGGAAAAGTAAAACTAAAAGAAAAAATAAAAGGGTATGGGTTCCAAAAGGAACCAACTTGACTAACCATGAAGGACCCAAGAAAACTTAGGTACCTAAGATGACATGATTTGCTTGTGTAGGAGTGTCTTGCAGCCAAGGTCAACAAAAACTGCTGGTATTTGGATAGTGGCTGTTCAAGGCACATGACGGGTGATAAAGATCAATTTTTCACCCTTGAAGCTAAGAAGGGAGGTGCTGTGACTTTTGGAGACAACAACCAAGGTCACATCATTGGTATTGGTAAAGTTCAAATCACCCCTTCTACCTTTATAGATAATGTTAGATATGTTGATGGTCTTAAGCATAACTTGTTAAGCATTAGTCAATTATGTGATAAAGGATATGATGTTATGTTTCAACCATCACTATGTATTATAACAAATCCTAATGATAATAGTTTAGTTTTTAAAGGGATGAGACGTGGAAATGTATATGTGGTAGATCTAGAAGACCTTACAAAACATAACCAATGTTTAGTTATTAATGAAACTAAAGAAAATGATGCTAGTTGGTTATGGCACCGTAAGTTAGGTCATGCAAGCATGGACACAATAACTAAACTAGTTAAAAGAGACTCCGTGATAGGTTTGCCAAAATTAAAATTTGAAAAGAACAAAATATGTGAAGCATGTCAATTTGGCAAACAATCTAGAAACTCTTTTAAATCCATAAAATGTGTCTCTACTTCTAGGCCTCTAGAATTACTACACATGGACCTATTTGGTCCAACTAGAACAACAAGCCTAGGTGGAAATAAATATGGTCTAGTTATAGTAGATGATTACTCTAAGTACACATGGGTCATGTTTCTAGCGCATAAGGATCAAGCATTTTCTATGTTTAAGAAGTTCCATAAGGAAGTAACAAATGCTAGAGAGTCCTCAGTTATAGCTATTAGAAGTGACCATGGTACCGAATTCGAAAATCAATTATTTGATGAATTTTGTAGTAAAAAGGGGATAACCCATAATTTCTCAGCACCTAGGACACCACAACAAAATGGAGTTGTGGAAAGGAAAAATAGAACCCTAGAGGAAATGGCTAGAACGATGTTATGTGAAAGTAACCTCCCTAAGTACTTTTGGAGAGAAGCCATTAATACTTCTTGCCATGTATTAAATAGAGTTCTATTAAGACCCATCATAAAGAAAACACCATATGAACTGTGGAAAAACAGAAAACCAAAGGTTAACTATTTTCATGTTTTCGGATGTAGGTGTTTTGTACATAATAATGGGAAAGATAATCTAGGGAAATTTGATCCAAAATCTGATGAAGGAATATTCCTAGGTTATTCTACAACTAGTAAAGCCTATAGAATCTTTAATAAAAGAACCCTAGTTATAGAAGAATCTATACATGTTGTTTTTGATGACTCTAGTGACATCTCATCTAGTAAGAAGGTTAATTTTGATGATGATATTGAAATACTTGAAGAAAAGATAGATGAGATGGGATTACAAGATGATAATCAAAAGTTGATTGAAGGAGAATCATCAAACCAAGAGCCTATAGTGGATCATGGGCTAACTAAAGCTTGGAGGTATGCTCATGGGCATCCTAAGGAACTAATTCTAGATGATCCATCCCAACCCGTTAGGACTAGAGCATCCCTTAGAAATTTGAATAACCATCTAGCTTTTGTTTCACACTTTGAGCCCAAACATATAGAAGAAGCCGAAAATGATGTAAATTGGATAAATGCAATGCAAGAAGAACTAAACCAATTTACTAGAAACAAAGTGTGGGATCTAGTAGAGAGACCTTCTGAATATCCAATTATAGGTACAAAATGGATATATAAAAATAAGCTAGATGAAAATGGAATTGTTATAAGGAATAAGGCTAGACTAGTAGCAAAGGGTTATAATCAAGAAGAAGGTATAGACTTTGATGAAACCTTTGCTCCCGTAGCTAGACTTGAGGCTATTAGACTATTATTAGCATGTGCATGCTCTAAGGACTTCAAGCTATATCAAATGGATGTAAAAAGTGCTTTTCTAAATGGGTTTATTAATGAGGAGGTATATGTGGAACAACCTCCTGGTTTTGAAAATCATCAATACCCCAATCATGTGTATAAACTGAACAAAGCACTTTATGGACTAAAACAAGCACCTAGAGCATGGTATGAGAGACTTAGTAAATTTCTATTAGAACATGAATTCTCTAGGGGAAATGTAGATACAACATTATTTCTGAAAAAGAAAAATAAGGATATGTTATTAGTACAGATTTATATTGATGATATCATTTTCGGTGCTACTAACAATCGCCTCTGCGAGAAATTTGCTGATTTGATGCAGAGTGAGTTTGAGATGAGCATGATGGAAGAGCTGAACTACTTCCTCGGGCTTCAAATCAAACAATCTGAAGGAGGCATCTTCATCAATCAAGCCAAATATATCAAGGAGATGCTCAAGAAGTTTGATATGGAGGGAAACAAGTCAATCAGCACCCCCATGAGCTCATCATGTAAGTTAGACCAAGATGAATCAGGTAAATCTGTAGATCAAAAACTTTATAGAGGTATGATAGGTTCTTTACTGTATCTTACTGCAAGTAGGCCTGATATTATGTTTAGTGTGTGCATGTGTGCTAGATATCAGGCTAATCCTAAAGAATCACACCTAGCTACAGTTAAGAGAATCTTTAAATACTTAATAGGAACTAAGAACATAGGGCTGTGGTACTCTAAAGAATCTAGCCTAAACTTAATAGGGTACACAGATTCAGACTTCGCTGGATGTAAGCTTGATAGAAAAAGTACCAGCGGGTCTTGTCAATTTCTAGGAGAAAACCTAATCTCATGGTTTAGCAAGAAACAAAACTCAGTTGCATTATCCACTGCAGAAGCTGAATATGTTGCAGCCGGAAGTTGTTGTGCTCAAATCTTGTGGATTAAACAACAATTAGAAGATTATGGCATTAAACAAGATAAAATCCCCATTAATTGTGATAATACAAGTGCCATAAACCTAACTAAAAATCCAATTCAACACTCAAGAACTAAACACATTGAGATAAGACATCACTTCATAAGAGATCATGTATTGAATGGTGATGTGACTCTCCAATTTGTTTGTACTGATAATCAATTAGCAGATATTTTCACAAAACCCCTAAGTGAAGAGAGGTTCAGTGTACTTAGGAGGGGATTAGGAGTGATTGACCCATCCTAGTGGGAGTTTCCACTAGATTAATTGATTTTGATGGTTAAAATGAGGTTAAAATAGAGTTTCTATTCAATGATCATCAAATCAGATCCCAACTAGGTGATTTTCCCTCATTTGGCACGGTTATAGCATGATTTTTAAGTGCGTGCCAAGGTTAGAGACGACTCGAGTAAGTTTCAGAGCCGGCTCCTAAGGGGGAGTCGACTCGCGCATTTGGGGGAGTCGACTCGCAAAGTTGGCAGCTGAGGGGGAGTCGACTCGCACATTGTCGGGAGTCGACTCGAAGTCTACAGGCGCATAAGGAGAGTCGACTCGCGCATTTTCTGGAGTCGACTCGAGGTCGAGTCGACTCGCGACTCAGGGGAGTCGACTCGCAGTCGGGATCCGACTTTTTAACCCTAGGTTTGTCGTTTCGCAAACACTTTTTCTCAAGCCGCCACTGTTCACAAAGCCCTAGAGCCGACTCCTAGGTCATCCTCGATCGTCTCCAAGCCCTTTTCCCGTCGATTCTTCGCCGGACATTGAGTTTCCGTCCGTTCCTAGGTCTTTTCAGGTCAGTCCCGAGCTTCCTTTATCGATCCTTCTTCGTTCTCTAGGTTTTCATCTCGTTTAGGTCAAGATGCCTCGCAAGGGAGTTGTTAGAAAGAGGTCCCGTCCTGTGGCCGGTCCCGAGCGGCGCTCCAAGGCGCGGCACGATCCCGCGAGGCAACCTCCTCCGGATCGTTCCCCGCCTAGGGTGGTTCATGTTAGGCCGTTGGCCGGGAAGGCCGTCACCTCCGGGAGGTATGTCACTTTCGACTATCTCTCCCGGGAAGGATTCACCATAGGCGATAGGCTTAGAGCCCAGGGTCTAGAGTACTTCCTCACCCTGGACCTTCCCACCTATCCTGGCCTAGTTCAAGAGTTCTATAGTACCGTCCATCGGGGAGATGGAGGTATTGAGGGCACGGTATTAGGTGTCCCATTGCGTGTCACAGAGGACCTCATTGCCCATATCCTCCACCTTCCATTAGTAGGGGTGGCTCCTGCACATCCTGAGGATAGATTTGAGGCCCTTACGATCGTCTTAGGGCATCCACCTCAGTCTCCCCTAGATGAGGTATCTGCTAGCTCACTTCCTATTGAAGTGAGAATCCTTTTGAGCATTTTGTCCAGGTCCATCTTCCCTAAGACAGGGAGATTTGATTTTGTGAATGAGAGGGACCTAGCTATTATGTCTTACATTCTTCAAGACACCCCGGTCAACTTCCCCAAGCTCATTTATAGGTATATGTGTGAGCCCCTGGATAGACCTAGGCTCTCCCTCCCATACGGAATGATATTCACTCTTCTCTTTAGGCAGTACGAAATTTCCATTCCTGAGAAGGAACCCTCTCGTGCCTTGCGATGGACTGATCGCTTGGGTACGGGGACCATGCACAGGATGGGATTTCGGAAGAGAGAAGGGATCTGGGTTAGGAAGTCCACTCTCACCGCTCAGACCACCAGACCATCACCCAGTCCTGAGCCAGATTCTGACTACCCAGAGTTCCCAGACCATCCAGACCTTCCATCCACTCCTCCTGCTCCTACCACCTCTGCCGGACCTTCCTCCTCAGCTCCACCATCTATGGAGGTCCGTATTGATCCAGAGCAGCTCCGGGAGCTGCGGCAGGAGATCGTCCGAGATTTGAGGGACGAGCTGCTCCGGGAGCTCCGAGGTTCCGTGCCAGCTCCCACTCCTGCACCCACTCCATCCTCAGCATTGGTCCCATCCTTGACAGCCGTGACAGACATGACGGCTGAGGTGCGGCAGGAGATCTACAACATTAGGACCCTGGTGCAGGCCCAGTTCCACAGCATGAGCGAGGTCACGAGCACCACGAGGAGGATGCGGGATGACATCCGCCGTGACATGCACACCACCACCGAGGGGGCCGAGCACTTGTCGAATGTGCTCATCGACAAGCTGGACGCACTTCAGACCTCGGTGACTGGGCTTCAGACGTCGGTGACTGAGCTCTCCACTACACATAGCAGAGCCACCACGTCTATTATCACGCAGCTGGGCCATGTTACAGAGGCAGTCGCCCTCCTCATGGAGCAGAGCCGATTGAGAGGAGGAGTCACATCCTCGAGAGGAGGAGCTACATCCTCCAGAGGAGGAGATGTACCTCGAGAGGGGGAGCTACATCCTCCAGAGGAGGAGATGTATCCTCGAGAGGGGGAGCCACATCCTCCAGAGGAGGAGATGTATCCTCGAGAGGGGGAGCCACATCCTCGAGGAGGTCATAGATGATTTTGAGTTGTGTTTTGTCTTCTTTTGTATTGTTCTTGCTTTACCTATTGTATGCTCAAATGTATTCACCTTCATATCAATACAATGAGTAGACATCTTATCTTCATTTCTGTGCCATTTGATGATTGACTGTGCCATTTGTGCCATTGATTGTGTGTGATTACCTCCTTTTTGGTATGATGACAAAAAGGGGGAGAAATGTGTAAGTATAAAATATGTAAAAGGGGAGAAATATTAAAAAATATGTAAAAGAAATCAATGGAAATAAATAAAACGATAAACTCTTAAAAACACACATAAATTTATTCTAAGTGGATTCGGTACCTCGAGGCTCATTATCTCTCTTTTGGGGCTCCTAATGGAGTAATCTCCAGAATCTATTCAAGAGATATTCGGAGATTAGCTGAATCCTACTCAAGAACAAATTGACAGATTTTCCCTCTAAAAACAAAAATTTTAGTTCAAAAATTTCAAAGCATTAAAAGAAAATTCAGAAAATCAAAACATAGTTGAATGCATATGTTGAGGGGGAGAATCTGAATTTTAATCAAGCTAAATCATTAATGTCATATAAGCCAAACAATTGATTGCAGAATATGAAGGCTTATATAATTCCAAATGAAAGGGGAAACTTTAACTCCGAAATTTAATGTTTCACTCCTTTCAAACTTGGATAAATTAAATTATCAGACATTTGAATTCATTTATGGAGTTTATTTCATTATTTACTGAGCAACTCATTTTACATATACTCAAAGTTTTGTCATCATCAAAAAGGGGGAGATTGTGGAGTGATCGATTAAAACCCCGTTTGATTTTGATGAGCTCAAAGCATTTGAGTATATCTTGTGATTACTAATGAATTCAATTGAGTGTTTCAGTGAAAATCCTGTCCAAGTGTCTCTAGACTTGGTTCATAGCATTTTGGATAAGTTAAGAAGTCTGCATGAACCAATGTCTGAGATACGAGTCGACTCCCGAGTTTCACGAGTCGACTCCAAGCGTATCAAGGTCACTGGCACGAGCTCGAGTCGACTCCTGATCAGTACGAGTCGACTCCGACTGAAAACAAACAGAAGGACAGAAGAGCAGTTTTTCAGGTCTGAGATTCGAGTCGACTCCAGTGGAACGCGAGTCGACTCCCAGCGGTACACAAAGAAAAAGTCAGAGAGCGTTTTATGGACTCTGAGATTCGAGTCGACTCCCGCAGTACGCGAGTCGACTCCGAGACTGTGCGACCATCGACAGACAGAAGACCATGTTACTGCCTCTGAGATTCGAGTCGACTCTCAGACAGCTCGAGTCGACTCCAAGACAAGCTTCACGTCAAAAGGCAGAACACCAACTTTCGGAAAACTGAGAGCCGAGTCGACTCCAAGGAAGTTCGAGTCGACTCCAAGACTGGATGAGCCAAAAGACAGAGAATCGGGAGTTCGGGCTCTGAGATTCGAGTCGACTCCCAGGATAGTCGAGTCGACTCGAGTGGACAAAATTCAAATTTGGATCCACGGACTACGGAGGATGAGCCGACTCCAAAATTGCCAGGTCAGCGCCAGAAGTTGGCGAGTCGACTCCGGGTCAAGACGAGTCGACTCCCAGTCAAGACGGCAACTTTAATTCAAACTGGGAACAGTTGCCGAGTCGACTCCGGAAAAGCTCGAGTCGACTCCTGCTACAGCCGAGTCGACTCCTGATCGCGCGAGTCGACTCCAACCCACCAACGGTCACATTGTCAGGCTGCGTAGAGTGTGCAGAACGGCCAGAAAAAGCAGAGTAACGGCTAGTTTCCATGGGGGTTGGCTTAAATAGCCACAGAAGACTGTAGCAAGGCAGAGAACACACATTCCACTCCTAGCATTCAAGTCTTCAAGCTCTCTAAGTGCTCTTCAACGAGAAAAAGGGAAGATCTGCATTTACTGCTCCACCAACATCTTCCCAGCATTCAAAGCTTCCTCCTTTTGCTTTCAAGTCGATCACTCTTTCAAGAGGAGACCGGAGTTCCAGAAGCCACACCTCTTCACCATCTTAAAAGCGTTTGAGGGCTTCTAACTCCTTTACGATTATATTGTTTTAAATCTGCTTTTTGAGAAGCTATTTTCTGTTTTCTTCTATCTCGTGTATTTACTTGATTCAATCGGGGGATTGAATCAAGGGGATTAAGGTTGGTTGGTGAGCCGGTTTAAAACCAACGAGTGTAAGGGTTTGATTGTGATCCCGGGAAAACAATCGGGGTTGGTTCTAGTCGGTGAGCCTGGGAAAACCGACCGAGTTCGTTGTGAGCTCGTAAAACAACAAGTTCGGTTGTGAGCTTGCAAAACAACCGGCTGTAATCCAAGGGGGTTATAGTGAAATTCCCAAGTGAGACTTGGGGAGTGGACGTAGGAGCAAGGGTTAGCTCCGAACCACTATAAAACTTTGTGTTTGTAGTGCATTGTCTCTCATCTTCTTCCCCACACATTACTCACAGCACTTAGCTTTAATTAAATAACTGGCTATAGTATTTAGTTAATCATCCACAAAGTTTTAATTAGCTAAGTTAATTTAAAAACCCAATTCACCCCCCCTCTTGGGTTGTCTATCTGGGCAACACAATCCGAAATGGAATCCATGAAGGTCAATGATGTATGGACATTAGTTGACCCACCCGAAGGGATTAAACCCATAGGGTGTAAGTGGATTTTCAAAAGAAAACGGGGCGCAGACGGAAAAGTAGAGACCTATAAAGCCCGTCTGGTTGCCAAGGGATATCGTCAACGTTATGGTATTGACTATGACGAGACGTTTTCTCCTGTGGCAATGCTCAAATCCATTCGGATTATGCTTGCGATAGCAGCACACTTAGATTATGAAATCTGGCAGATGGATGTTAAAACCACTTTTCTAAATGGAGATTTAGAAGAAGAGGTGTATATGATGCAACCTGAAGGTTTTATATCTGCAGATGAGTCTAAGGTGTGCAAGCTTCAAAAATCCATTTATGGATTAAAGCAAGCTTCACGGAGTTGGAACATACGATTTGATAAGGTGATCAAATCATATGGCTTCATTAAGAATGAAGAGGAACCTTGCATTTATAAATGGGCAAATGGTTCAGTTATTATATTTCTTGTTTTGTATGTGGATGACATTCTTTTAATCGGGAATGACATTCCTGCATTACAAGGAATAAAGGTTTGGCTATCATCTCAATTTGCCATGAAGGATTTGGGAGAAGCATCTTACATCCTAGGGATGAAGATCTATAGAGATAGATCTAGAAGATTGCTTGGATTATCCCAATCCACATACATTGATACTATACTGAAAAGGTTCAGTATGATTAATTCCAAGAAAGGCTATCTTCCAATGGGCCATGGAATTAACCTCTCTAAAAGGGATTGTCCGACAACCTCTCAAGAAAGAGAGACTATGGATAGAATTTCATATGCTTCGGCAGTGGGATCTATAATGTATGCCATGACATGTACTAGACCAGACGTGGCATACTCACTAGGAGTAGTGAGTAGATACCAGTCTGATCCAGGTAGCAACCACTGGAAGGTTGTCAAAACCATCCTTAAGTACTTGAGAAATACTAAAGATCAGTGGCTTGTCTACGGTGATTCTGACTTAAAACTTGAGGGATATACCGATTCAAGTTTTCAGTCAGATCAAGATGATAGCAAGAGCGTGTCGGGATATATCTTCACTCTTAAGGGTGGGGCCATCTGCTGGAAGAGTTCCAAGCAGCATACAGTGGCAGATTCTACATGTGAAGCAGAATACATTGCAGCATCTGATGCAGCCAAGGAAGCCGTATGGTTGCGCAAGTTCATCACCGAGCTGGGAGTGGCACCTTCCATTGATGGTCCAGTTCCTATATTTTGTGATAACACTGGAGCCATAGCTCAGGCAAAGGAACCTAAAGCACATCAGCGGACCAAGCATATTCTGCGACGTTATCACCTGGTTCGAGAGATTATAGAACGAGGTGATATTGATCTTCAGAAGATTGACACAAAAGAAAATCTGGCTGACCCATTTACCAAAGTCCTCGGCATCAAAGAGTTCAACGAACACAAGTCGAAGATGGGTATTAGATACTGTGCCGATTGGCTTTAGGCTAAGTGGGAGTTGTTGGGAATTGTATCCTAAATGTCAATCGTCAGCATATTGATGATTGAATATTGTAAATAAATTGACAAATTAATAAAGTATTATTTGGCATTATTCATCATTTCATCTTCAAATGAACTCTTATATGATGAAGTCCTTAGGACTTATGTTATGATAAAGGAGGATTTATCTTTGAGTCCTTAAACTTGTTCGCGACCAAATGATATGTTGTTACTAGGACGACAACATTATCGAGATTAGGTCGTTGTGTGACATATACGTTGGTTGTCCTCTTAACCAAGGAGTGTGGAGACACTGGTATGCCATACAGGTGAAGTGTAGGAGTACATTTCACTGAACGTGACCAATTCCGGAACGCTCTACTGTCGAGAGATGTTCCGAGTGGATATGGGTATAAGTTTGGCCCTCTGACCTGAGACCGCAACCTGTGACTAGCAAGCAACTCACTGTACTTTGGTATCGGACTACCTGAATTTCTAATTCAGTGACGGAAGGTCACTGGGTGCAGTCAAGTACTTGCGTAGTCAGTTGTGAGTCAAGATGGAATTGACCCCTCCTGCAAACAGGAGATAATGTCTTGTGACTAATTTAGCAAAACCTTGGCCAGGGTAATCTCAGTGAGGAGTCACGGGATATCTAAAGTTAATCACATAATGGATGTACTAATTATAGGGTTGACAGTGAGCTCTAAGTCATCTTGGCATTAAGAGTCAAAGGGATTGAATTATACAGTAACCATAGTTCAGGGTTCCAGAATATTTGCTTCGCATATATTCGGCCTATTCGGACGTCGGGTACCATTGCTAGATGGTCACATCGATTAGTGTAGGAAGTCGTTCCTATACTACCGGCTTAGGTTCGAACCTATGAGGTCACACGCATAGAAGATTCCTGATTGATCAAGAAGGCTGATGAATGATTAAGAATCATTCAGGGGTAATTTGGTCAATTCGATTGGCAAATTATCTTATAAAATAATTAAAGTAATTATCGGAGGATTAATTAGTAATTAGATTGCTAATGAACTCAATTGGATTGAGTAATTAGACTAAGGATGAGCCAAATTGAATTAGATTCAATTCTGGGCTCAATCAGGGTTTTTGACCTGATTGGATTAGATCTGAATCAAGAGGACTTAGGTTGACCAAATTAAATTAGATTAAATTTGTGCTTAATTAGGGATTGACCTAATTGGATTAGGTTCAATCCATGGTAATTGAATCATTCTAATTGTTAGGATTTAATTAAATTAAATGGGTTTGATCTGAAACTATTCGGATCTTGAAATCCACTTGTCACAGATCCATGCATGGCGCCATAAATTGATTTTTAATATGATTAAAAATTAATTTAATTTATTTAATGGTGCCATGGGACACTTGGCAACATCAGGGACCTCTTTCATCATTAGATGGGTCGAAATGGAGAGATAAATTCATGAAAAGAATTGGATAAGATCAAATTCTCTCTCTTCATGACATATGCCATCCTTATCTTTATCTCACTTCTAATTAAGGTTGAATTTCGAATTTAATCACCACAAAATCACCACGTGACCCTCTAATCTGATTAGGGGCATGGGAATTTCGAAATTGAAAGAGGGAAGTGGCAACATGATGAATGGTTTAGATTAGATCAAGCTTCATCATGTAATGGCACATGAACTTGAATTTTGAATTCAAAATTCAAAACCCCACAAAATCCTCCACAAATATGGGATGGTTGGCATGAAGTTAGGTAGGAGAGCAACATTAAAAGGACCTCCATCATCTGGTGGTCGAATTCAAGGAAAAAAGAGAGAAAAAGAAGAAGAAAAAAGGGAAAAGAAACGAGAGGAACCCTAGTTCATGCATGGAAAAATTCTGCATTCAATCTAGCTGACTTCTTCCTCCTCTAAGTCCATCGCGCCATTAGTGTTAGGGGTCCCTGATAAGAGTCTTTAGATCAGATCTAAGTCCTCTTCAATCCCTTTAAACCTTTCCTCCAAGTTTTTCCAAGAAGGCGGATCAAAAGTTGATAGCGTTTGGAAGATCAAATTTCAGCCTCAAGAAATTCTGCGCAAGCTAGCACTTCCGTAGGATTGGATCTCTTCAGGAACTTCGTGTGGACTTCTCGTAGAGGCCATTCGTGTGCGTGGCTGCGAAGTCGAGGATCAGATCCACAAGTTTCATCCATCATAAAAGGTATTAATCCTACATTAATCTTTTATTATGGTGTCAAGATCTAGGTCTGATTTCCCGAGGTTTTACCCTCTTTTGGGGCTCCTCACGGAGATATCTCCAGAATCCATTCAATGGATATTCGGAGATTAATCGGAATAGAGTTCTTAAGTTTCAGATCTGATAGTTAATCATGCATGAAAGTTTTAGCATAATTGTTTAAACGATTCCGGCATAATCCTATGTGTTCTTAAGGTGCTGATTTCTAGATTTGATCTTGTAAGCATGCATGAATTAAATTGTTTAATTCGATTTTTCCGCTGCGTTTTAAAACTTAAAAAGAACTACGTATGGCTTGATCCCCCTTATGAAGGGGTACGTAGGCAACCCGATCAGGTTCAGCCATGGTTTTAAAAAAAAAAAAAATCCGCATGCTTAACACCGAAGAACCTAGGATTCACTTTCAAAAACCGTAGTATCTGTCCGGCTGACGTGGTACTCTATCCGATCGCCTTAATGGTGCATCTAATATGGCTTCTGGATCTGATCTAATCAAATCTGACTCAACTGGTTCAGTAGATGGTATCGGATCTTCTACATGTTGAACTTCTCTAAGCTCAATATTAGAGCTATTTGTTCCTTCACCAAGGAATTCCTTTTCTAAGAAAATTGCTGTATTGCTTACAAACAACTTTTGTTCTTCAGCAAAGTAGAAGTAATATCCTTTAGTTTCTTTAGGGTAACCAACAAAGAAACATTTGTCAGACTTTTCAAGTTTATCTGTCTTCAAACGTTTGACGTACGCCGGACACCCCCAAATTCTAAGGTGTGAGAGCATCGGCTTGCGTCCAGTCCGCATCTCATGTGGTGTTTTATTTACAGACTTACTTGGAACCTTATTTAGAATATAGCAGGCTGACTCAAGAGCATATCTCTAAAAGGATATGGGCAGATTAGCAAACCCTATTATGGATCGAACCATGTCTAACATAGTTCAATTTCTCCTTTCTGACACACCATTATATTGTGGTGTACCAGGAGGAGTCCATTGGGAGAGAATCCCATTTTCTCCTAGATATGTTAAAAACTCACTGGAGAGGTATTCACCTCCTCGATCTGATCGAAGAGTTTTAATACTCTTTCCAGTTTGTTTTTCTACTTCATTACGATATAATTTGAACATTTTAAATGATTCAGATTTATGTCTCATTAAATAGACATAACCATACCTAGAAAGGTCGTCTGTAAACGTAATGAAATATGAATACCCACCTCTAGCATCTGTGCTCATTGGCCCACATACATCAGAATGTACAAGGATCAATAAATCACTGGCTCGTTCACCTTTTCCGGTAAAAGGTGATTTGGTCATTTTACCAAGAAGACATGATTCACAGGTTGTCAATGATTCACAATCATTAACATCAAGGATTCCCTCTTTACTTAAGCTGTTCATCCTGTTCTTGTTAATATGACCTAGCCTATGATGCCAAAGGTAGACATCTATGACATTATCTATTCTAGGGTGCTTATTCGATTTATACATTACATGAACAGGATGTGACAAAATTTAAATGCCATTACTCAGAATTCCATTCATTACAACAACACCATTCCAAATGATATTGCAATAATCCTTTTTTATTGATATTTCATAACCATTTTTGGCCAAAAGGCCTACAGAAATGATATTCAATAGAAAACTTGGACAATAGTGACAATTACTAAGGACATTTACATAAGAGCTGAATTCAAGTTTAAGAATTCCTAAAGCTAGAACTGGAACTGGTCTTCCATCTCCAACATTCAGGAACCTTTCTCCTTCTTCAAACCTCTTACTGACTTGTAGCCCCTGCAACAAATTACAAATATTAAAAGGACTACCGGTATCCAATAACCAGGTCGAATTATCACAAATAGAAAAATTGCAAGGTGTTATCATATAAATACCTTGATTGGCAACTGATTGCCCACTTTTCTTAGGCCGGTTCGGATCGAGGGATGCAATGTAAAGAGGACAGTTCCTCTTCCAATGTCCTTGCTTCTTGCAGAAGAAGCACTCCGCCTTGCTCTGATCAGCCTTTTTATTCTTTTTCTGACTAGGCTGAGCATGGTGCACCTGTTTCTTTTGGATTTTATTTTTCTTTTTCTCTTTTTTAACGGAGCGACGCTTAGATGAACCTCCCACTAAGTTCACCGTCTTCTTAAGAAGTTGGTGATCATTCTCAAACGTCTGTAGTAACCCCAACAATTGGTGATAATTCACTACAGGTTTCGTCATACGAAAATGAGTGAGAAAAGGATGGTATGATCCAGGCAATGAGTTTAGTATGGCATCCTTCCCTAATTGATCATGAAGGGGAAAGCCAAGAGAGCTTAGACGCTCGATCAACTCAATCATGTACAGTACATGATCAGTTACCGAGGTCCCATCTTTCATTCGGGCGCTGAAGATGGCACAACTAGTTTTGTGTCTCTCAACGTCGTCAGAAACGCCGAATAATTCATTCAATACTTGAATGATATCTTCCGGTTGCGTATTCTCAAAATGCCTACTATACTCATCACTCATTGCTGCCAACATGATGCATCGAACAGTGATCCGGTCACTGAGCCACTTCTGATAAGTGTCTCTGGCCGATCTTGATGCATTAGCAGCGGGCTGCTCAGGTGCTTGATCCGTTATCACATAAAGGATCCTCTCATGCTCTAGCACTATTTTCAGTTTCCTATGCCAATTATTGAAATTTGGACAAGTCAACTTGTCATTGTCCAACAATGAGCGAAGTGATAAATTAGTGGCCATTTCTGCATAAAAAGAAAATTTGGCTATTAGTATATGAATTGACTAAACACAGTAGACTTAGACTTTAGTCTAAAGATATTCCCACTATTTTATACAAATTGGTAGCCTCTACCTCTAATTCGAAAAATTACTCCTAATTCTTTAGTGGGCACTAGAACCCAATAGATCCCATATAGGCCCGAGTGTGGCTCGGCCAACCCATATGCACCTATTGGTAGGTTCTTAACCAATTGCTTCACCAAGCAACTTCTAGTGATGATTTTGCCCTAGGTTTTCCGGCAGGCGTGTGGCGCCTCCACCGAATACCCTAGTCAGGTCCAACCATTAAATGATAGGGTTAAGTCTAATCAACTAATAGACGACCAAGCCCGAGTGTGGCTCGGCTCACCTGACCGCCTATTGAAGGTACACTTAACTCATCATATATTGAATGACAATTCCAATGCTTGATAAGTACCAGGCGTGTGGCACCTCCAATAATTATCAAAACATTGGACCCATTATCACCCAACTTAATGGGAGGCTATAACCTAGTTATCCCTATAACCATTTCATTTTAAGGACCTAATAATTTTAGAGGATTTCATAATTAGGATAGATGAGAAGATCCGGTTAGTCTAATTTCTCCCACTGACTTCACCAAATCAGATTAGACTCAAACTGGTTAAGGAGACACCTAAATCAGTCATACTGATTTTTCTTAAGGCATGGGCAAACTCGAATCATTAAGTGATCCAATCAAAATGTGATTGACCATGCCGGCCAGGTAAGTAAGATCGGTGGAAGGGATATGCCATTAACTCGATAAAGACAAATTAGTGCGAGTAGCTCCCAATTAAAAACCATCGGTCAAAACTGCCAAACTTACCTTAGATACCGACTGGTATCAATTTCGATTTGATTACTCAAATGACTCGGGCTACACCTCTGAGCCTAAATCAAGTTCCATCTTGGTCTAATCAAAGACATGGAATTGATCAATCTACAACTATTGTATTTAACCTAGAGTTTTCTTGACCTAATCTAGTTACTACTTAATTAGATTTGATCAATTAACTCTAATTAGACCATGTTTGATTCTAACCTTTGGTCTAACTCAATCCTAAGAACTTGATTCAAGCTAACCCATATGCCTAAAGAATTATGCAATGTCAATTAATTAAGTTACAATTCTATTTCATAACACTTAATTCTCAATTAAGTTTAGACTTATGAAAGTTTTGATCATTGCATATTTCTTTTTAATTACATATTAATTACAATCTTTCTGTTCTTAAAACACATTTTCAAATCTGAGTTTTTGTAATTAATCACATGTAATCAGATTTAATTCATGTTTAAGTCATTATGTTTTATGTTCATGCATCACATTTACATAACAACATGAATTAATACAAACAACATACATCTTATGTATTTATTTTTTCACTTTTATTTTCAGATCTGATTTGTTCATTAAAATCAGAGATCATATGAATCAAAAATTTTATTTAGATCTAATCTAAATAATATTATGATTTCAGATTTATTCATGTTGCTAATCCTAACACGAACATGCATCTTATGCATCCAAAATTTCAGATCTACTTAATCATGCATAATCAGCAATTAAATCAATCATAAAAAGCACTTTAGATCTAATCTAAATATGTTAATGATTTCGGATTTAATTGCAAGAATTAAAACGTAAAAGTCTAAACATAAACCTGGCTCCGATACCACTGAAAGTTATTCCTAGGTTCTTCGGTGTTTAGCATGCTGAATTATTTTTTTTTTGAAAACCATGGCTGAACCTGATTGGGTTGCCTACATACCCTTTCACAAGGAGAATCAAGCCACACATAGTTCTTTTAAAGATTCAAAAATACAGCGAAAAAATGAATCAAACAATTTAATTCATGCATGTTTACAAGATCAAATCTAGAAATCAGCACATTAAGAACACATGGGATTATGCCGGAATCGTTTAAACAATTATGCTAAAACTTTTATGCATGATTAACTATCAGATCTGAAACTTAAGAACTCTATTCCAATTAATCTCCGAATATCCATCGAATGGATTCTGGAGATATCTCCGTGAGGAACCCCAAAAGAGGGTAAAACATCGGGGAATCGAATCTAGACCTTGACACCATAATAAATGATTAATGCTAGATTAATACCTTTTATGATAGATGAAAGTTATGAATCTGATTCTTGACTTCGCAGCCACGCACACGAATGGCCTCTACAAGAAGTACACGCGAAGTCCTGAAGGATCTTCTTCCGCATCAGTGCTAGCAGCTGTAGAACACTTGAAAGCTGAAATCTGCCCGCCGGGATTCAATCAACTCTTCATCAATCGTCTTGAAGCAGATAGAGATGAGGTTTGCAAGAAAAGTAGAGGACTCATATTTGATCTTGAATCTTCTAGATATTCATCCTAAAAACCCCATCTAAAATGGAGAAGAAGAGGAGGAGGAGGCGGGTGAGGAAGAAGGCTGCAATGGATGTATTTTTGGTGCCCATGTTTGACCACTTTTAATGGCCTCTGAATTTTCATTCAAAATTCAAAATTTATTTTCAGAAAACCTCCTTTAGTTGGCACATGCAAAGAAATAGAAACAACCCAAATCAGATCTCAACCAA